>NC_066539.1:9458740-9636240 GCF_024679095.1 Eriocheir sinensis
CCCGTTCCCTATCCCCTCACTGGTCTTCATTCCCCTCCTCCCTCAGGTTACCCCCTCCCCTCAATATATTTCCCATTAAAGTCTCTTCCCCATCTACTTGCGTTCCTCATGTCCTCTCCTGACCTCATTTTTGTCTCTTTACCATCTACTTGCGTTCCTCATGTCCTCTTTTGTCCTCATTTTCCTTCCCTCCTCTCGTTGTCTGTCCTCCGTCAAGTACCTTCCCCTTTGCCCCTATTCCCTTCCTCTGCCCCCCCTACCCCCATTGCACTCTCCCCGCTCCCCTTTGCCCCCTGTCCCCTTCTTTGCCCTCTCTCGCACGTCCGGTTAATTCACTAAAAGGGAAGTACTACGCCGCTGATTAACCGGGAGTGGCGGCGGCGGTGGCGTGGCAGCGGCCGAGGCGTGACCAGAACTCGTTGATTAATGGGATTTGGACATCGATTTTTGCTCCGTCAGGATGGTAAGTGGCTGGCTGCTGCTTCCTCCTCTCCCTCTTCCTCATCATCTACTACCCACGCGGCTCACAGGGAATGTTCTATACCAGACTCCACCTTTTCTTCATTCTCTATCCTCTTGCCTTTTTCTTTGATCATTTTGTTCTTTGTTTTCCTTTGTACACATAATTTTTCGTCCTCCCTTCTCTTCCCTTCTATCTTTTCTACGCACTTTTATTTATTCACCATATAATTTCACCATTTTCTACCTTTCCAATTTTCCTTAAACTCTTCGTTGTTTAATTTCCTGTTTTTTCATTCTCTATTCTCTTGCCTTTTTCTTTGATCATTTTGTTCTTTGTTTTCCTTTGTACACATTATTTTTCGTCCTCCCTTCTCTTCCCTTCTATCTTTTCTTTAATTTTATTTATTCACCATATAATTGCATCATTTTCTACCTTTCCAATTTTCCTTAAACTCTTCGCTGTCTACTTTCCTGATTTCACATTAGTTTCCTCTCTCCACTTTCATCCTTTCCATTTATCCATCCTTTCATCCATCCTTTGTACGAGTGTGTGTTGGACAGATGACGAGACGAAAGAGGAAAATCTGGAGAGCAATATTGAAGAAGAAAAAGAAGGCAGCGTGACTTGGAGATATTTACTTGTGTTTTTATTATCAGACAAGAGGTATTCACTAGGGACAAGCCATGTGTGTGTGTGTGTGTGTGTGTGTGTGTGTGTGTCGTGCCGTGTCGTGTCGTGTCGTGTTTCCGTGTCACCCGTGTCTTCTCCTGTTCCTGATGTCACTATACAGTCAGCCACACGTGTTCACCTTCCTCCCGGCGGCGGTGAGGGGCTTCCGGGCCGGGCCTCTCCGATACTCAGGACGGTCGCATAGCTCAAAACACACAGGAACGCAAGAACTTTCACGGGTTTAATTAAGCTTTCGGGTACCTCTTTCTGACGGTCATACTTTCCCTTTACTATCTGCTATCTGTCCCAATGTCACACTCCCTCTTTACCACTGTCTTAAGTCTCGTCTGTCTGTCTGTCTACTGGCGCGAGGTGGGACTTTGTGCATCTTTAATTAATCATATTCTGTTCGCATCTCGGCAGTTGTCTTTTTTTTTTTTTTCCCGCAGTGATTAAGGAAAAATTGCCTTCATTTGCACGCAAGGCGGACCATTATTACCAGATTTAGCCCTCGCCAGCGCCGGCCACTAATGGGACACTCGTACCTTATTGCAGCCACTCCGCGCCTTAATTACTCCGCCACCTCATCCAAACTTCTCCGCCTTCCTTTGTGGCGCTTCATGCCGCTTTCTCTCGGCAGCTCCTTTTATGCCACCTCAGTCATCCTGTCGACCTTGACTCGTAACTTGGTACTTGGCTAGTACTCCTGACCTCTTGCACCTCATCCCCTCTGCGGCATCCTCTTCACTTCCATCTCCTCATCTCTGCCCTCATCTCCGTTCCATCATTTTCACCTTGACCCATACCTTCACCCCCTTGGCTAGTACTCCTGACCTCTTGCACCTCATCCCCTCTGCGGCATCCTCTTCACTTCCATCTCCTCATCTCTGCCCTCATCTCCGTTCCATCATTTTCACCTTGACCCATAACCTCACCCCCTTGGCTAGTACTCTTCATTTCCTGCACCTCATCCCCTCTGCGGCATCCTCTTCACTTCCATCTCCTCATCTCTGCCCTCATCTCCGTTCCATCATTTTCACCTTGACTTATAACCCTCCCATGACCAGTACTCTTAACCTCTTGTACAGCTCATCCCTTATCCAGCATCCCCTTCACATCTCTCTCCTCATTCCCCCCCCTCCCATCTCCCTTCTTTATCCACCCCTGCCCTCCCTTTATAAAATCCACAACGCTTGCATAATTCATTGATTATCTGTTATGAACTATTAGCCAAAGTCGATAATCAATTCCACGCCATGATAGGGGCTGCCGGCCTCGCACGCCCTCACGCCGCCAACGCTGATGCTCACGAGGGGATGAAGTAGCCGCGCGGATTGCCTTGTTTTTTGTGTTTGACGTGAGGGCACCTCGATGACTCCTGGCGCGGGGAAGGGAACAAAATCGTCTTCCTGTGAAAAAGACATCGCGGGGTCTATTTTTGAGCTGCTTCTCCGTCTCCTTCCCTTCCCTTTCCCTTTCCCCTGTATCTTCTCTCCCCTTCCCCTTCCACTCCCCATCCGGAACAATCTCGTCTACCTTTAATAAAGTGGTCGCGAGGGTCTATGTTGAGTTGCTTCTCCGTCCCATTTCCTTCCCCTTCCCCTTCCGCTTCTTCCCCTCTATATCTTCCCTTCCATTCCCCATCCCAAACGGAACCGAACAATCTCCTCTGGCTGTGAGAAAGAGCTCGTCGGAGTCTTTTTCGAGTTGCTTCTCCGTCCCCATCCTCTCTCTATCGCCTTCCCTTCCCCTTCTCTTCTATCTCCCCTCCCCTTCCCCCTCTATTCCCCATCCCAAACGGAACGGAACAATCTCGTCTGCCTGTTGCTTCTCCGGAACGGAACAATCTCGTCTGCCTGTTGCTTCTCCGTCCGGTCGCCGTCTCTTCTCCGTCTCATTCTATTCTCGTTACCGCCCACTTCGCTATGCTCATCCAGTCGCATCGCGTTAAAAAGAACTCAGCGACGTTTTAACCGATCCCTTTGACTCCCTCCCGGACGCATTACCGGCTGGGCGTAATGCTCTCGTTAGCCCGCCCTCAACCTCCACCGCCCCCACTCAGACTTACGGCACTTCAGGATTCTTCTTTGAGTCCGGCAACAAAGTGGGCTGCTCCTTCCCCTTTCCTTCCCCTTTCCCTTCACTTATCTTTCCTCCTCTTCCCCTGTCCTTTCTCCTTCTCGTTTCTCTTTGCCTTCCCTCCTCTTCTCCTTTCCTTTCCCCTTCCCTTTTTTTTCTTCCCTCACTTTCCTCTTCCCCTTCCCTCTTTCCTTTTCCTTTTCATTTCCCCTTCCCTTTGGTCTTCCCTCTCCTTTCCCTTCCTCTCTCCATCCCATTTTTGTTTTTTATCTTCCCTCCCCATTCCTTTGCATTCCTCATCTCCTCTCCTTTCATGTTCCCTGTCCACTCCCTTCCATTCCCCTTCCCCTTTATCTTCCTTCTCCTTTCCCTTCTATTCTTCTTCCCCCTCTCTTTCAACTTCCCTCCCCAGTTCCTTCCCTTTCCTTTACCTTCTGTCTTCCCACACCGTTCCTTTCTATTCCTCACCTTTCCCACTTCTCCAGCAGCACACACACACACTCTCAAGGTATCGCGGAGACCCTCTGTAGCGATTTGTTGGCAGCGCGACAACTTTGCATAGACGCCAAAGAGTATCGATGAGTCAGGCAGCCGCTCCGGGTATTGTAAGGCGACAAAGGGTGTTTGCTAAGTGTCTGCCTCTCATTCAGTGCTCGTGGGTGTACACGTGAGGCGCGACTGACAGCGGCGGGCGGACGGGTGGTTGTTAGTGTGAAGAGTTTGCGGCTCGGATGGGAGGCGGAAATGAGTGTGTGAGGAGATCCGAAAAGGAAAAAACTTGAGAAAGGTTGTTCGGTAACTTTTTTTCCCATTCCTCCTTTCTCTCTCTTTGTCTCTATGCCTGTCTGTCTCCTCTCCTCTCCTCTTTCCTCTCCTCTCGTCTTTCCTCTCCTCTCGTCTTTCCTCTCCACTCCTCTTCCCTCTCCTCTCTTCTTTCCTCTCCTCTTTCCTCTCCTCTCCTCTTTCCTTTCCTCTCCTCTTTCCTCTCCTCTCCTCTTTCATCTCTCCTCTCCTCTTTCATCTCTCCTCTTTCCTCTCCTCTTCTTTCCTCTCCTCTTCTCTCCTCTCCTCTTCTTTCCTCTCCTTTTCTTTCCTCTCCTCTCCTCTTTCCTCTCCTCTCCTCTTTCCTCTCCTCTTTCCTCTCCTCTCCTCTTTCCTCTCCTCTCCTCTTTCCTCTCTTCTCCTCTCCTCTCTCTCTCTCGTCATCCTTGAAGCTACCGGGAGTTGCATATCTTTTTATTTTATTTATATACACAACTTTGTAAAAAAAATATTAACTTGAATATTTTACTACTGTTTTTTTAGGACTTCCTTTTTTTATGTTGTGTATCCTGCAGTGTTCCGTTTTCTTTATGTGTGTGTGTGTGTGTGTGTGTGTGTGTGTGTGTGTGTGTGTGTGTGTGTGTGTGTGTGTGTGTGTGTGTGTGTGTGTGTGTGTTGCATTACTTCTACTTCCAAGTTTGCTGTATGTTTTTTTTTCATAATTTACTTTTTCATTTTAGTTCGGAGTTGGCTCTCGAAAGTTCGCCCAATATTATGAATTTTTTGGGGGGGAAATGTTGGAAGGCACGCGAGGAGGAGTTTGTTGCCGCGTTAGGAGGCACCGACGAGGACCGCTTTCCCGGCCAACAGGAATTTCAGCGTCGGGGAGTCACGGTTGAAAATAGCGAATTACTTAAATTTCCCAAAGGAGACGCGGCTGAGTTTCATTAGCGCTGAGGTCTTGTAGTTCTGCTTTCAAATTGCAGTTTCCAGAGAGCGAGTTGGGACGCACACAAACCCCCCTCTCTCTCTCTCTCTCTCTCTCTCTCTCTCTCTCTCTCTCTCTCTCTCTCTCTCTCTCTCTCTCTCTCTCTCTCTCTCTCTCTCTCTCTCTCTCTCTCTCTCTCTCTCGCTCTCGCTCTCGTTCTCCCTCACCCTCTCCCTCCTTTCCCCCTTCACACCCTTCGGCCATAACCCATTCATCACCCCCAACACCCCTCCCATCACACCTATCCCAGCAGCACCTCACGGGCCTACTCTCGTGTTCCATTTTCATCACTTCAGCGACGGACTCTAATTCGTTTCCATCCCTACTCCACGCGGGCCGGAAGGAGGCGAAGCGAGACTGCGTGTGAGAGGAGCGGCGGGATGGATAGGCAAGTGGCAACAAGGGTGAGAGAGAGAGAGAGAGTGTGTGTGTGTGTGTGTGTGTGTGTGTGTGTGTGGATGGGGCATAAGGGTGAGAAGAGAGCTTAGAGAGAGAGAGAGTGTATGACGAGTAATGGTTCGCAGGTTAAGAGGAAGTAGTGAGGGAAGGAGAGAGTAACGATATAAACTTTGAACGTGGAGGAGCTGTGGAGAAGTGTTAGTGGAGGGAGCTCATGGGGATTAATGGCACGCGGGTTAAGAGGAAGGTTAAAGATGAGAGACGGGGAGAGGACAGGTGGAAGGAAGTGACGACACGGTAACGGCGACGCGAAGATGAGTCGTGGATGAGTGTGAGTGGCTGGGAGGCAGTGGAGGGGGTACGGGACGGGCCTTGAATGGAAAGAAGACCAGAATAGGAATAGTAACCGCGGGAGGGGTTGTTTTTTCAAGGAGAATTTAGTTTAGATAAATAATTTGATTAAAAACTAGGATTCTCAACAGGTGGATAACTGCCCCCGATAGAGTTACAGTAGATGATAACTTAGAGGGATGATGATGGTTTATGTTAAAAACTGAATGAGTCAAGATTATTATGCAGTTTATTCTTGCAGATTGGAGACAGTTGCAGACTAATAAAATAGTTCCTTTACATTTCCATGGGAGTTGGATCGCAAGGAATTCAACTGAGACATGGAGCTGACATGATTTGATCCACCATTGTGTGTTATTTTGGCGCCATTATGAGGTTGATTTGCATTATTAATAGAAGCTTCCCATAATTTCGTAACTAATGCTAACTTAGTTGTTATTGCATTTATCTGGTGTAACCGGGAATATAATCATGGAATATTTGTATTATTAAATATCACTTTATTATACAATAGTAATTATAATGAGCTGAGTCTCCACCACCTCCACCATCATTATCGTTGTCAACGTCGTCATCACCATCACTATTATCATCATCACATTATCACTGTCATCATCATCATTGTCATCACCATCATGGCTTAGTTCACCCAGTCTTCACAAGCTCTGAGGTGAGGCGGCTAAGATTCAGGAACTGCCAATAATCGTGTACTGATGACCACTGTACATCCTTGTAGGCCATGCAGCTTTAGGCACCCCGTAACCCGTGCAATTACAGGAAGCCGTGAGGGGCCGCGTGGGCCGTGCGTCACCCGTGCCTCTTAAAGCAGTGGGCAAGGAAACTGGATGTCCTGATCCATCTTCTTGAGTGAAACAGAGAGGCCTTTGTTTCCTTCCTCTCTTGTTCGGGCCCTCCTAGGCATGTTTAACTAATAGCTTCTTTCTGAAGCAAAGTAATGTTCTTTTTCTTTACAGTAAGAGATGGCAGACCAAAAAGAAGAAAAAACAAAACAAAAAAGGAGAGTGTAACATTCCCAAAAATTTCTAATCATCACATCAGATTGGAAAGTTATATTCAGTTACGCAAACGTGTATGAATTACTTGGACGAAATTTTCTCGTACATGTGGCTGCGACTAATATGCCCCCCATAAATAACTAAAACACAATGATAAAATTACTCCCATATTTACGTTATGGGAACTACCTGGCAACCTTATTTTGTATATCCAGCAGCTTCCCAATAAAAAAACTCACACCGCTACCGCATAACTTTAAAGTAATGAAACATCAGCGCATGGAGACCGACCAGGCAATCAGTACGGGGTCCACCAACACTGGGCCCACATATCGCCCCGCCGCTCCGCGAGGTACCGCCTGTGTTGCTCGGCGGGCGGGGAAATGGAAACCTGAGCGGGGCGCCGGAATATTGATGGTGATGAAATAGCCGAGGCAGGCCGCTCACTCACTGCTCTATGTGTGTGTGTGTGTGTGTGTGTGTGTGTGTGTGTGTGTGGAGAAAGGTTGGATGTGTGTGGGCGTGATTCACCATGATATGATCACTCTAAACTCTTGATCGCCAGCCAGTACTCTCCGCGAATGAGCTTCCAGGCTCAGGTGACGAATCTCTGGGAACGGCTGGAACCTGACACCCACACACACGTTGGAGGCGGGACACACACCCAGACTGACACCCGGTACACATTCAGTGCTGGGTTGACAGGAGGCACGGATTGACGGAGATTGGCCACCTGTTACTACCCCGCCCGGGAATCGAACTCGTGACCTCTCGATTGTGAAGTGATTTTCCTTATCACTGCACTACAGAGCTCCGTGTGTGTGTGTGTGTGTGCGTGTGTGTGTGTGTGTGTGTGTGTGTGTGTGTGTGTGTGTGTGTGTGTGTGTGTGTGTGTGTGTGTGTGTGTAAAAATGTTTAACTCTTGTATAAGTTACTGTAAAGTGCTGTAGCAATACTTTCTGCTGCCATTTTTTTTTTTTAACATGAAGCACAAAAGCATTACTTTAACGACATGTTTTAGCACTCATGTGAAACTCAAAGAAAAATTATGCAAGTGTAAATATCCTAGCAGCCAAGCATGCCTTCTCGGTGCCTTGTTATCAGTGTATCAGACGCCCCTTACGCCTCTGAAGGTGAAGACATGAAGACAAGGTGCGCAGATGAGAAAAAAGAAAGTCCCGTTATTGCGTTAGTAGGATGGATATAACCGGCATGAATGCACACCAAATTTGATGCAATGAAGCAGCTAAGGGTAGGCAGTTCTTCAGAAGAGAAATATTTGAAGAGAGAATGTGATATGTGATAACTGACAGTTAGTAATGATAAACCGCGGAAGAGGAGATGATAAGTGTGTGTGTGTGTGTGTGTGTGTGTGTGTGTGTGTGTGTGTGTGTGTGTGTGTGTGTGTGTGTGTGTGGTGATTAGAAAATTAATTATGCCAAGTCACAATCTTAATCTTCCAGTCCATAAAATCTGATAGAAAATGTGATGAGCAATTTTCACCTAAGAACAAGGCGTGCCACCATGCACCCGCCCCGCCGCGCCGCCGTCATAACCACCAACACCCTTGTCACCAGCACCACCAACACCATCCTTACAACCACCACTACAACCTTCATCCGCAACAAATAATAGTGGGGTTGGTGGCGGTAGTGGTGGTGGTGGGGGTGCGGAGAAAGCTGCACAAATCTTCCCCGCAGTCGTCGCCACACGTTTCCACCTTTACCCGCTGACTCAGGGGTGGCAATAAGCCCAAGAGAGTGGTCGCTACTGGAAGCTCAGCGTGTAAGAAAAAAGGGGGAAAAAAAGCCAAAGCATTATTTTAGCTTATGAAGGAAGTGATGCAATATCTTTCTCCTCTTTAACGGGTGAACGAGGCAACCGTGTGAATCAGGGAACCAACCATCTTGCTGGCTTTTTTTTTCCTTGGTTTTCTTTGGTACATCTCAGTTCCCATTTCATTCATTAAGGGTAGATAGCAGAGAAGACATTATTTTACCTTGGGAAGTATGTGTTTCCTCTTTTTCTTGTGTCTTTTTCCTCAGGTGTGGACGTAGCAGTCACGAGGCAGGAAACCGATTCTCTTGCCCGCTTAATTTTCCCGTCATTTTCTCTTATAATTAATTCTCATCTTCCTCACGTCAAGTGGCAGTCTATGTCCGCCAGATGGGCTCTTTCGTGCCTCTCGCCGCTACTTTCTTCGTCTAGAGTCACTCGAGAGTCTTGGGTTCTCGGGGTTACTCGGAAACGCTTTTAATTCACCCCCTCGTCGTTTGCTAATTGGACCTGAAGCACCGCCGCCACCTGGTCCATTTCCGCGCTGTGCTGGCGGCGCCTCAGACAGTCGAGTATAGGCCACCGCGCGCGTTTCGCCTACACTGAGGTGATGACTTCCTCTCTGGTTGCTGACTGCCTCCCGCTAAGAGCAGTTGCCACGCGAAAGCTTCCTATTACACAAAATTACACTGGCGTTAGCATTTTGCATCGAGGCCTTCAAACCTTTAGATATCTATTCAGCCATCTATTATTTTTTCGTTAGAGCAGTATGATGCAGTCTTCTTTTTTTCATAATATATTAACTCTTGGCTTGCTTCCTCTTACCGTGAAAAAAAAAAAATCGAGTACGAGGATGTTCTGGGAAATAGGATAGTCTTTGATATTGGTTCATGAATCATTTTTTCTTCGCGGTCAATGAGACAGTCGAAGGGAACAACGAAAAGATGTAATGGTTGCGCCGGGCTGCTCCTTTACTTAGTAGTTTTTTTAGGTCTGTAATTGCTTTTCTTTATTTACCTTCCTTTATTTTATTTATTTTTTTTTTTTACAGCAAAGGAGACAGCTCAAGGGCACAAAAAAGTAAACATTAATAAAAAAAAAAAGCCCGCTACTCGCTGCTCCTAAAAAGTCCGTTATTCACAGTCCTTTACAATTCTTTATTTAGTCTTAATATTTTTTTTTTACGTGTACACCTATAGCGCCGGTAGGCTTTTCTTGAGGGGCCTGGATGGTAGTTTATAGTGGCGCCATCTTCTATATGTACAGTCTTATTTACAGTCCTTTATTTCCATTCCTTTTTTCCATTCCTTTATTTACATTATTTTATTAGTTTGATTTATAGTCCAATATTTACATTCCTTTACTTGCTCATTTATTTACTGCCTTTTATTGTAGTCCTTCATTTACTTTCCTTTTTATACAACCATTTATTTACAGACCTTTCTTTACAGTCAAACACCAGAAACGTGAATGTGTCGCGGAGAGTAAAAATAAAATATGCATCGTATGTTCTATAAAGCCCAAAGAAAAATGTTTAGCCACACACACAGAAGAAAGAAGAAAAAAAAACCTTCAATATTGCCCATAAGCTTTCAAGAATTTTATCGCCTCCGCTTCGCCTTTTTCTCCGTTCGTGGCGCTGCACTGCGGGGTTTTCTTTCTGCATACGCGATCTCTCCCCTCCTGGCTCTTAGTCTTCTTAGTCTGCTTCTATTTCTTTGCAGATTACGACAAAAACAATCTCCTTCCCTTAATCGCCCTGTCATTTAATTCTCTTTCCTTCCCCCTGTTCTCATTTACGGTCTCACATTCTATTTTCTCCCTTGTATTTTCTCTATCCACCTGCTGCTTCTCTTTCCTTCTCTTTTTTTCCTCTCCATGTTTCCCTCTGTTCTAGATTACCTCTCTATACCCTTGTTTCCCTTTTCATCCATATCCCATCTGCATGTATTCTTCTTTCCTTCTCTTTTCATACTCTTGTTTTCCCTTTCCATCCATGTCCCTTCTGCTTGTTTTCTTCTTTCCTTCTCCCTGTTTTTGTCTCCCTTCTTATATTTCCACTTTCTATTTCTTTCCTCTTGTCTATTTTCGTCTTCTCAGTCTCCTCTTCTCATCTGTTATTTATTCTTTACCTGTGTGTTACCTCCTCTCATCCTTTCGTTTTTCCTGTCTCTCATTCCCTCTTCTTTTTATCATTTTTTTCTTCTATCTTTTTCCTCTTGTCACCATATATTTCCTTATCTCCAGTCTTTTTCCTTCTCTCGTACGCTCCATTTCAACCTCTCGTCTTTCCCTCTGTCTCATTTTACCTCACTTCCTCCTCCTCCTCTTCCTCTCCTTTTCTCTTATCCTCACCGTTTCTTTCCCTTGTACACTCCGTTTTCATCCTCCTCTCTTTCCCTCCTGCTTCACTCCACCTCACTTCCTCCTCCTTTTCTTGGTCTCCATCTTCTCACCGTTCTTCCAGTCTCGTTCCTTCTTATATTTTTATATTCTGATTGCCCCCTCTTTCCCTCTGTCTCATTCCATCTTTCTTTCCCTCCTCTTCCTCCTCTTCGTCTTCGCTTTTTCTCCTTTGTTTCCGATCACTCCCTCTTTCCTTCTGTCTCATTCCATCTTTCTTTCCCTCCTCTTCCTCCTCTTCGTCTCCGCTTTTTCTCCTTTGTTTCCGATCACTCCCTCTTTCCCTCTGTCTCATTCCATCTCTCTTTCCCTCCTCTTCCTCCTCTTCGTCTTCGCTTTTTCTCCTTTGTTTCCGATCACTCCCTCTTTCCCTCTGTCTCATTCCATCTTTCTTTCCCTCCTCTTCCTCCTCTTCGTCTCCGCTTTTTCTCCTTTGTTTCCGATCACTCCCTCTTTCCCTCTGTCTCATTCCATCTTTCTTTCCCTCCTCTTCCTCCTCTTTGTCTTCGCTTTTCCTCCTTTCCTCTTGTCTCGTTCCTTTTCTTGTTTTCCTCTTCTCATCCTCTCTTTTTCCCTACCGTCGCACTCCACCTCTCTTCCTCCTTCTCATCTTTTCCTCCTTTCCTCCTTTCCTCGCCGTCCATTACGCTACAAACGCGAGGCACAAGACACGCTTATGAAGACCGCCTGCTCGTTGCCTCCCTTCAGTGCCCAGTAACCGCGGCGACATGGGCAGAATGCTTGGAACGAAGGCAAAAAGGGGAGACTCATTTTGTCCCACCGAGTTACCGTAAAAAGTCGCGTGAGGTGATGTTGTGATGGGACTGGAAGGGAATGAGGCAGAGGAAGGAAAAAGTAAGGAATGGTAAAAGCCGAGGGAATTAAGGTTAAGTGGAAAAAAAGGAGGGAAAAAGGGGGTAAAGAAAATGGAAGGAGGCAAGGTGTAGAAGAAGGAAAGTGTAAGTTGAGGTGAAAGCGGAGGAAAGGGAGCTGGAAAAAGGAGAGAAAGGTTATATGAAGAAAAAAGGAAGGTTAAGGAGAAGGAGGAGTGTGAACAAACATGATAAAGGAGAGAAATAGGAGAGAGTAAAGAGCGTTAGGAGACAATAGAGTAAGATATAATAAGAAAAAAAAACTAAGGAATGAAAAAAAAAAGAGAAAAGTTAACGACGAGTGGAAGTATGGGTGTTAAAGAAAGATGTTTACTATATAGGAGACGGCGAGAAAACGGTAATACAAGTAGGAGTTAACGAAGGGAAGGCAGGAGGAGGAGGAGGAGGGGAGTGCGTTTGGGTGAGAGGGGATGTTGATCTGTGTGTTAGTGTTTGTGCTTGTATGTATGTATATATGTATGTATGTATGTATATGGGAGGCGACGGGGGGGGGGGGGGGGCGGTGTGTGAATTTAATTACTGGGCGATAGCAGGTCATGTATTTTTTTATTCTATTTATACATCTTGAGCTTTTTAGAGGATTTACCGGTTAAAGGATGTATGGTGAATCCTGTCTAAAAACCGACCCTCTGCTCAGCTACAATACTAATGATATTAAAGATGTATATGCTTGTAGTAATATATGTAAGCTGCGATCAGTAAGCATTAATGTATATCTACCTACCTATCTATTATGTGCATTTACCTACCTGTTCATCTATCTCTATCTCTGTCTATCTATCCATCTTTCTGTCTGTGTATCTGTCTATCCGTTCATCTGTTTATCTGTCAATCTATCCAACTATCTATCTATCTATATGTGATTGAGAAAGGGGAAGAGGAAGGAAGGGAAACGGTTCGGTGATGGCTTGGTCGACTGATTGACTTAACTGTTTGACCGAATGACTGACTGAAGGACTAACTGAAGGTCTGACTGAGTTACTGGTGGGCTGAGGGCTGACTAACCTGACCAAATGACAGGGAAATAGGTCACTGAAGAACATACAAAGGGGAAATTATGCAATGTGTGTGGAGGGAGGGGGGAGGGGGAAGAAGGGTGATATATGAAGAAGGAAGAAAGGTAAAAGGAAGATAAAGCCGGAAAGAAGGTATGGAAAGAAGAAGGGAAGGAATATTAAGAGAGGTAGATAGAAGGTAGAGAAAGATAGTGTGTGTGTGTGTGTGTGTGTGTGTGTGTGTGTGTGTGTGTGTGTGTGTGCAGTATCATGGCCTAGCAAAGCAAACAAACTAGGTAGACAAAACCTCATTAGTGCGTGTTCAGGCGGAGAAATGAGGTTGCCGGAGAGAGAGAGAGAGAGAGAGAGAGTAAATGGAGAAGTGAATGTTTTTGCATTCTGGGGCTGTAAGGTAATTAGCCCTACCTGCGCCAGCTGCCCTGAAGGTTACTCAAACGCTCACCTGAGAAACGTGGATTTAGAAGAGGAGGAGGAGGAGGAGGAGCAGAAAATAAGAGGAACTGATGATGTAGAAAGAGGAAAAGCAAAACGAGGAGGAAGAAGAAACTAAAGAAAGAAAATGATGTGATAATGATGATGAGGAGGAGGAGGAAGAGGAGGAACATAAGCGGGAGAAGAAATTATTGTGAGGAAATAAAGATGGAGAAAGAGGAAAAGAAAAATGAGGAGGAGGAGGAGGAGGAAGAGGAGGAACATAAGCGGGAGAAGAAATTATTGTGAGGAAATAAAGATGGAGAAAGAGGAAAAGAAAAATGAGGAGGAGGAGGAAATGAAAGAAGAAAAACGATAATGAGGAGCTGAAAGAAAAAAAGAGAGTGAAGAATGGAGAAGTTCTGGTGATGGTGATGGAGATGAAGACAGACCTGAAAGCGTAGGAAAGAAAATTGAATATTTGTTATGAAGATGAAAACGAGGAAAAAAAAACAAGGAGGAAGAGGAGGAAACAGACTTGAAGATGGATGAAGCAGAGTAAAGAAAGATATGATGAAGGCGGAGGAGGAGAAAGGAGGAGAAATATAAAACGAAGTAGAAGAAGAGAACAAGAAAAAAGGGACGGATAAAAAAAAGGACACAAAAAAATAATCGATAATGAAGAAGAAAACAAACAAACGTGAAGGTGGATGAATAAAGACGAAAGCAAGAGATGATGAAGGCGAAGGAGGAGGAGGAGGAGAGAGAGAAGGGAGAAAAAGAAACATAAAAAAAAGAGAAAACTGAGAAAGAGAACGAGAGAGAGAAAAAAAATAGAAAAAAAACTTGCTAAAATAAACACAACAAAACTAATCGAACCCATCAAGGTATTTTTCTTGCACCTGGGCTCCGTTAATTAAGAGGAAGAAGTATTATAACAGGCGAGGCGAGAGGAGTGTCTAAACCTGAGTGGCTGTTGATTGAATTTACATGTTGATCGCTGGTGATTAGGAAGGAGCGAAACCAGAGGGGGACAGGGAGGGTTGGGGGGTAGAAGGGTGAAGGGCAATGATGACGAAGAAAGAGGAAGGGGAAGGAGGGCGAAACGTGATGAAGGAAGGTAGGAATGAATGAAGATAGGGAGGTAAGAAGGGGAGAAGGTACGGAAGGAAGGAAGGGAGGAATATTCAGAAAGGAGGTAGGTGAAAGGTAAAGAAAGGAAGGAAAGGAGACAGGAGTGAAGGAAGGTAAAGAAGGAAGGGAGAAAGGGAAGTAGAATGGAAGGAAGGAAAGTAGGAAGGTAAGGAAAAGGAGCAAAGAACGAAGGAAGGTAGAAGGAAAGAAGGAAGGAACGAAAGTAGAAAGTGAGAAGAAAAGTTGGAAGGAAGGAAGGAACAAAAGGAATGAAGGAAGGAAGTAAGGAAAAAAGAAAGGAATATAAATGAGAAAAATGAGAAGAGTGTACATTAAAGTTGCACAAGAGAGAGAGAGAGAGAGAAGAGGGTATTATATGAAGCTATTCTAATATTTTGTCTGGTTACATGAAAAAAAAGAACAATATAAAGAAATAAAAGAAAAGAAGACATGAGCAGGATGTGGAGGAGTGAGAGATAACGAGGAAAAAAGGAAAAGAAAAAAAGATGAGCAGGAGACGGATGGATAAGCGCGGCGCCTTTGAAGATTATCCTGACGAAGTGAAGAGCGGGATGCGTGTGACTCGGGTGTTTGTGGCGATGCTCGTTTGTTTAGTGAGGGAATAATAGACTTCCCTGCTCTATCGTTTGGTTGTAAGCACTCCTCCGAAAAAGAAAAAAAATGTAGTCTTTTTATATTTGTTTTCCTGTTCTTCGCATTTTTTTTATTTATTACATTTTGACATTTTCATTACTTTTCGATTGTTTCTATTTTCCTTTTTTCATTGTATGCCTCCAACCTTACCTTGCCTTGCCTTTTATTTAGGAAGATTCACTTTTTAGGTATTGGATTTTTCTTTTTTCTTTGTTTCTATGTATTTATTTTATGATTCCGTCTGTTTGTTTTCAAGTCGATGCGTTTTTGATTTTGTATTTGCTTCATGACTTGCCGAATCCAGATATCACTCATGTTTTCCACCATAAACTCAAAGCAATTTCATACTCCATATTACTTTGTTTATACACGGGCAAGATTTGTATTCTTTCTTCTTTGTTTTTTGCCTCCGAATTACCGCAGATATTCAAAACACAAAGAGAACGATTAGACCAGCTGATTTTCTTCTACACTCGTTGCGAAAAACTAACATGGCCGTGAGAAGCGAGTTCGAGACTGGCGAGAAGCAAGTTCGATGATCATTAAACAGCCTCGGGAGGAATCAGGTAGTTTAGGGAGAACTTCGAGTACAGGAAAACTTTAGGAACCCTTTGATATATTTTTGTAAAGGCTTGAGCAACGTTGCCAGATTGTCGTATTCAGCCTCATATTTTTGCCGATTTCCGACCCAAAAACTGCCTCCTCGAACCCAATAGCTGCCTTTATAAATAGATATCGGTAAAATAGTTAATTGTTGGTGTTTTCGGCAATTGCTATGGCTCAGAAACAGGTAAATACGCGGCTCTGAGTACGATAATCTGGCAACGGTGGGCTTGAGGAATGAAAACAAAACAAAACATCAGAAGACTCGGGAGGGATCCGGAAGTTTAGGGAAAGTTTCGAGTACAGGAGAGCTTCATGGACACGTTGATATACTTTCCTAATGGCTTGAAAAATATAGAAAACATCGGAAGACCATGTAGTAAGTGACTAAGGACATGTTCCACCCCTGGCCACTTGGTAATGGGAACACCTGGGAGTGACCAATGGGCGTCAGTATTCTCAGACTGGCCGGACCAATGAAGCTCTGAGAAGACTTTGTAGATGGAAATGATTGCGGTGATAGTAGACTTTTCTTTCTTTCTTGTGGCCTTTCATTTTTCTTGCCTAATATCGCCTTGTCTGTCAGCTAAGTGGTGCAGCTGACAAACAGGCTTTCAGGAAGGCTGGTTTCATGCGGTCCTGAAGGCAGAAATAGCTACTGTGCCTTTAAAGTAATTTTTTTTTACAACAAAGGCGACAGCTCAAGGGCACACACAAAAAAGGAAACAATAATAAAAAAAAAAAGCCCGCTACTCGCTGCTCCCACAAAAAAGAATCAAAAGAGGTGGCTGAAAGAGAGGTCAATTTCGGGAGGAGAGCATTACTAGCATTACAGTGTTTGCCGTGTCAATTTGAGCGTTAAATATATTCGTATAACTTTACGTCCACGTGGTGTATTATGTATGTAAATTTCAGGAAATCAAATGCCGTTTCTCCTGCATATTTGCCCAAACTTTGAAGGTATGTAAATACTCGTCCCACCTACTCAATTTTCTGACTCGGAGAGAGTAAAATGTTTTATGCAGGATATTTTAACAATGTTTGTAGAGGCTCATACACGAGGTCTGGAATGCAAGGCGACAGCAAACACTGTGATCCAATTACCTTTGCGGGAAAACATTCGTGATATTATTTTCTCCACTTGATTTTTGCACAGACACGGCCGTTCACCTGATGGATAAATTTAAGGTTAGTGTCTAGGAAATTGACAAACAGCTTCATAGATCATGTTCCTTGTATCGTTGTCGGTCCGCTAGATGGCTCTCCTTTCGCCCCGTTTTGAGCAACTTGGGCGCTCGTCTTCAGCAGCTCCACGGGGCATCCATCTTGTGCATCCATTAGTGTGCGAAATAGATTAAAGTCCAGCTTCTCTAACCTTTATTTCTTTTTCCCTCCTGCTCCTGCTTCCTCCTCCTCTTCCCACTTATATTCCTCCTCCCTGTCTGCTTATATTCCTTCTCCCTGTCCTCTGCTTCCTCCTCCTTCTGCTCTTCCCCCTCCTCCTCTTCCCATATATATTCCTCCTCCCTGTCTGCTTATATTCATTCTCCCTGTCCTCTGCTTCCTCCTCCTCTTCCCACATATATTCCTCCTCCCTGTCTGCTTATATTCATTCTCCCTGTCCTCTTCTTCCTCCTCCTCCTGCTCTTCCCCCTCCTCCTCTTCCCACATATATTCCTCCTCCCTGTCTGCTTATATTCATTCTCCCTGTCCTCTGCTTCCTCCTCCTCTTCCCACATATATTCCTCCTCCCTGTCTGCTTATATTCATTCTCCCTGTCCTCTGCTTCCTCCTCCTCCTGCTCTTCCCCCTCCTCCTCTTCCCACATATATTCCTCCTCCCTGTCTGCTTATATTCCTTCTCCCCGTCCTTTGCTTCCTCCTCCTCCTCCTCCTGCTCCTTCATGTTATATCTCCTCTCCTTTTCTTTTTCCTCGTTTTTTCCTTATTCTTCTCTTCGTCGTCTTTGTCTTCTTCCTCCTCGTCGTATTCCCTGTCCTCCTCTTTCTCATTCTCCTCATACTTCTCGTCCTTTTTCTCCGCATCCAGGACTCTCTACTTTTATTCTTCCTTTTCCTTTTCCTCATTTTTTTCATTATTTTTTTCGCCATCGTCTTTGTTTCCTTCCTTCTCGTCGTACTCATATTTTTCCTCCTCTTCTTTTATCCACTTTATCCTACTTATATTCCTCTTCCTATTCCCTTCTCCTACTTATCCCTTATTCTTTTTGTCGTTGTCCTCCTTATCCTCCTATTTTTTCCTCCTCCTCTTCCTCCTCCTTTATCTCCGTCCTCCACCACCATTTATCTCCCATTTCTGTCCCTCATTCATCACGTTTTTCTCAATTTACATTCATTACATTCAGTAGTTTCATTTATTTTCGTCTCATCGTGTATTCATTTGGCCGCGGGTGTTATGTATTTTTTGTGTTCTCGTCGACAGCATCATTTTTACAACGCCGATTAATCTTCCTTCATTCATTCACTCAGTCAGTCATTTTTCTTTATTTCTTGCATTACTCTCTCTCTCTCTCTCTCTCTCTCTCTCTCTCTCTCTCTCTCTCTCTCTCTCTCTCTCTCTCTCTCTCTCTCTCTCTCTCTCTCTCTCTCTCTCTCATAGTTTTCTTCCTCGTCTCTTCTTGTCACGCTTTTCATCACGCCTCCGTAAGTACAGCTGTCTCATTCTCCTTCGTCTCTGCCTCTCCTCCTCCTCCTCCTCCTCTTCTTCATCTTTCTCTCCTCCTCCTCTTTCGTCCCTCGGCCTTAATTCCTCTTCCTCCTCGAGTCTGGAGTGGCGGGAAGAGAAGGTTAAGCATTGGCATACTTCCAACATTTGTCTCTCGTTTCCCTCATGTAACGTGCCTTTGTTTTTCATCTTCTTTATTTTCTTTTCCCGGACGAACGACTCCCCATCAGAGCGCTGTCGTTCTCATCAATCTTTGCAGCGCTTGGTCGGTCTTCGTTTGTTTTACTGTGCTACGTTACTGCCCTGGTCGTTGCTGTCTGTCTCCCTTGCTTGGTTCCTTCCTTCCGTGAATCTTTTCTTGCATCCTTAAATTTTTACTTCCATCCATCCTTCTTTCCTTCCTTAATTCATTCATTTTACTTCTTTCATTCATTCTGTTTTCTTCCTACGTTCCTTTCTTCCTTCCTTTCTTCCTTCAGTCACGAGGTTACTCATTTTTTTTCCTAGCCTATTACTTCTTTGTTTCCTTTTTTTTCTTTTTTTTTTTGTTACTGTCAATTTATTTTGTATTACTCTTCCTGTATAAAATTTCTTCCTCGTCTATATTTATTTTTCTGGTTGTTTTCTTTTATCTTTCTCCTTTTCTTGTATCATTATTTTTACTTTCATCTCTCTCTCTCTCTCTCTCTCTCTCTCTCTCTCTCTCTCTCTCTCTCTCTCTCTCTCTCTCTCTCTCTCTCTCTCTCTCTCTCTCTCTCTCTCTCTCTCTCTCTCTCTCTCTCTCTCTCTCTCTCTCTCTCTCTCTCTCTCTCTCTCTCTCTCTCTCTCTCATCACCATTCCGTTATCCCGCCGCCATCAGTATCGCGCCGCCCCTTGCACGCTATCGCTCAACCTTCCTCCCTTATCTTTTGGTACCCCATTTTCCTCACCCTACCCCCTTCTTCCCTCCCTTTCCTCCCCTTTCCCTCCTTCCCAGTCCCCTCTCTCGCTTTATGGTCCCTCCTTCCTTCCTTCCCATCTTCATCCTCTGTTTCCTTCTCCTCCTCCTCCTCCTCCTCCTTCTCCTCCTCCTCCTCCTCCTCCTCCTCCTCCTCCGTCTTCTTTCCTTCCAGTTTACTTCCTGTTTTTGTTGTTGTTGTTTGTTGCCAGTATATTTTCTTATGGTTCTTTTTTCTTTTCTTTTTCCTTTCTTTCTCTTCTTTTGTTTCCTTCTTCCTTCTTCTTCTCCGTCTTGTTTCCTTCCAGTTTACTTTTTTTTTGTTTGTTTGTTTTGCTGTCAATTTTTCATAGCCTTGTGTTTCTTCTCATTTTCTTTCTTTATTTTTTTTCTTTCCTTTTGATTTTCCGGTCTTGTCTCATTTTTTCACTTTTCATTTCCTGTTCTGTTTTTTTCTTGAGTTTAACGTATTTCCTCTTCACTTCGTTTTCTCATTTTCTTTTTCATTTCGTTTATTAACCCTTTTCTCCTTTCCTCTGTCTTCTTTTCTTTACATGTCTTTTTTTTTAGGGGGGGGGGCAGTGGGTTTTATTTGCTTTCTCTTCATTTTGTGTTTATTCTCATTTTCTTTCTCATTTCTTTTATGACCTTTTTTCTCTCTCCTTTCATCAGACTTCTTTCGTCCTTTTATCCCTCTTTTATCCCCCATGCCTTTCTCTTTCACCCCTTAATTCCCTCCCTCCCTCCTTCCCTCCTTCAGGTCATGGCCACCACCACCACTCGCTCGTTCACATCTGCAGCTTCTTACTTAAGTGTGCCCTGAAGCCCTTCGTCACCTTCACCCCACAACACGGGAGCACCATTTCAACCCTGAACAACCAATATTTCGGAGCCCAAACACATACATTTGACAAGGCTTTCGTACGAGTTTTGGGCATTTGCAGAGCTACTTCTATGACCCTTCTGGTAGTTTGATGATTCCGTTATGCCATGAAGTTACGAAAACACTCATTAGAACACGATTAATCTCCTTTTTGGCCTTTGGAAATGGTTGACGTGAGAGGCGGAGGTGTCTGTGAATACCAACCTGAACCTCAATCCGTCTAATAATGTCTTTGGTTCTCTCGACACCTTTTCTCTGCCGTCCCTTAAGGATACTCTAAAGTCTAAAGGATGCCGTTCCACCCTCACACGACAGGCGTATCATCTCTTATTAAACCACTTCGCTCACTTCCTCACTTCACAGAGCTCTCAATCTTTCTTTTATGCTTTTTGTAATCTCTGTTTTTTTCCTTTTTCAGACTATTTTTATGTTTCTCATTTATCAAGAAATGTCGTCTCTCCCTCACACACAGACACTTCTTACCTTTCGCCTTCCTCCTCCTCCTCCTCCTCCTCCTCCTCCTCCTCCTCCTCCTCCTCTTACTCCTCCTCCTCTTCCTTCCTTACATCATGGAACTCTCAATCTTTCTTATGCAGTCACAAAGTCCTCCTCTCGATCAAACTTAATCTTCATCACTCTCTCCTTGCATAATCTTGACACACACACACACACACGCACACGCACACGCACACGCACAAACACACACGCACACACACGCACATCTCCCTCCCCAACCCACACAATTCCTTATGATCCTCACACGTCACCTCGCAGTCCGTCCGTCTCTCGCACGTTTCCTTCGGCGTCACTAAGTTTCATCCTAAAGTTTCACGTGGCAGATACAATAAAAAAAAATATACGCTTGCCTTCAGGTCCGGTGCGGCGCTGAGGCTGGCTGAGTGGCGGGCGTGCAAACATATCGGTGAAGAGTAAAGAAACGAAACGAGTAAGCGATCAAGAGCTCAATAAAAGTAAGAAAAAGGTGCAGGAATATCGGTGAGGAAGAGCAACGTTAATAGGTGAAAAAAAAGGTGCAAAAAAATCGGTGAAGAGTAAAGAAACGAAACGAGTTAGCGATCAAGAGCTCAGTGAATGTAAGAAAATAAAGAGAAGCTGATATTAGAGGAAGCCCGCCACTTTTCCGCCTCTCCTCACCTCGCCTCGACGCTCTTTCCATTATTTTCTCTCAAACTCTGAAAAATGAAAGATAAAAGTTGAGAAATTTCCCTTATTATATCCGAGAGAATAATTGATTAATGTGAGATTGCTTATTATCGTTTACGGAAAAAATCAGAGCAATTAGGGCAGTTATCCGAAAGAGTGGAAATTCTGTAAGCTACGAAGTCAGCAACCCCGCCACACAGGAGCAGTGATTTGCCGGCTATTTGTTCCTGTATACTTTTTTTCCTCGTCTATAGATATTTTTCTGGTTGTTTTCTTTTATCTTTCTCCTTTTCTTTCCTTGTATCATTATTTTTACTTTCATTTCTTACTCAATCATTCTCTCTCTCTCTCTCTCTCTCTCTCTCTCTCTCTCTCTCTCTCTCTCTCTCTCTCTCTCTCTCTCTCTCTCTCTCTCTCTCTCTCTCTCTCTCTCTCTCTCTCTCTCTCTCTCTCTCTCTCTCTCTCTCTCTCTCTCTCTCTCTCTCTCTCTCTCTCTCTCTCTCTCTCTCTCTCTCTCGGCTATTTTTTCATTATTGTTTCCATTTTTTTTTGCCCTTGAGCTATTTCCTTTACTGTAAAAAAGAAGAAAAGACACAGAACGAAGGTTAAGAGGAATGAAAATAAAAGATAAAAGTTTGTAATATGTAAAACTCCAGGAAGCTTAGGATCAATCAGCAAGAAGACACTGTGTAAAAAAAAAAAAAAAAAGCACAGAGAACGAAGGTTAAGAGGAATGAAAATGAAAGATAAAAGTTTGTAATACGTAAAACTCCAGGAAGCTTAGGATCAATCAGCAAGAAGACACTATGTAAAAAAAAGAAAGAAAAGCACAGAGAACGAAGGATAAGAGGAATGAAAATAAAAGATAAAAGTTTGTAATATGTAAAACTCCAGGAAGCTTAGGATCAATCAGCAAGAAGACACTATGTAAAAAAAAGAAAGAAAAGCACAGAGAACGAAGGTTAAGAGGAATGAAAATAAAAGATAAAAGTTTGTAATATGTAAAACTCCAGGAAGCTTAGGATCAGTCAGCAAGAAGACACTGTGAGAAAATAAAGTGGAGAGGCGTTAAAAGTGCTAAAAGGTGTGGGAAAATCGAAGCGTGAGGAAACCAAACGATCAAAAAGAAAGTTTTCATCCTGCGTCAAGTACACCGCCTCTGTCCACCTCCTCGACCCACCTCCCTAACTTTTCTTTCTCACTCTTATCCTCCCTCCTTCTGCCTTTCATCTCCCTGCCTCTGTCCCTTCCCTCAATATATCCCTTTTTCTTCCCTCTTCTTTCCCCTCTTTCTTCCTCCTCCTCCTCTCCTCCGTGCCCCCGTCATTTAACAAGTCTCCCCTTTTCTCCACTTTCCTTTCGTCGCTCTCCTATTTCTATTGTTTTCTCTTCCCTCTCTTCATCGTCTCATCTCCCTCTTTATCCCTCTTGTGTTTCCCACCCTCCCTCTTCTCCTCCCTTCTCGCAACATCTCTCCCTGTCTTTCCTCTTCTTCCCTCTCTCTCCCTCTCTCTCTCCCTCTTCCTCCCCTGCCATTATAAAGTGGGCTGTTGCTACCTTCGCCAGTTACCTCGTGCGCAGATTTTGGCGGGGGTCCATTCACTTAAATACTCCTGGAAAAATGATATACTTTTTACCTCGCTTTTCATTTTGCCCGATTTCATTCGCCGCTATTCTGTTTCCTCTCTCTCAAAGGCTTCGTATATATTTCTGAAAGGCGTATTTGTTCTTTTTTTTAATGCGGCGTTGTTTTTTTTGTTATATTTTTCTTCTTTTTCTTTTTTTCTTTTTTTGGGAGGGGAATGATTTTTTGTTTTGTTTTTTGTTTTTTTGTTTTTTGTTTTTACTGGAGTCCGGGAAGCGTATCAGGTAATTGCTTGGCAGGACTATTTTGTTCATGTGTTTGCTGTTTTTTTGTCCCACTGCTGAAAAAGTGGACATCGCGACAAAGACAGAAGGATCACACACTATTCTCTCCTTCTTCATGACGTAATAAGCTTCTAAGAACACAAAAAACAAGCCAGTTCTCGTCGTGTACTGATTTGCAGCTTGAACTAATCTATTTTCCCGTTGCCAGAAAAAATAATAAACATCGAGAAACAAATAAAGAGAAAAGGTCATTCTTCTTCTCTATGCTCTAAGAACACATAAGCTATTTCTCTCTCATGTATTGATTTATCGGTTTAGTAATAACTTTTTAATGCACAAGTGGACTTTAGCGATAAGAAAGACGATCGATGTTAAAGACGTGTCATGCTTCCAGGAGCACTCGGCACTTCCCCTTTACGAGCTTATGTGATGATTTAATTAAGTTTCCTCCTTTGTTGAAGAAATGATTATAACGAGACAATTATGGAAAGACAATACTGCGAGGAGCAAACAGGTCACTCCTTTTATACCTTCTTTTGTCTTAGCGCATGCCACTTCTCCTTCACGAGTTTATTTGATGTTTTAATTACGTTTCCTCCTTTGTTGAAGAAATGATTACAACGAGACAATTATGGAAAGACAATACTACGAGGAACAAACAGGTCACTCCTATTATATCTTCCTTTGTCTTTGCTTTATAATTAGTTCTTATCCCAATTCTGGTCCTCCGTGGAAACAACAGAATGAAGATAAGACAAGTAGGACCAGACTCTATTATTTCCACGTTTCTGACTTCCTTGTTCCATAAGTAAAGGGGCTGTTACACTGGGCAAACTTTCCGTGGATCTTCAGTCAAACCACGATTTCCGCCAGCGTGGTTCTCATTTGTTTCTTGTTATTGCTGCTGCTGATGATAGTGAGTAATACCGTCGTCCTTCGGTGAAATCTACCGTAGCCTTGGAAGATCGTGGACACGTAAAAAAAACACGGAAATATGAGAATCACGCCAGCGGGAATCGTGGTTTGACTGAAGATCCCCGGAAAATTTGCCCAGTGTAATAGTTCCTTAATTTTCTTCTATGCATTAATTTTACGCCTTTGCTACATTGTACATTTGCTTGTTTCCCGTTGCAGAGGACGTGAACACAAGAGACTGAACACCCAACTGCAATCTCCAGAACGCTGTGTGCCTCTCGCTCCCCCGCCTCTGCCGCCGCCTCCACCGCCTCCAGTGTTCCGGGAAGCTCAGGTAAAGAGGACCAGGTGGGTGGTAGTCCAGAGCCTGTGGGTTTTATATTCTCATAAAGCCGGGCGAGCAAGACCTTCCTTCCTTCCTTCCTTCCTTCCTTCCCTCCTCTGTTAATTTCTCTCTCCTTGCTTACTCATACCCCATTCCTTATCTTACTTCTAATTTTCTTCCTCCTCTCTGTTTCCTCTCTTCCCCTGTTATTCTCATCCCATTCTCCACTCTACTACTGTTTCTCTTTCTTTCTTGTTTCCTCTTCCTCCTGTCTCTATTTACGTTCCAGACTCTCTCCCTTCTCGTATTCCTTCGTTGATCTTCCATCTCATCTTTCTTATCCTCCTCGTCCTCAACCTCCCTCTCCTCTTCCTCTTTCTTCTCACTCCCATCGTCCTTCCATCGTCGCTCATCCCTTCACCCTTTCTTCCTCCCTCCCCCTTTCTTCAAACGTAAAACACCCCTTCTCCCTCCTCGCACTCTTCCCTTCGCGTCCCTTCCTTTACATCCTTACGCGTTTTTTTCCTCCCCTCCACTCTTGCCCCTCCCTTAACTTTCCCCCTTTTTCCCTCCTAACTCATTCATCAACCACTTTTATCTGTCTCCCTTTCCTTCCTCTCTTCTACATCCCCTTCCCCTCTTTCTTCCCTTCTGTTCCCCTCTTCCACATCCTTTTCTCTTTCCTACCTTCATTATGCGTTCTCTTTCCCTCTTAAATTTGTCTCATTCTGGCTTTCTCTTTCCTCTTTCTCCTCTTTCTCCTTTTGGCATCTTTCTCCCTTCTTCTCTTCTATTCCCCTCTTTCGTTCCCTCTTTCATTCCCTCTTCCCTGTCCTACCTTTAGACAGACTTTTTTTTCCCCTCTATATCTTCTCCACAACCCTGCATGCTTTTCCTCCTCCTCCTCCTCCTCCTCCTCCTCCTCCTCCTCCTCCTCCTCCTCCTCCTCCTCCTCCTCCTCCCCTTCAGTCCCCGCACAGACAGACACACCGCAGAGCCAGCACTAATTTCATTGCGAAGGCCGCTCAGCTTTAATACGAATTAGGCCAAAGCTTTTAATTTTAAAGTTGCGCTTATTATTATTACTATTATTGTTGCAGCTACTATTGTTGTTGTTGTCGTTGCGGTCATTTTTTGTTGTTGTTGTTGTTGTTTACGTTGGTAATGGGATGGGGGGACTACGATTATGAGGGAATGGGAACAGGAGAGAGAGAGAGAGAGAGAGAGAGAGAGAGAGAGAGAGAGAGAGAGAGAGAGAGAGAGAGAGAATGACGTCAGCTGCTGGAGACTGTGGCTTGTGTTTAGGTTCTCTCTCTCTCTCTCTCTCTCTCTCTCTCTCTCTCTCTCTCTCTCTCTCTCTCTCTCTCTCTCTCCTCTCTCTCCCTAACTGTCCCTCCCCTCTCTCCAACTATAAACTAACTCCACTCTCTCTCTCTCTCTCTCTCTCTCTCTCTCTCTCTCTCTCTCTCTCTCTCTCTCTCTCTCTCTCTCTCTCTCTCTCTCTCTCTCTCTCTCTCTCTCTCTCTCTCTCTCTCTCTCTCTCTCTCTCTCTCTCTCTCTCTCTCTCTCTCTCTCTCTCTCTCTCTCTCTCTCTCTCTCTCTCTCTCTCTCTCTCTCTCTCTCTCTCTCTCTCTCTCTCTCTCTCTCTCTCTCTCTCTCTCTCTCTCTCTCTCTCTCTCTCTCTCTCTCTCTCTCTCTCTCTCTCTCTCTCTCTCTCTCTCTCTCTCTCTCTCTCTCTCTCTCTCTCTCTCTCTCTCTCTCTCTCTCTCTCTCTCTCTCTCTCTCTCTCTCTCGCTCTCTCTCACTCTCGCTCTCACTGATTCACTAACTGCGCCCCGCCATTGACAGACAGACACGCAAACTCTCGACTTTACGATATTAAATGCGACAGAATTTCCGACATTTTTTTCGGGACAAAAAAAAGAAAAAAACTCCACCCCCTCTAGCTTTGTCTGTCTCGATTTTTTTCCTCTTTTTTTTATATGAGAGAATAAATTAGTGAGGCGGATTCTGGGTGGATTGAATGGATATTGTTTTATATATTGCTTCCAGTGACTGTGAATATTGCAGGAGGAGGGAGATTTACACACGAATGCTAGGCGGGAAGGGTGGAAAGGTAGATGCATTGATAGGTAGATAGGCAGGTAGGTAAATAAAAAAAGTAGATAGACAGGTAGGTAAATAAAAAGGTAGATAGACAGGTAGATAAATAAAGAAGGTAGATAGGCAGGTAGGTAAATAAAAAGGTAGATAGTCAGGTAGATAAATAAAAAGGTAGATAGCCAGGTAGGTAATTAAAAAGGTAGATAGACAGTTAGGTAAATTAAAAGGTAGATAGCCAGGTAGATTAATAAAAAGGTAGATAGTCAGGGAGGTCATTCAAAAGGTAGATAGGCAGGTAGGTAAATAAAAAGGTAGATGGACAGGTAGATAAATAAAAAAGGTAGATAGACAGGTAGATAAATAAAAAGGTAGATGGACAGGTAGATAAATAAAAAGGTAGATAGACAGGTAGATAAATAAAAAGGTAGATGGACAGGTAGATAAATAAAAAAGGTAGATAGACAGGTAGATAAATAAAAAGGTAGATGGACAGGTAGATAAATAAAAAGGTAGATAGACAGGTAGATAAATAAAAGGTAGATGGACAGGTAGATAAATAAAAGGTAGATGGACAGGTAGATAAATAAAAAGGTAGATAGACAGGTAGATAAATAAAAAGGTAGATAGACAGGTAGATAAATAAAAAGGTAGATAGACAGGTAGATAAATAAAAAGGTAGATAGACAGGTAGATAAATAAAAAGGTAGATAGACAGGTAGATAAATAAAAAGGTAGATAGACAGGTAGATAAATAAAAAGGTAGATAGACAGGTAGATAAATAAAAAGTTAGATAGACAGGTAGATAAATAAAAAGTTAGATAGACAGGTAGATAAATAAAAAGTTAGATAGACAGGTAGATAAATAAAAAGTTAGATAGACAGGTAGATAAATAAAAAGGTAGATAGACAGGTAGATTAATAAAAAGGTAGATAGGCAGGTTAGGCAGGCATTTGGACAGTAAGACAGATAGATCGGTCAAGTGTGGGGGATTTAACACAAGTCACTCTCTCAAAATGGCTTGTAGATAGAAAACGTAGAGTAAGCTGCGCGTGGCCTCAGTTCTCATCTCCGTCACATTGGCCTTTAAGTCTGTGGCGGGAAAAAGAACATTACCCCGGGACAAAAGACCAGTGTGCCATCCGGGTCCTTTACCTTACCTAATTTTCCCCAGGTACCCGTTCATCGACCAGCCCGAAAGGGAGGATGAACAGCTGGGCCACTCGAACCCCGGCCCGTGGATTTGTATCTAGGCCACTGCACCACGGAAGCGTTATATAGCTTTATTACGATACAAGTAGATGTTAGGTAAGTAGCTGGGTTGGTAGGTAAGCCAGATTGGTCAGATAGGAAGGAAAGTAAATATTAAAGGAGGCAGTTGGCTCACGTGTGCTTACTCACTTTAAAAATGTTGGTAGATAGGAAGATAGGCCGATTAATGATAGGCAGATGAAGAGATAAGGCAGGTGAGACAAATCAGCTTACTCACTCACTCACTCACTCACTCACTCATTCACTCACTCATTCACTCACCCACTCATTCACTCACTCACTCACTCACCCACTCACCCACTCACTCACTTGTTCACTCACTCACTCACTCACTCACTCACTTGTTCACTCACTCACTCACTCACTCACTCACTCACTCACTCACTCACTCACTCACTTGACTCACTCTGCGACGTGGAGGTGAAAGGGTCGTCGGCCTCTCTCACTCTCACTCTCGCCGCGGCTCACTCAGCGCTGCGACACACCTTCATGACGACCCCGCAGGGAACACTGACTTCGGGCTACTGGCACTGACCACCTCCACCACCACCAGTGTTACTACCTCCACCACCACCACTACCGCCAGACACTCTCTCTTTCCCTCAGCCAATCGCCCCCACCTCACCACGTTCTCTTCTTTCTTCTCTTTCTCTTCTCCGTCTCCTCCTCCTCCTCCGTCGTGGGTAGTACTCCTCCCTCCATCTCCCACTCCAGTTTCCTTTTCCTCCAATCTCGCGATAAAGTTTTCCCTCTACCTTTTTTCCTCTTTTTCTCTCCACGCCTCCGTAAGCAGTCTTTTCCTCCATACTCACTCATCCTTTACTTCTCTCTTTTCCTCTTCCTTACTTCTCCACTTCTTTTCTTTTTTTAACGTCTCCAAGCTTTCTTTTCCTTAACTTTTGGCTCCTCTCTGTCTGGTCTACCCTTAACCTTTCCCGTGTAACGTCTCCACTCACCTCTCTCCCTCCCACTTGACTCCCCTTTGCTTGCTGTCCGTCCATCATGCTGTCTTAACGTCCTCAACCACTCTCCTCTTCCTTCTTTAGTTTCTGGCAGGGTTTATGATGCGCCCGTCCGTGACTCACTCCATCCTCGTCCCTTCCATCCATCGTTCATCCCTCTTTTCCTTGTCTCCCTGCACACAATCGCCTCCCAGTCATCCCTCACCTCTATTTCCTCTCCCTTCTCGTTCTGTTCCCCTCCATCGACCTTTACCTCCATCACCCAGGCCCCTCACAGCCGTCACTTGCATGTTCTGGTTCCTCTCACTCCGGCTGCCGTTGATTTCCCCTCTCCCTGTCTGTCTGTCTGTATGTGTGTATGTGTGTATGTGTTCACGTTTGCCATTCTCTCTTCCTTCTACGCCTTCCTTTCCTTGTCCCTCTTTTACCCGACCCTTAAAAAGAATAATATGAGTAAGAGTAGAAAGACATAGAAAAGGAAGTGAAAGAGGAAAAGTATACTGGGATGGTCATAAAGACATGGGAGAAAGGGGGAAGAAAAGGAATGACTGTAAATATCTTCTGTCCCTCTCACCCCCAGACCCTTCCATGACCCTCCACTCCATCCACCTACTATACCTCCCTTATCTAATCCCTCTTCCACCCGGCGGCTTCTTATCCTAAACCTTCTACCACCCAGTTACTCCACCTATCTCCCCTCCACCTCTCTTCCCTTACTTCCCCCCTTACCTACCCCCCCCCTACCCCCCCGCACACACACTATCAATGACTCCTTTACTTTGTTCCTTTCCACACGGGCACCTCCATAACTCAGACCCTCCACCACCCACTTACTCCTCCACTTAGCTCTCCCTCCACCTTATCCCTCTACTTATGACTCCCATATCTAATTCTCCTCCACATACACACCTCCTTAACTCGGACCCTCCACCCGCGAAATACGAGTACTTCTCCACTTAGCTTCCCCTCCACCTAATCCCTCCCTTACCTGTACCCATCACCCTCTCCATCTGTGACTCCCATAGCTGATTCTCGTCCACACAGATACCTCCTTAACTCACACCTCTACCCCCGAAATACGAGTTCTCTCCAGTCAGCTCCCCTATCACCTGCTCCCTCCCTTGACTCCCATATCTTATTCTCTTCCCTAACTCACACCTTCCACCCCCCATGTACTCCCTCCACTTGGCTCCCCTTTCACCTGGTCCCTCCCTCACCTGTCCTCCTCCCCCGGGCCCCAGCAGGTGTTGGGTCACTAAGGGTGGGACTAATGAACCTACCTGAGACGTGACACCATATCCATCTTCCGTCGACCACGAAGGGTGCGCGAATACACCTCCAGTACTGCCCCTTTGTCTCCGTCTGTTTATATATCTGTCTCTGGCTCATATTCCCAAACCTCTCGCAGCCTACACCCACCCACCCACCCACCCACATTTGATAAGGCTTTTGTGGAGGTTATGTTAGTATTTCCTTCAGTATTTTTATGAGCTTGGTGATAGTTTAACCCCTTGGATGCGGATTTCATACAAGAAGACATCACCAAGTTACAGGAGTGGAACAAAAAGTGGCTGCTCCAATTTAGTGAAGAAAAATGTGAGGTCATGCATCTTGGGAGGGGAAATCCAGCATATCAATACCACATGGGAAACACTCCACTACCCACCACAGAGGGACAGAAAGACCTGGGAGCATATGTTACCAGGCTATCAGTGAAGGCGAAATCCGTGCCAATCGCAGCGGACGGGTTAACAAGGCTTCTGCACCATGAATGTAAAAAGCACTTATGAGAACGCGACTAATTTTCTTTTTGGGCATTGGAAATATTTGTACTGAGAGCCGAGAGCGTCTGAGATAACGTGCCTCTCTCTCGGTCTTTTCCTCTTGCCCTCTCCATCTTGGGGTTTCTTTACCTGAATCCGTACAGTCGCTGATCAACGTGGCATAAGAGGCAAACATACAGACTCCTTTTGCCTTTCACATTAGGAGGAAGGAAAGGACGGAGGTGGGGCAGGTGACAGGGAGCGACGCGAGGGTAAAAAGAGGAGGCGGAATAAGATGCAAGAAGAAGGAGGAGTTGAGGGCGACGAAGGAAAGCAGAGGAAGCCGAGAAAAGGAAATTGAGTTAAGAGGTAGCGATGGAGGGGAAAGAAGAGATTGCGATAGTAGTAAACGGAAAGTAAGGAGTCGTAAAGGAAAATAGGAAAGAGAGAGGACAGGAGGAAGAAGGAATGAGGACGGGAGGGAAGGGGAGGTGAGGGAAGGAAGAGTGGGAAGGAAACGGAAAGGGCAGAGGTGAAAAGTGCAAAGAGCAAGAGAGTGAGGCAAAATGGGAATGAAAAAACTAATAAAGGAGGAAAATGGGCAACAACAGAGCAGAAAAGGTGGAAAACAAGAAGAAATACGACAAAATTATATTGCAAGGGAAAAATGAAAAAGAAAAGAAAAGAGGAGATGGGAGGAAACCAGAATAAAAGAAACTTAGTGAGACAAAATGGGAATGAAAATACTACTAAAAGAGGGAAATGGGCAACAGCAGAGCAGGAAAAGGTAGAAAACAAGAAGAAATACAACAGAATTAGATTGCAAGGGAAAAATGAAAAAGAAAAGAAAAGAGGAGATAGGAGGCAGCCTGAATAAACAGAAACTTAGTGAAGGACAGGAAGGAGAAGTAGGTTAGGAAGAGAATGGGAGAGAAGACAGAAGGAGGGGAGAGAAAGAAAAAGGCACAGGCGAAGGGGGAAAACGAGAAGAGAATTAGTGGTGACAAAGAAAGAAGGAAAGAGGAAAAAAGACAACAAGAAAAATAAATAAAACAAGAAATGCGTAATCAGGAAAACGAGTGAACAAAGAACAGGAAATAAAACAAAATGAAATAGAAAGAGGAAAAAATAGAGGAAAAAGGTGGTGGCGGAAGAGGACATCCAGGAATAAGACCGTGAAAGGAAATAGCGTTACGTGGAATACTATAAAAGGAAAGATGAAGAAGGCGTTGGAGGAGACAGGAGGAAAACAAAGGAGTGGAAGTGAGGGAGTTTAGGAGAAGCAAGATGAGGTCAAGAGGAAACTAGGTTGCGTAAAAAGGCGAGTAAAAGGTACGAAATGAGAGAGAGAGAGAGAGAGAGAGAGAGAGAGAGAATTATGCAGGAAATAAAGAAAAATGACTGACTGAGTGAATGATGAAGGAAGATTAATCGGCGTTGTAAAAAGATGCTGTCGACGAGGACACAAAAAAAAAACACAACACCCGCGGCCAAATGAATACACGATGAGACGAAAATAAATGAAACTACTGAATGTAATGAGTTAGTGAAGAACAAACTTATAAGAAAGAAAGGAAGGCAGGAAAGAAGGAAAGAAGAGGCAGAAAATTGAAGGAAAGGAATGGAGAGAATTGCTTTTTGGGAAGGACAACAAGTAAAAAGAAAAGTCAAAGAGGCTGAAATATAAACAGATACCATAGAAAAGGGACGCAACTAAATGCAAAATATAAAGGACACGGCCGAGAGGAAAGAGTTAAAAAAAAAAAGGTGACTGCAAACCAAAAAGCTCCGGAAAGAAGTTAAGGGAACTCGAACCAAAGATAAGGAAGAGAATGGGAGACAACTTTGAGGAGGAGATGGAGAGAAAGTTACAGTAAGGACGAACAAAAATAAATAAGGAAAAGACTGAGAGAATGACGGTAAAGGAGATGAAAGGAAAGAGGTGGGAAAGAGACCACAGTAAGGAGGAATATAAGGAAGGAAAGAGGAGGAGAAGGAAAGAGGAGTACATTCAGGGTGAAGATAAATAGATAAGGAAGAGGTTGAGAGAATGAAGGTGAAGGAGACGAAAGGAAAGAGATGGGAAAGAGACCACGAGAGGGAGGAATATAAGGAAGGAAAGATGAGGAGAAGGAAAGAGGAGTACATAAATAGATAAGGAAAAGGTTGAGAGAATGATGGTGAAGGAGACGAAAGGAAAGAGATGGGAAAGAGACCACAGTAAGGAGGAACATAGGGAAGAAAAAGTGGAGTGAAGAGAAGGAGAGAAAAGATAACCAAGAGGAGATAAAAGGAGAAACAAGTTAAAGAGAAATGCAGAGGAAAAAAAAGTGAAGAAAAGGAGGCAAGAAGAGATGAAGAAGACTGGGAGAAGATGAGGTTAAAAAGGTGAAAAGGAGAGAAAGAAAGAAGAAAGGATGAACGAAAGAAGATGGAAAGAAAATGAAGGGGAAAACAGACGAAGTAAAAGAAGTAAGGAGGTAAGAAGCGAGGCAAGAAAAGATGAAAATGGGAAAAGGAAAAGAAAAAATGGAAAGGAAAAAGAAAAAGGAAAAATTAGTAAGGAATATAGGAAATGAATAGGCGAAGAAAAAGGAAAGGAAAAAAGCAGAAAGTCAAGAAGAGCAGATAAGAAGAAGACTAAAGAGAATAAGTAAAGAGGAGGAAGAGGTGAAGAAAAGGAGAGATGAAAGAGGGGATGAAGATGTGAATGGGATGTGAGAAAGCAACGATAGGAGAATAGATGAATAAGAGAGAGAGAGAGAGAGAAAGATGGATTGGAAACAGAAGACGACAATGGAAAGAAGACTGAAATATTTCGACATGACGGGAAGGGAGGGGAAGGGAAAGGAAGGGAAGGGAAGGGAGGGGAGCGGTAGGGAAGGGAAAGGAAGGGGTGGGATGGGAAAGGAAGGGGAGGGAAAGGAAAGGGAGAGAAATGAATGGAATGGAAGAGAAGGGAAAGGGATGGAAGGGAAGGGAAGGGAATGGAAGAGAAGAGAAGAGAAGAGAAGAGAAGAGAAGAGAAGAGAAAGGATGAGAAGTGGAAGGAAAGGAAAGAAAACGAAAGGAAAGGAAATGAAAGGAAAGGGAAGGAAATGAAATGAAAGGAAAAGAAAGGGAAGGAAGGGAAAGGAAGGGAAGGGAAAAGAAGCAAAGGAAAGGGACGGGAGAGGAGGAAGATATATCGATTGGGTAAACGCGTGTATCAGTGACACGCGTGATAATGTACTACGACACGATATGATAATGACTATAGTGTGTGTGTGTGTGTGTGTGTGTGTGTGTGTGTGTGTGGTAACCAGGATAAACAAACAAAACATAGAGACGGAAAGATGAACAAAAACACAAAATTACGGACAGATGAAAAGACGAATGTTGAGTTATTTCACGAAGTCAGTTGTGTTCTCATTATCATCATTAACATCATCTATTGTTTTCCTATTAAGGGCATGAAGAAGTTTGGCTGCAAGAAAAAGGTCTGCGGACACACTTATTTTCCTTTCTCTTCCTCTTGGTCTTCTGTAGCTTTTGCCGATATTTTTCTTCCTTTCTAATCCTCTGTTTTCTTTGAAGGTTTGTGGACAGTTTTCTTCCTGTCTTCTGTATCTTTGAGGACATTTTACTTCCTGTCTTCTGTATCTTTGAGGACATTTTAATCCCTGTCTTCTGTATCTTTGAGGACATTTTACTTCCTGTCTTCTGTATCTTTGAGGACATTTTACTTCCTGTCTTCTGTATCTTTGAGAACATTTTAATCCCTGTCTTCTGTATCTTTGAGGACATTTTACTTCCTGTCTTCTGTATCTTTGAGGACATTTTACTTCCTGTCTTCTGTATCTTTGAGGACATTTTAATTCCTGTCTTCTGTATCTTTGAGGACATTTTAATTCCTGTCTTCTGTATCTTTGAGGACATTTTACTTCCTGTCTTCTGTATCTTTGAGGACATTTTAATTCCTGTCTTCTGTATCTTTGAGGACATTTTAATTCCTGTCTTCTGTATCTTTGAGGACATTTTACTTCCTGTCTTCTGTATCTTTGAGAACATTTTAATCCCTGTCTTCTGTATCTTTGAGGACATTTTAATTCCTGTCTTCTGTATCTTTGAGGACATTTTAATTCCTGTCTTCTGTATCTTTGAGGACATTTTAATCCCTGTCTTCTGTATCTTTGAGGACATTTTAATTCCTGTCTTCTGTATCTTTGAGGACATTTTAATCCCTGTCTTCTGTATCTTTGAGGACATTTTAATCCCTGTCTTCTGTATCTTTGAGGACATTTTAATCCCTGTCTTCTGTATCTTTGAGGACATTTTAATCCCTGTCTTCTGTATCTTTGAGGACATTTTAATTCCTGTCTTCTGTATCTTTGAGGACATTTTAATCCCTGTCTTCTGTATCTTTGAGGGCATTTTAATTCCTGTCTTCTGTATCTTTGAGGACATTTTAATCCCTGTCTTCTGTATCTTTGAGGACATTTTAATTCCTGTCTTCTGTATCTTTGAGGACATTTTAATTCCTGTCTTCTGTATCTTTGAGGACATTTTAATTCCTGTCTTCTGTATCTTTGAGGACATTTTAATTCCTTTCTTTTCCTCTTGGGTTGTCTATTTAGCGTTGCGGACATTTTTCTTCCTTTCTTTCCTGTCTTCTGTAGCTTTTGAGGATATTTTTCTTCCTTTCTTATCCTCTTGGTCTGTCTTCCATAGTTTTGCGGACATTTTTCTTCTTTTTTTTATCTTCTCGGTCTGTACTTTATAGCTTTATAGACAGTTTTCTTCCTTTCTTATCCTCTCGGCCTGTCTTCTGTACCCTTGCGAACATATTACTTCTTTTCTTTTCCTCTCGGCGTGTCTTGACCTTTGCGAGCCTTTTTCTACCTGTCCTGTCCTCTCGACCTGTCTTCTGTAGCCTAAGGGGGAAATAATGTAGGAGGAAATAGGTGTGTAGGTATTGCGAGGCCCTGGCGGTGATGGCTTGATTCCGGCAGGTGAGGCAGGTAGCAGGTAGCGGGCGGCGGACGGCAGGTAGCGGCCTCAGGTAAAGGTGGGCGAGGTGTGTAGGAGAGTAGCCGACAAATTGGATTGATGGGAGGGCTGAGTCCTGTCGCTCCCATTCCGCCGCCTTCTCTCCTCCTTTTTGTCTCTCTCTCTCTCTCTCTCTCTCTCTCTCTCTCTCTCTCTCTCTCTCTCTCTCTCTCTCTCTCTCTCTCTCTCTGTTTTGTCTCCTGTTTCTTCCTTTTCTTTTTTTCCGTTTGCTTCTTCCTTTCTTCTGTTTTGTGATCTTCGTCTTCAGTATCATCAGCATCTTTTTTTTTCTCTTCGTTTATTTTTATTTTTTTCTGTTCCTGTTTTTCTTCGTATTCTTGCTCATTATAGTCTTCTTCTTTTTCTTCTTCTTTTTTTTTTTTCTTCTTCTTCTTCTTCTTCTTCTTCTTCTTCTTCTTCTTCTTCTTCTTCTTCATACTCCTCCTCCTCCTTCTACTACTTCTACTACTACTACTACTACACCACCACCATCACCACCACCACCCACGCTCTCATCCTCCTCCTCTTCCTTCTTCTCCCTCGCTTCTGTCATCTCTCCTGTCTCATTTCTCGTAATATTCCACCATTAACGTAACTCGGATATATGTGTTTCTTTTCTTCCACCTGTCCACGCCTATCACAGTCATATCAGAGAGAGAGAGAGAGAGAGAGAGAGAGAGAGAGAGATAAGAGAGAAGAGAGACTAGATATGTCCTTCTCGTTTCATATTTCCTTACCAATTCCCCCTCCACCTCCCCCCTTCCACTGCCCATCCACTAAGAAGCCCCATTCATCCTGTACCTCATTACTCGCGTTATTCTCCGCCGAAGCATGAAAGAAGAGAGCAGTGGAGAGCGAAGGGAAGGAGCAAGACTTTCGTTCAGCTCGTTAGTGTCTCTCTCATGCCGAAGGGAAAGGAAAGTCCCTGCCTGGTTCGAGCATCGCTGAAGTATGTGTGTGTGTGTGTGGTGGTGGTGGTGGTGGTGGTGTGGGGGAGGGTTGTGTATATGTGCGGGCCGTCATGTGTGTGTGTGTATTTGCACTGGTACACAACACACACTGGTTTCAACGCACACAGGCACACAGGAAGAGAAGGTTGGAAGACAAACACTCAAACACGCACATACACACACACACACATATACCTACATGTGTGCACTCTGAATATTGTGTGTGTGTGTGTGTGTGTGTGTGAGAGAGAGAGAGAGAGAGAGAGAGAGAGAGAGAGAGAGAGAGAGAAAAGAATCATCATACATAGAAGTTCATAAAATAGATATCAAAGTAGATAAATTAAAATAAAATGAAGCGGAACATTTTGCACTGAACGAAGTCAAGGAAACGAGAAACAACAAAACAGCAAAAACAATAATAACACTGATGATGAGACATTTAAAACACACACACACACACACACACACACACACACACACACACACACACACACACACACACAACGGGTCGATAGTAGCATGCTGTGTGTGCTTTTTGCGTGCTGACAGACTGGCCTACTGTGTGTGTGTGTGTGTGTGTGTGTGTCCCGGGTGGCTCCCCTCAGCTGTTAATTAACCAAAGTCATTAAGTTTAGGCTGTCGTGAGGGGAGGATTCATCACGACACGTTTTTTTCTCTGACCCTCCTTGGCAGTTTAGTTTTAGTCCTATTTGCCAGTTTCAGTCCTGTGGTGTCTGCCTTATCTGCCTCCTTCCTTCCTTCCTTCCTTCCTTCTTTCCTTCATCGGGTTCTTCCTTCTGTATTTTCGTCCTATCTTCCTTGTTTCTTTTCTGTTCTTTTTTAGGCGTCTCAGTTTCAGTCCTGTCTCGTTATGTGTTGCCTGTCTCATCTCTCTTTCCCTCTTTTCCTTCCTTCCTTCCTTCCTTCCTTCCTTCCTTCGCCTGCCTCACTTCATCGGGTTCTTCCTTCTGTCTTTCCGTCCTTTCTTCCTTGTTTCTTTTCTGTTCTTTTTTAGGCGCCTCAGTTTCAGTCCTGTCTCGTTATGTGTTCCCTGTCTCATCTCTCTTTCCCTCCTTTCCTCCTTCCTTCCTCGCTTGCTTCACTTCATCCAGGTCTTCTGTTCCTTCCTTCTGCTTGCTTTTTGTGTGTGTTTTTCAATTATGAACTTCACTCGCCTTAACTCTTAAATTGTTTACTACGCATTTCCTCTCTCTCGCCTACGTCATCCTTTCCTTTTCCCTGTATCACTCATGTCTTTCTCCTCCCCTCCTTCACCCTCATGTCTTCACTCTTTTAGGTTCATTAGTGTTTATCTCCATCCCTTGTTCTTCATGTCATCTTTCCAGCCTATATAACTCATCTCGTTCGCTTTTAACACGTCTTTTAACACCCTTTTCATCTCTATCTTCACCATCTTCACTTAATCTCTTCATGCACGTCTTGGCCTCGCATCACCCTTCCTTCCTGTCTAGCCTCTTCCTTCCAACTCAACTGACACTTCTTTTTTCACCTTCCTCATGTCTTTATCTTCACCAAGTTTACGTCATCGCTTCATTCACCTCATAGCCTCGTACCACCAATCCTTCCTGTCTAATCTCTTTCTTCTACCTCAGCAAGCTTCGGCAGGGCTTAAAATTGGTGATGCAGCGGCGGTGGTGGTGGTGGAGGTGATGATGCGTGCTTGTTTGATATTGGTTATGTGTGGTGGTTGGTGGTGATGGTATACAAGTGTTGTGGTGGCGGTGGTCAACGTTTTTTTTCGTTTTTTTCTTTTACAATAAAGGAGACAGCTCAAGGGCACAAACGTTGCTAGATTATCTCACTCAGCCTCTTATATTTTACTAACTTCCGACCCAAAACTGTCTCGTGGATCCCAATAAGGAGATTCACTTATAATTATCGTTAAAATAGTGAATTCCTGATGTTTCTTGGCAATAGTTAGGCGTCAGAAACCGGTAAATAGTATGCTCTGAGTACGATATCTGGCAACGGTGGGCCGGAGGTGATGATTGTGTGATGGTGGTGGTGTGAGGTATGTGTGTGTTGGGAGTGGGAATGCTGATGTTGTTTACGCTGATAAGAAATTGACCTCAGAAAAAAGACTCGTGGTTATGTTCTTCGTTTTCGTGGTATATCAGAATAGAGAATTACGTTAAACTTGATCCGGTAAGTGCAATTTGTTATGAGTGTTAAACTAAAACAGACATATAAAGTAATCAAAGACGGAAACCTCTACATCTGCTAACTAACATTTTTGTGGAGATTGCAAGTTTACATAATAGAGGCGGAAGTGTTTGTAGCATGAAGGATTGCTGATAGGTGGTCAAAGTGATTGCTTGGAAGAACGAAATACCACATCTACGGTATACACGAAAATTAAGGGCGGTATTCTCAGACGCTTCCACCTCACACATTAACTATTTTCAAAGGTCAGCATGGAGATTAATCGGGCTTTCATGAGGATTTTTTCACATTCATTTTTTTTTCTTTTTTTACAGCAAAGGAGACAGTTCAAGGGCACAAAAAAAGTAAACATTAATAAAAAAAAGCCCGCTACTCACTGCTCCTAAAAAGAATCCAAAGACAGAAGAAGAGTTAAACAACCACCAGGGCCATTAAACTACCCCTGAAAATGCCCGAAACGCCTGCGAAAGCCTTGTAAAATATGTGTAATTGGGCGCCGAGAGGTTTGAGAATACGAGTCTAAGTGTTTGTAGAGAGACTATTTCGGTGATACTCGACGTTGTTGCGTTATTCATTTGTACTCCTTTCCTTCCTTCCTTCCTTCCTTCTTTCTTTCTTTCTTTCTTTCTTTCCTTCCTTCCTTCCTTCCTTCCTTTTTTCTTTCTTTCTTTCTTTCTTTCTTTCCTTCCTTCCTTCCTTCCTTCCTTCCTTCTTTCCTTCCTTCCTTCTTTCCTTCCTTCCTTCCTTTCTTCCTTTCTTCCTTCCTTCCTTCCTTCCTTCCTTCCTTCCTTCCTTCCTTCGCCTGCCTCACTTCCTCGGGTTCTTCCTTCTGTCTTTCCGTCCTTTCTTCCTCGTTTCTTTTCTGACCTTTCTAGAGTTATCATGTTCTTTTGTATTCCTAGATAGTCAGAGGGACAGTGAACCAGGTGAAGAGATGGGATTAGAACCTTTGCCGTTGATGGAACACATTAACATCGGACACAAAGAAGGGTTGGGCACGGCTTTCCTCCTGCAGTAGATTAATAATAACGCATGATGATGATGGGGGTGGTTGTGGTGGTGATGGTGAAAAGTTAACAATCGGTAAGGAATATCTGGGCAGGGTTCTGAAGCGCTGGGAAGGTGTAATTTGCATATCGACTATTCAACCACCCGACTCTAAGCGTTTTTCTTTTTGTTTAACTCCCTGATTTGTAGACGATGAGCGCGTTTCTCGATGACTGGAAACAAGGCGAGATTAAAGGATGATTTCTATTTATCCTTCGCGTCTCGCTGGAGCTGACTGGTGTTTATCGTTAATGGAGGCGGAGTGAAAGGGATTTGAAAAGAAATACCTGCTGATACTGTTCCTAAACGCCATTGATTTAGGTGAAAGAAAAACATGGAGGACTAATATAAAAAAAGAGGGAGAAAATAGCTGTGGAGACGGAAGTGCTTGCGTCATTATTCATCATCTTTTTTACTCTTCGACCTCCTCCTCCTCCTCCTCCTCCTTCTCCTCCTCGCTTCATGACCCGCCAGGCATGATACTCCAGCAGAAGCATCTTATACTCGAGTGTGCTTTTATCTCTCCTCCTCCTCCTCCTCCTCCTCCTCTTCCTCCTCTTCTCCCTTTCCTAGCCCCTCATTTCTTCGTTTCCACTTTCCTCCTTTCGCATCTCTCCTCTCTCCTCTCCTCTCCAACTAATTTAATCCTTTTTTTATTTAATTTTATTTTTATATTTATCTGTTATCTCTCTCTCTCTCTCTCTCTCTCTCTCTCTCTCTCTCTCTCTCTCTCTCTCCTATCGGTAAAGCTTTCTCATTCCCTCCCTTCTTCCCTCCATCCGTTCCTCGCCTTTTCCCTCCCGCCATGTTCCCTCCTTATCTCCCGCCCTCATCCCCACAAGTTGATTATATTTATCTCCTAAACTGTTTTGGGAAGCAGAGGAAAAGGGAATAGGAGGAGGAGGAGGAGGAGGAGGAGGAGGATTAAGTTAAGATAAAACTCGTGAAGAAAGATTAAGAAGAGGAGGTGCATTTATTTTTATGGTATTAAGATCCCCAGAAAAGGCAGCGTGGTGTTGGGAAAATGGTTGTGGTTGCCCCGTTGGAATGGCGTAGGCTCCCTCGGGTCCATTCCTCCCCTCTGCTCTGCCACACAGTCCCAACACCAATTTTTTCCTCTCATTTGTTACCTACAGCTTACATATGAGAGGAAGAGATAGGTGTTGGGACTGTATGGCAGAGCGGAGGGGAGGAAAGGACCCGCGGGAGCCTACGCCAGACCGGCCTTGACATATTTGGAAGACTATAGTGGCGGGGAAACAAATTAACACGGAAAACAACACGACCAGCTGCGTCAGGCAAACACCACTGAGACCTGACGTGGCCCGCCTGATTGGAGGATTGCGTCATTGAAAGCTCTTAAACACAGCCAGATTTTTCCTGATATGTGTGTGGACTGCAGTGCTTGTTCGTCCTTCCTTTGATGTCTTAGTCACGTTATTGGAATCTTTGGAATGCCATGCAGACAACTCTGATCAACAGCAACACTGCAATCTTTACTTACTCCCTTTGATTGCTAAGTCTAGAGGTATTTCGCTGTATTGATCTGTCTGAATATCTAGGCTTGCTAACACTGGCTACCACGAAAATTACAATCTCTTGCTGCTGTATCGCACGTTCGAATCTTTTACAAGGTGACGTTAGTTAGAAATATTGAAACAAAACTTTTCAAAATATTAACTTAGTAAAAATTTCTCTATCAATATCGTGATTTAGGAGATTTTAAAGATGCTCCCAAGACTGCAAATACTCGTACAAAAACATCTTCAGTGAATATTTCCCTTCGTATACAAAATCGCCATAATTATCACGTTTTGGGGTATTTTTAAAAGACCTAACGATTACGGATGAATTACAATATTTACCGAATTCTGACAAATAAGTACTGGAACCCCCGCTGACCCTTCACCTTACTCCCCCCCTCCCCCTCTCGGGTCGTCCATTAGGCCTGTCCCTGCCCTCAACGTGCAGTGTGTCCCGCGTCACTGTTCTTCCCGCCGCAGACCATCCCGCCCACATTAATTATCTCGCATGTGATTACTCGGTCTTGGGAATAATTTGAATTTCTCTCTCTCTCTCTCTCTCTCTCTCTCTCTCTCTCTCTCTCTCTCTCTCTCTCTCTCTCTCTCTCTCTCTCTCTCTCTCTCTCTCTCTCTCTCTCTCTCTCTCTCTCTCTCTCTCTCTCATCGTGTTTAATCTGACACCTGCAGGCGATGATTAATTAAACACATATCACCTTAATAATCGTGTTTACTCGTCGCCAGTAATGAGCGAGTGAGTGTTTCAAGGTTAAGTCTCATCCGCTGCCCGCTAAGCTGAAGATGACTGGAGGTGTAAGCTTATCTGGTCGTAGGGGAAAGATTTTTACAAGGGGACAGAAACAGCTCATTTAAATTTATGGGAATTCAAAAGTAATATAAATGTAAGGATGGGGATCTAAACAGCATACGAAGAGTAGAGCACAAAAAAAAAAGGTAAAGTGGAAACAAAGAGCAAAGCGAAAAGAAAAGTACGCAGAATAAAGTACGAACAAAAGTAAAGCAAAAAAATAAACAGAAAGAATGTCATGCAAAAAGTAACGTTCAAACATATTCAGGCAAACAGTGAAGTACAAATATAAAGCAAATGGTAAAGTACAAAGTAGAGGAAAGAGTAAAATGCGTAGAGTAAAGCAAAAAGGTAAAGTAATCTACACCCGAAATAAAGCAAAGAGAGAAGACCAGACAAAAAGTAAAAAATAAAAATAAAAGCATAACCAGGAGTAAAAAAAAAATCAATTCTTAGTAAAAGTAGTGGTAGTAGAGGGCTTTTTTTCTGTCCTTTTCGACCTCCTCCTCCTCCTTTTTATTTTTTATTTTTTTTTATGCCCTTGAGCTGTTTCCTTTGCTGTAAAAAAAGTAAACTAATAATACTCCCCGAAAATACACTGAAACGCTAGAGTCCCCCCCAAAAAACTACTTATAGAATTAAAATCACAACATTTATCGGGAGATCACGTTACTTGAAATCGAGAGCGTGGAATACTTGCTAGTCTTGCCCCGATAAATAAAATAAAAAAAAGTGTACCATCAAAAAGGCGTGAATTTAATATCGTGAGTCAGAAGTCTTTGAAGGAAGCTCGTATTCTTGAGTAATATGAGAGAAAAAAAAATAGATATGCTTGGAGAAAGACTGTCGTAGTAGAAGGAGGAGGAAGAGAAGAAGGATAAATAATAGTAAGAAAACAAGAGGAAAAATTAGAGGATAAAGAAAAGAAAGGAGCAAAAAAAGAAGAAAAAATGAATGAAAACGAAAAAGAAGAGATTAAGCAGTGTAGAGAAAGAAGAGAACGAGAAAGATAAAGAAGAAAAGAAAGGGAAGAAAGAAGAGAAGGAAAAAAAAGAAAAATGAAGTAGAAGAGGAAAGGGAAGAAAGAAGAGAAGGAAAAAAAAGAAAAATGAAGTAGAAGAGGAAAGGGAAGAAAGAAGAGAAGGAAAAAAAAGAAAAATTAAGTAGAAGAGGAAAAGGAAGAAGAAAAGTAGGGGGAACAGTAAATAACAGCAGAAGAGGAAAAGGAGTAGGAAAAATGAGAGAAAGAAGGAGAACAAAGAAGAAGAAGAAGGAGAAGGAGTATACAGAAGAGAAAATAAGTAGGGAGAGTAAGAAGAAAAGGACATAGACGAAGATTTGTTTTCATTTTACGTTTCGGCCTATGGCGCTGGTAGGCTTTCTTGGTGGGGCCTGGTAGTCGCCCCCAGCCCGTTGTGGCGCAGGCAAGTGTTTACAGTGGCGCCATCTTATTTGACTCATGTTGCCCCCTCCCGGAGCTCTTCTTTGATCTTCTTTTAGAGAGAATCAAGAGTCCGGGTTGACAGACGATCTTCATGACACTGTGTGGGTAGTCTTAGACCTTAGATGGGTAAAAAAAATGCCAGCCTGTTTGTCGCGGCGGGCGAGACATGAACCTGAGTCTTATTGAACGGCGCGGCAGCACACTCATAAAGAAGAAAAATGATGGAGGAGAGAGAGGAGAGGGATGCATTAATTTCGACGGCATCAGGAAACCATCAGGAAACGGCAACATGTGGCTGGCTGGCGAGACTCTTGGCGTCACTGCTGGCTGGGAGATTTCTGTCCGGCTAAAATTCTCTAAACCGGAATATTCAGAAAATAAACAAATGCTAAATAAATACTAAATCCAATCTGCGGCAACCGTTTCTACGCGCACTCAGCCAAGATATATATATTCCACTGGACTGGTCGGCGACGTTATTGGAGATCAGGGAAAGCAAACACAAACCTTTTATTTTTGCTTAGGTAGCGTTGAAATTGATATCAGATTCCAGCCGCCTCTGCAGCGATGACTCGTTTTCCAGACATTGAACTGCAGAAAAGGCGAAGAGAAAAGTGACATAGAGACCCTGATGAAGTAGAGGAAAAGGAAAAGTTGAGGAAGAAGAAGGAAAAGAAGAAGTAGAAGAAGAAGAAAAAGACGATGAAGACGAAGAGGAGGAAAAAGAGGAAGAGAAAGAAAAAAAAGGAAGAAGAGTAGGAAGATAAAGAGAAAGAGGAACGGGAGAACAGGAAAATGAATAAGAGGAGGAATAGGAGGTGAAGGAGGAGGAAGATTAAGATTATAAAAAGAAGAAGGAGTAAAAAAGAAAAAGAAAGAAAGGAAAAGAAGTGAAGACGAAGAGGAGGAAGAGCATGAGGATAAGGAGGAAGAGGAACGAGAGAAAAGAAAAATGAGCAAGAGTAGGAGGAGGAGAAAGAGGAAGAGAAGGAGGAGCAGGAGGAGGAGGAGGAGGAGGAGGAAGAAGATTAAGATTAGATTAAGCTTTAGATTAAGAGGAAGATGAAGTGGAGACAAAGTAAAAGGAGGAGAAATAAGTGGAGTGGGACGCTGTGGACTTAATGGAATGGAGACGAATATGAGAGTGGAGCGGGACACACACACACACACACACACACACACACACACACACACACACACACACACACACACACACACACATGGTTTAATAATGTTTACGTTCTTTGCTTCGTTTTCTCATATGCCAACTTCTTCCCGTTTTCTTTAAAGCTGCGTATCCCGTTTTCTTTCTTTGTTTCTTCCTTTTTTGACGCGCGTGGGAAATCAGATCAGAGAGAGAGAGAGAGAGAAAGAGAGAGAGATGGAGGAAAGTCTCGCCATATGGAGCTCCGTCCGGAAGTTGGAGGGGAAATGATGGAGACAGACAGAGGGAATGAGAGAGAGGGAGGGAGGAAATGGAGGAGAGAGGTAGACAGAGGGAACACGGAGGACACGAAGGAGAGGAGTTAAGGGGAAGACAAGGGAATCGATGGGAGGCAGAGGAAGGGAAAAAGAAGGATTAGGAGTAGAGGGGAGCTGAGGGGAAGCGAAGGAAATTGGTGACAGGCAAACGGAAAGAAAGGGATAAGGGAACTGGATGAAAATGGACGAGAGGGAAACGAGTGGAAAACGAAGGGAAGGAAAGGATGAGAGGAGGAAGAGTAAAGATAAAGGATGTGAAGAAAGGCAAATGGAGCAAAAGGGAGGAAGAAGAAAACGAAGAAGAAAAATGAGAAAGGGAAAATGTAAAATATGAAAAAGAGGAAGAAATACTATAAGAAGAAAAAGAAGACGAACAAGACGAAGAAACCTCAGTAGAAGAAAAAAAAAGTAAAGAAGAAAAAGATCGAAAGAGTTAAGTGGCCCCGTAGTACCACAATGAATGGCCAGGTGCAGCGAAGTCCGAGGAATGAATCTACCGCTGAAAAAGTGTCACGCGCCTCTATGAAGTTTATTGTCTGCTCGAGAACGACTTAAGCGTCCGAAAAGTTGCCTCGTCTTGGCCCTCTCAGAACTTCTCTTTGTTGGCTCAAGTTCCTACCCCCTGAGAGAGAGGGAGAGGGAGTGGGAGAGGGAGAGGGAGAGGGAGTGGAAAGGGAGAGACAGACGGACATACAGACAGACTAAGACCACCATTATCCTCAGCTCCAGTAGTAAGCTCATCCATCAGACTTAAGAAAGGGGACATTAAGATCAGTTACCGCTAGTACACGCCACAGAGAAAGGGAAAAAAAGAAGAGGAAGTAAAACGATACCAAACAATGCCATCAGTCCTCTCCTCTCCTTTCCTGTCTTCTCCTTTCATTTCTTCTCTTTAGTTTCTCTCCTCTTCTCTCTTCTCCCTTCGTCCTCCGTCAAATAACTCTTCTTATACGATCTTTCCTTACCTCACCTCACTTCACCCCTCTCGTTTTCTTTTCCATATCCCACTTTCTCTCTTCATTCTCTGGGCCATATTATTAAACATTTCGAATCCCAATCACACACACATTTGACATGGCTTTCGTATGAGCTGTGGGCCTTTCCCGGGGTAGTGTTTTGACCCTGGTGGGAGTTTGACAAGGCTTCTGTACCATGAACTCTAAGAAACACTCATGAGGACGCATTTCATCTCTTTTTTTTGGCCTGTAGAAATAATTGATGAGATTGTCGGTGGCGTCTAAGTACACCGCCCTCTGTCAAGTCTACCTCTTCTCATACCGTCTTCCCTCACCTCACCTCCCGTTTTCTCTCTCACTTCCACACATATCCCTCTGAGAACAGTGTTACGTGTCCTCGTCTCTGAAAACATATATGATTAGTTTAATGCTAAGTAGGAGCACAGCGTCCACTAATGCGTCTACGTCTGTCCGCGCGCGTGCTTTGTAAATTACGCAGATGAATCCGGTAGTAGACGTAATGGGGTCTAATTACATCTTCTGGGCGAGTCCATTATCATAAGAGATCAGGGAGGGAGGGAGAGAAGGAGGGAGGGAGGGAGGCACGGAGAAGAAGGACAGTGTGCGTGATCCAATCGTTAGCTCCTGACACACACACACACACACACACACACACACACACACACACACACACACACACACACACACACACACACACACACACACACACACACACACACACGACGACAATGCCCGGAAGGCTTAGGACTTGATGGTGACGACTGACACACGCACCGCCGCATGTACATGAGAGAGAGAGAGAGAGAGAGAGAGAGAGAGAGAGAGAGAGAGAGAGAGAGACTAACAAACAGACCCACACAAGGATACAATCAGAAAGACAGACCAGTTATTTCTAGCCCTCCATTGATCACACATCGACGACCAACTATCTATTCAGGACCTTTTTTTTCTATAATTACCAAAGTCAAGGAAGCCCCATGCACCCCACGCGGCCCAGGACACTCCCCCATCCCCTCGCTTCCTCCCCCTTTATCCCCTTTATTTATGGCTGTGTGCACGGAGGGACGCCCGACCGAAAGCTAATAAAGGAAGAAAAATGTTCGCCAATAGAAGGGTCGGACCAACAGTTAAGCCGGGCGGAGGTCAAAGTTCCATATGGCACCCGCGTTTTCAAGTCCTCCGCTCGTATTCCTCTCGTTTTGGCTGTTTCTTCTTTTGTGCTCTCTTCGAAGTCTCTCCGGATTGCCAAAACTCGAGTTGGACCACTTAAACAGTCAGAGTTTCTTTATCACAATCGCTTTTTTTAGTCTTCCCTTCTGTCCCTATTCTCGTGGTGGGTGTTTCTTCTTCTTTATCCTGTTCGAAGTCTTTCCGAATTGCCAAAACTCGAGTTGGACCACTTAAACAGTCAGAGTTTCTTTATCCCAATCGCTTTTTTTAGTCTCCCCTTCTGTCCCTGTTCTTGTTGTGGGTGTTTCCTCTTCTTTATCCTTTTCGAAGTCTTTCCGAATTGCCAAAACTCGAGTTGGACCACTTAAACAGTCAGAGTTTCTTTATCCCAATCGCTTTTTTTAGTCTCCCCTTCCGTCCCTATTCTCGTGGTGGGTGTTTCTTATTCTTATCCTTTTCGAAGTCTTTCCGAATTGCCAAAACTCGAGTTGGACCACTTAAACAGTCAGAGTTTCTTTATCCCAATCGCTTTTTTTAGTCTTCCCTTCCGTCCCTATTCTCGTTGTGGGTGTTTCTTCTTCTTTGTCCTGTTCGAAGTATTTCCGAATTGCCAATACCAAAATCGGACCAACGAAATAGTAAAGTCATGGGTCAGAATTCCCTTTGGCATCCTCCTGTCCGTTCCCCCTCGCACCCTAGTCCTCGTTGTTGTTCTTTCGTACCCTCTTCGAAGTCTTCCTGAATCACCAACACACGAGTTTGACCAATTAAATGTTAAAGCCGGGCAAAGTTTGAGTTTTTTTTATGTCAGTGTCTCTTCCTATTTTCCTTATGTATCTTTGTCCTCATTGCGCGTGCTTTGTTTTCTTGTACTCTCTTCGAAGTCTATCCGAATCACCAATACCCAAGTCTGTCCAACGAAATTGCTCAGTCATGCAAAGGTCAATTTCTTTATGCCAGTCGCTCCTCCTAGTCTCCCTTCGTACCCTTTTCCTGTTGTGAATGATTCTATTTTTGTACCCTCTTCGAAGTCGTTCCGATTCGCCAATACTCGAGTAGAACCAACGAAAGAGTCAAGTCATGCAAAGGTCAAAGTTCTTTATGGTATCCTCCTTTCCATGTCCCCTTTCGCATCCTTGTCTTCGTTGTAGGTGTTTCTTCTGCTGCACCCTCTTCAAAGTCAATCCGAATCGCCAATACGAAAGTCTGACCACTTCAACAGTTGAGCCGGGCAAAGGTCAGAGTTCTTTACGCCACCCTGAGTTTTCTCGTTTTGGATGTTTCTTTTTTTATTTTTTACCCTCTTCAAAATCCTCCCGAATCGCCAGTCCCAATGTAAGATCAACAAATTGGTTAAGTTGGGCATGGTCAGAGTTTTTTTATGTCACCCTCGTTTTCAAATTCTCTTCGTCTTCTTGTTTTCGTTGTGGATGTTTCTTCTTCCTTATCCTCTTCGAAATCTTTCCAAATTGCCAATACCCAAGTGTGACCAACGAAAAAGTTATATAATCCAAAGGTTAGAGTTCTTCGTTTTCAATTTCCCCCTCGCATCGTTTTCCTCGTTGTGGGTGATTTGCCTTTTGCACTCTCGTCGAAGTCTTTCCGAATCACCAATACCCGAGTCTGGCCAACGAAACAGTTTACCGTTCTTTCCAAGTTCCCCCTCGCATCCTTGCCCTCGTTGTGAATGATTCCATTTTTGTACCCTCGTCGAAGGCTCCCCAAATCTCCAATAACCGAGTCTGACCATCGACATCGCCAAGCCACGTGTAGGTCAGCGTTTCTGTCATTATTTCTTCCTAGTCGCCCTTCGCGTCTTTTCTCGTCCCCGCTCTTGGTGGATTTTCTGGTGACTCTTCAATGTCTTTCCGTATCCGCCAGACGGTGACTCAGATTTCTTCCCTGTGCCATGCAGCCTCTCTCTCCTCCCTCCTCTCTCTACTCCTCCTCCCACCTCTTTCCTCTTATAATCTCCTACCACTATAATTATCTCTTAACTAACTGCATCTTTAGGTACATTAACACCGCGTAACAATTGATCCCACCCCTTTGAATACTTGATCGACTCCCGGTAATGACGACACATCCTCCTGAGTGAAGACCGACAGGAAGTTCTCGTTAATATAGTTTCCTTGTTCTCGTCCGTAGTGATTGTTTGGTTTCCACTTTGAAGTCTCTCAGCCTCCTCCAGACGGTGATTCAGTGTTCTTTCTTACACTAACCTCTCACATACTCTCACATGACTCCCTTGCTCTCGCTTTGCTTACTCTTCGGTTCCCGCTTTGAAGTTTATCCGCGCCGCCAGACGGTGACTCGGTTTTCCTTTCTTGCATCAACCGCTTTCCTTGTCTTCCTTTCGCTCTTTCGGCTTTTCGCTCCGCCTTTCGATGTATTTCCGCGCCCGCCAGACGGTGACTCGGGTTTTCTTTCTTGCATCAGCCTCTTTCCCTCTCTTTCTTTCGCTCTTGGTGGCTTTTGGGTCCACCTTTCAAGGTATATCCGCGTCCGCCAGAAGGTCACTTGGCTACCTTTCCTCTGGCGTCAGATCAACACTTAAGTCGCGCTAAGGTTAAAAACTCTCAGCCACTTTCTTACTCGGTCTCTTCATTTTTTTTTTCCTTGCTCTCGGCTGCACTTAGGGTTTCACAGATGTATTTCCTGGCCGTCAGACTTTCATATTTGCGGCTCTCCTTCGTCTCCTCCTCCCCACCTCTCCCGGTCCACGTGCTAGGGAGTCCCGGCGCCGAGCTGCACCTCCGCCGCCACCACATCTGCAACAACGAGCAAACATCCTCCCCCAAGATCGATACTGTAGGCACGCTAGTCTTGTCTCTATCCAAACCCGGCCCTTTCCTCCTTCCCCTCTCAGTCCTCCCTCCCCGGGCCTTCTCTCCTCTTCTTTCCCTCTCTCTCCCTCTCCTCTCTTTCAGTTCTCTCCTTTCCTCTCTCTCCTCTTGTCTGGTTTCGTCTCCTCTCCTCTTTCCTTCTCCGTATTTTTGTTTCCTTATCTCTCCTATTCTTTTCCCTTCGTTCTATTTCAAGTACTTTCTCTTATCATCTCTTTTCTCCTTTCTTCTCCTCCTCCTCATTCCTTCTCCTTACTTTTCTCTCCTCTTATTCTCTTTCCCCTTCGTCATCGTTCAAGTACCTCTTCTCATATCACCTGAACACTTTTCCTCTCTACTCCTCTCGTTTCCTTTCTCATATCCTCTTGTTTCTTATCTCTTTCCTCTGTTCCTCCCTCCCTTTTATCTTTTCTTTCCCTCTCAGTTATCTCCTCTTCTCTCCTCTCCTTTTCTCCCAATCTGCGGTCGTTTATTGCACGTTTTCAGTTATCTCCTCTCTCCTCCTCTCTCGTCTCCTCTCCTCTCTCCTCTCTTCCTCTCCTCCCAGTCTACGGTCATTCAATCCACGTTTCCAATATTCCCCCCCCCCCCCCCCCTGCACAAACTATGGTAATCAGAAGAACAAGGCCTCGGGAAGTGCTTATGTAACATCCCTTACGAACAAAGCATCGGCGAACATTAGGAGGCTCACGGTACAAAGGAGCCTTCACTTCGAGGTTCTCTTTGGGTCATCCTCCTCCTCCTCCTCCTCCGCCTCCTCCTCCTCTCCTCCGACACGCCGCGCTGATGATGAAACGAAACACCGAACTCGCAGAAGAGATGATGTTTGCCTCTCGTAATGGACTGACAAAGGGTACGAGGGTGGCTCTTCCCCCCCCCCCCATCCTCCTCCTCCTCCTCCTCTTCCGCCTCCTGGCCCCCCCCCCCCTTTTTTTTCTACTAGTCCGTGTGTGTGTGTGTGTGTGTGTGTGTGTGATTTTTTCTTTCCCTTTGTGTGTATGTGTGTGTGTGTGTGTGTGTGTACGTTAAATCAGCTGCCGTGTGTGCGTATTGGTGCTTCTTCGTGTGTGTGTTTAATGTAGTTAGTCGTTGTTGTTGTTGTTGTTGTTGTTGTTGTTGTTGTTGTTGTTGTTTTACTTCACCCATCTGCCACAGAAAACCTCCACCACCTCCACCACCTCCACCACCACCACCACCTCTACGATAGCCTCAAAGAAGAAAAGAAAAAAAAGTTGTTCCCGCGTAGCATTAGAAACACACACACACACACACACACACACACACACACACGACAGCTATTCACTAGAGGCTAATTAACTCCCGATCCTTCATTTTCCTTTGGGCTGGCTTGCTGTTCCCCCCTCCCCCCCTCTCCCCTCCCCTCTCTTTCCCTCCTCTCCCTTCCTTCTCTCCCTCCCCTTACCTCTTCCTCCCCTTTTCCATCCCCTCCTTCCTGCTTGCCCTTCATCCGATTACTCATTTTTTCATCTTTTTTTCCTTCCAATCTCATTTTCCTCTGCTTGTTTTTTTCATTTTTTCCTTTATTCTATTTTGTTTCCTATTTCCCCTTTTCAATCAACTCTCGTATCCCTTCTTCCCCTTCCTCTCTCTCTCCCTCTTTCCTCCCTCCCCCTACGGTTGCTCTTCTTTTTTTTTTGCCTTTTTCGTCCCAATCTCATTTTTTTTGCTTGCGTTTTCCATTTTCGCTCCATTATGATTTGTGTCTTTTCTTCCCTTTCAGCCAGTCCTCCTTCCTCTCCCTCTCCTCCCTCCTTCTCCTTCTTCCCCCTTTCCTATATTCTGTTGCTTATTCTATATTTTCATTCCAATTTATTTTTATTTTTTCTGCTTGCTTTTCAATTTTTTCCTTTATTGCAAGTTGTGTCCTTTCTCCTCTTTCAACTAGCACCCCTTCCCTTTTCTCTTCCCCTTCCTCCCCGTCCTCCCCTTCCTCCCCCTCCCTCTCTCCCCCTTCCCCTTCATCCTGTTGATCATTTTCTCTTTCCCATCCCAGTTTCATTTTATTTTGCTTGTTTTTAATTTTCCCCTCATCCTAACTTGTTTTTTCTTCCCCTCTTCCCCCCCCCCTCCCCTCCCCTTCCCCCCCCCCCCTCTCCCTTTTTCCCATCATCTAGTGTTGTTGTTTTTTCATTCACTTTGTTTCTTGTTTTCTTCCTAACCTCATTTTCTTTCTGCCTGTTTTTCTTTCGTATTTTATTGTCTCCTTTTTTTTTCCTTATCATATGTTTCCTTCCTTCCTTCTCATCTTTCCATTTATCTAGTTATCTCTCTCTCTCTCTCTCTCTCTCTCTCTCTCTCTCTCTCTCTCTCTCTCTCTCTCTCTCTCTCTCTCTCTCTCTCTCTCTCTCTCTCTCTCTCTCTCTCTCTATCTCTATCTATCTATATCTATCTATCTATCTTATTTATTTTGACATTTATATTACTTTTACTCCGATATCCGTTTCTTATTTTTCCTACTTCCTCTTCCTCTTTCCCTCTTCCTCTTTCGTCATATTCCTCTTTCTTTCTCTATCTCTCTTTTTGTTCCTTCGTAACCTCGTATATTACTCTCTCCTTGTGTGTTTATCTCCCTTTGGTCCAACTTTCCTCATCTCTCTTGTCTTTCCTATGTTATCTTTTCCCTCATATTCTTCTTGACTTCTGCTTTAACTTGGTTTGTCTCGTTTATCTTATCTTTCCTCCTTTCTCTCCTTCCCTTCCTTCCTTCCTTCCTTCTTTCCTTTCTTTCTCTCTTTCGTTTTTCTTGCTTTCCTCCATTTTTTCCTTTTTTTCTCTTTTTCTTTCTTTCTGTCTTTTTTCTGTCTCTCTTCCTTTCTTCCTTCCTTTCTTTTATCGTTACTTCCTTCATTGTATCCTTCCTCCCTTCCTTCCTTTCTTATTTCCTTCCTTTCTTCCTTCATTCATTCATTTCTTTTTCCGTTATTGTTCCCTTCCTTCCTTCCATTCTTTCTTTTATCCTTACTTCCTTCCTTCCTTTCTCCCTTCCCTTCCCTCTAATCTCTGCGGCTCTTTTCTCTTCTGGTTCACATGCTTTCTTTACTCTTCCTTGTGTTTATCTGTGTGTATTTGCCTTCCCTTCATTTCCCTTCTTTATTTAGTCTTCTTTTCTTCCTCTCTCTCCCTTCTTGCTGTCGCTGTTTCTCTCATTTTCTCAGCTAATGACTCCTTCCCCTCTCCGTCACAGCTTCACTCCTTCCTTTATTACGTTCTCTTATTCTCCTTCGTTTTATTGTATTTTTTTTCTATTCCCCTTCTTCGTTCCTGCTTATTGTTTTCATTTCCTTGTTCTCCGGTTTTGCTTCCCTTTATCTCCTGTCTCGTTTTTTTTTTTTTTTTTTATCCGAGTGTAATCTTATCTATTTGTTTTTTGTTTTTGTTTTGTTGTTTTTATCTTCTCCCCTTCTTTCTTATTAGACTTTTTTATCATCTTCCCCTTTCTTCTTCTTCCTTAATAATCTTCAAATCACCTTCATTTTCACCTTCTCTTTTTTTCTGTTACCGCAATGTTATCTTTGTTTTCTTTTGTTTCTCTTCTTTATTCATCTCCTCCTCTTCCTCCTTCTTAACCTTCATCTTACCTTCCCCTTCTTCCTCGTTCCTCTTCAACTCATCTTCAAATTCACCTTCCTTTTTTTTTCCTTCTAGTATTTTTTTTTCGTTTCTTTTGATTCACCTCCAGTTTTTCCTTATTAGACTTTTTCTCTTCTTTCCCTTCTTCTTTCTCCTTCGTAATCTTCAACTCACCTTCAACTTCACCTTCTTTTCTCTTCTTTTACCATTAATCTTATCTTTATTTCCTTGTGTTTTTTCTTTTGTTTTCGTTCACCTCCCTCTTCTTCCTCTTCAGCCCTTATCACACCTTCCTTTTCTTCTTCCTTCGTAGTCTTCATCTCATTTTCTTCCCCTCTTCCTCCTCCTCCTCCTCCTCAGCCTTCCTCTCATTTTCCCCTTCTTCCTCTTCGTTCTTCTTAATCTCACCTTCCTCCCCTCTTCATCCTCCTCCTCAGCCTTCCTCTCATTTTCCCCTTCTTCCTCTTCGTTCTTCTTCATCTCACCTTCTTCCCCTCTTCCTCTTCCTCCTCCCCCTCAGCCTTCATCTCATTTTTCTCATTCTTCGTTTCCTTTTTCCAATATCTTCCCTTCACCTCGTTTTTGTCACCCTTCACTTCACACTAATTAAGTTGTTCATTTTCTTCTCCCTTCCTTCCTTCCTTTTTTTTTTCCTTCCATCATCTCTTCCCTTCCCTTCCCTTCCTTCCCTCTTCTTTCTTTCCATTTCATTACCCACCTGTTTTCCTCTTCTCCTCTATTCTCCTCCCCTTCCCTTCTCTTTCCTTCCCCTTCTCTCTCTCTCCCTTCCTTTCTCTTTTCTTTTTCGTCTCCTATTCTTTCCTTCCCTTCCCTCCCCTTTCCTCTCCTTCCCTTCCTTTCCCTTCCCTTCCCTTCCCTTCCCTTCCCTTCCCTTCCAATCCCTTCCCTCCCCTTCCCTTTCCTCTCCTTGTCTTTCCTTCCCGTCCCTTTCCTTCCTTTCCCTCTCCTTACCTTTCCTTTACTTCCCTTCCCTTTTCTTCCCATTCCCTTTCCATCCCCTCTCTTCCCTTCCCATCCCTCCCTTCCCTTCTCTTCATTTCTCCTCATGTTCCCCACCTCTAACTCTCCCTTCCCCTCGATTTCCTGTCCCCTACTCTTTCCTGGTTCCCTTCCCTCTCCTTTCCCTCTCCATTCCTCTCCTTTGCTTCCCTATCTCGGTCCGCAGGCAGTAAGGGGAGGCGACAGAACGGACGAAATAGAAAGTGAAACAATTGGAATGCTTAATTGGCGAAGGGGAGAAGAACGAAATGGGGAAAGAATATCGAAGGGGACGTGATGGAGAGAAGGAAAAATAGAAAAAAATAACCGTCGGGAGAGAGAGAGAGAGAGAGAGAGAGAGAGAGAGAGAGAGAGAGAGAGAGAGAGAGAGAGAGAGAGAGAGAGAATTGTATATCAGTGTAGGATTTCGGACATTGATTGGATTACGAAAGTGAGGGAGGGATCTGGGAGGAGCAAAAAGTACCCGTAACAAACCACTTTTTTCTCGCCGTGACGCTGACCGGCCGCTGTCATGTGCAGGAGCCGCCCGGTGTTGTGATCTTGGTGACGCGGGGACAAAGTGAGTTGAAATTAAAGGTTAAGTAAAGGAAGATAAGGTAAAGATAAAGGTAAAGTTAGCTGCTTCGGTGACCACTTAGATGTAGAAGCAATAACTGATAACAGAAGGATAGTGGAAAATATTAAACATGAGAAACCGAAGAAGAGTTAGAAATATGGAAGAGAGAGAAGAAAAATAGGTATGATATGAATTGCCGAGTGATGGAAACGAGTTAATAAGACAGCAATTAATAGCGTAAGAGGAGGGTATCAGGACACCTCTCCTCCCGAAATTGACCCCTCTTTCGGCCACCTCTAGATTCTTTTTAGGAGCAGAGAGTAGCGGGCTTTTTTTTTATTATTGTTTCCTTTTTTGTGTGCCCTTGAGCTGTCTCCTTTGTTGTAAAAAAAATAGTCTACCGTGCTGGGGCTGTGATCTTAGTGCCGTGGGAAAATAAAATGAAAAGAAGAGATGAAATAAATTGTAGAGTGAAGGATGATAAGGCAGATGTTAAGTTGAGGGCGTATGATATAGACGTGCGTGGCCTCGAAGCTCACTATAATAAGAAGTACGGGAAGTGATTGATGACGAAGAAAGATAGTGGAAGATCTAAAAATAGGAGCAATACTTAATGACGTAAATGAATAGTTTTGAATATGGAATAATAAGAAGCAAAAATGGAGGTGATATAAATAGTCGGGTGATGAAAACAAATTGATGGCGTAAATAGCAGACTAGCAAAAAATGAGAAAGAGTAAAATGGAGAAAATAAAAAAAAATAAAAAATTTGCAGAAGTAATGAAATAGGTAATATAGGAAACACTTGACAGGTTAGACTAATGAATCGTAGTAAATAAGGAATACAGAAGAAAATAAATGAGATAAAGTGTCAAATTATGGAAAGTGGGAAATTGAGAAAATAATGAAAATAAGGAATGGAAAGTAAAAATGGATTGTAAAATTATGGAAAGTGAAACGTAGAGAAAATAAGGAAAACTAAGGAATGGAAAATAAAAATGGATTGTAAAATTATGGAAAGTGAAACGTAGAGAAAATAATGAAAATAAGGAATGGAAAGTAAAAATGGAGGTAATTGAAAGAGTAAATAAGCGAAAGGTCATTAATAGTTACTCTATAGACGATAGAAGTGATAGAATAAAAGAAAATTAGTGACAAAAAGAAAAGTATATTTGAGGCACACAGGAAATCAAAGCAAATCAAAGAAAAACAATGGTAAAAAAAATCATTATCTGACTTTATTTTGAGTATTTTATTTATGTACGTCAGCATAGAATTTCCTCGTTAATATCCCACCCTGATATGAATACTAATCGGAATAGAGCATACGGACTAATGAATACTCTCGCCCATAATATTAGGAGTGAGAAGTTAGGACAAAGGAGAGAAAATAGGGAGGGAAAAATAAAACGGAAGAAGTCGAAGGGCGGAGAGTAAAAGGGAGGGAAAGAAGAGTATAATGAAAAGGATGGATAAAGAAAATTGGTAAAATGAAGAAAGACGCATCATCGCATGGAGAAGTTGGGGTAGGAAATTAGGGAAAACTTGAGTGCTTACATACGATTAGGGAAGAACTGTTAAGGATTGTGGGCAGTGCAAGCAAAAGAGCAAAAGAGGTGGCCGAAAGGAAGATCTTTTGCTTTACTTTAGGAGCAGCGAGTAGCGGGCTTTTTTTTTATTATTGTTTTCTTTTTTTTGTTGCCCTTGAGCTGCCTCCTTTGTTGTAAAAAAAAAAATAATAATAAAAAATAAAGGAATTCCGGCTTTTGTCACCACCGTTTTCGTTATGTATTACGTCCAAAGGAAAATGTACAACTGGGTTAGTGGTTCAAAATCCCTCCGACGAAAGATGAATGAAACGTCAGAAAAAAAAAAAGGATATGGAAAAAAAAGGATGTGAGCACTGGTAGGACTAACCCAGCGGCCTACACTGCGATGGGAAAAAAGGAATTATTAGATTTGAAAAAGGGAATTCGTTCGCTGTCCATTTTCCTTAATTTCCACTCCAACATTGAAAATAAAATATGTAAGCAGTAATAGGACTAACCCAGAAGCCTTCACCTCGAAAGAAAAATAGAAAACAGACTTGAGACAGGAAATTCGTTCACCGTCCAGTTTCTTTTAATTTCCACTACAGTATCTAAAAAAAAGAGTACATAAGCAGCGGTAGTACTAACCATGATGCCTTCACGCCGATGCAAAAAGAAAAAAAAGAAACATTTGACAAAGGGAATTCGTTAACTGTCCATTTTCCTCAACTCCCACTCCGACATTTGAAAAGAAAACTTGTAGGCCTAACCCAGATGCCTTTACTTCGAAACAAAAAAGAATAAAGATTTGAAAAAGGGAATTTCACTGTCCAGTATCCGTAATTTTCACTCCAATAAGTATATAAACAGTAATAGGACTAAATCAGATGCCTTCGCTCAGCTAAGAAAAAAAGGGAAACAGATTTGACAAAGGGAATTCGTTGGTTTGTCCAGTTTCCGTAATTTCCATTCCAACATCCAAAACAAATGTGTGTAAACAGCAGTAAGGCTAACCCAGATGCCGTCACTCCGATGCAAAAAGAAAAAAGAGAGAAACATTTGACAGGGAATTCGTTCACTGTCCATTTTCCTTAATTTCCACTCAAAAAAAATGTATAAAAAAGTATATAAATAGTAATAGGATTAACCCAGCTGTCTTCATTCCGATCGGAAAAAAAAGAAAACTATGGTATTTGAAACAGGAGATTCGTTCGCTATCCATTTTCCTTGATTTCTACTCTAAAAAAATAAATAAATAGTAATAGGACTAACCCAGATGCCTTCACTCCTATAATAAAAAGAAATGAAAAGGAAATTCGTTGACTGTCCATTTTTTTCAATTTCATTCCGAACTTCAACAAAAAAATGGATTTGAAACAAGGGAAATCGTTTAGCCGTTCACTTGCCTTTTTTTTTTACATCAAAGCCGAGCAGGAGGAAAATATGAACCGAGACTTTCAATAACAACAACAAAAAAGAGCTACGCGTGCAATCACCCAGTTCGGCAATTCTCCCCACGCCCGGCTTCCTCATTAAGAAAAATACACAGCGGCGGAGAAACCAAAGAGAGCGTTCAAAGGGAAGAATAGAGAGAACGTGGACGGAGAGAACAATACATCGGTTTCCACTACCAGCCAATAAAACCCACCGCGAGGCCTCTCTTGTGGCCAGACCCGAGCAAGGCTGAAAGACACACCATACAAAAAGAAGAAGGAATGGTACACAAGACCTTCAAGTACAATGGAGACTCAGCAACAACAGGAATACCTTAGCCAATAATGTAACGTGTTCTGCGAGATGAAACCAAAAGGAAGGAAAATAAATAACAAGATCTTTAATATATAACAGACAACCAGTGACGGAACCAACATCACCTCAGTCACTATAGAACCGTTGCCTTTCTGCGTGACATAAGCGAGAAAATTGAGTCTATATTGCCTCACGACGAGAGATTAACTGCAGACTCCTTACGTTCTTATGTTCTTATGTTAACAATAAAAGAAGAGAAAACAGCAAACGAAGCCTCCAGATTGAAGTAGATAGCCATTAACGGCAACATCGTCATCTTAACTACTATGCTATGCTATGCTATGCCTCACGACTAGAAGATAAACACCAGCAAAGGATGAAAAAAGAACAAACAGCTAGTAATCACATCAACTTAACTGCCGTGCACGACCCACCATGTTACGTAAAAGCAAAACAATGGGAGGGAGAGAACAAACGAAACCTCAAAAATAGATCAGATAGCTTTGTTTCTGGGCAAGAATTGTAACTTTAAACCACGACTGAGGAGGAGGAGCAGTAAACAAAGCCTTATAAAGAGATAGACACAAAGTAAAGACATCGATAGCAATTCAGCCACTATCTTGCACCCGTTCTACGTAAAACCACAGTAAAGGAGAAGAAATAGAAGAAGAAAAAGAGAAAATAAGGAAGTGAAGAAGAAATAGAAGAAAAGGAGAAGAAAAAAAAATGATTATGAAGATGATGAAACAGAAAAAGTAATGGATATCGAAACCTTCAATTCAGATACACAACAACAGCAACAGAATCTCCTCAACAATTATCCACCACTTTCCATGTTACGTAAAGCCGCTTCCTCGTCTTGGTCTCTTCGCGGTGGGACGGCAGCGGCTTCCGGGATGTGTGCGTGTGTGTGTGTGTGTGGGGGGGGGGTCGTAGTGAGGTGAGGGGGAAGGGGGTGGGGGTTGGAGGGTCTATGTGAGGCGATGAATGGCGCGGCGGGGAGGACTCTGGAACCTCGCCAACCTCACTGGCCCTCTGCCCTGGCCACTGTGGCGGAGATGGAGGAAGATCAGGGAAAGATGTGCCGAGGGAATGCTCCATGGTAACACTTTCTATACCTCTACCACTTTGTTACGCTTTCTCGCAACACTCCACAGCATACACCAACACTGCGCACTACCGTCAATACTGCCCTCAACACATGATCGCAGCAATTCGCATCTTTCATCAACACTAATACTTCTGTTTGTACCCGCAATATATTTTCTCATACACCATATACAATCACCCAATTTGATGCCAATACCCCTTAAAACTGTCACTGAACTTACTTTTTTTCACCAACGCTGACAACTCTCAACACTGTCACAACACTCCACATCTTCCATCAACACTACACTCTTTTATCTGTACCCTCAACACTTTTTATTTCGCAACATTTTACTTCTTCCACCAACACTAACAACTTCTGTCTGTAACCTCAATACCGTCACAACACTCAACACCTCCCATCAACACCAACAACTGTCTGTACCCTCAACAGTTCTTTCGCAACACTTCACTTTTTCCACCAACACTAACGCTGCTGTCTGTAACCTCAATACCGTCACAACACTCAACACCTCCCATCAGTACCAACAACTGTCTGTACCCTCAACACATTTTCGCAACGCTTCGCCGCAGCCACAGTGACGTCCATTACTGTTGCTATACCGTTTAGAGCACCGCCAAAGCAATTCCCATTCTCCTCTACCACTGTTCCCACTATTCAAATCACTAATAGCTTCGCCGTCTCTTCGTCTCCTCGTCACCAACGCATGAGGCACCATTGAACGCGTCCCTCCATCCTCCCCTTCCACCCACACACCATCCTCCGTCCTCTCCCCATCACCCACACATCTTTGTTCTCTTCACACCTCCCCTTCGGACTTCATCATCTCCCTTCCTCCTCTCGTTGCATTGTCCTCAAACACACGCCTCGCCTTTAGTACAGCGACACAGGACTCCTCCATTCAGGCGTTCAGTCGACCCCTCAGCGCTAGGAATAGTCGGGGAGCGGACATTCATTAGTCAGGCTTTGGGAACTCAACAGAGCGTGCCCTCCGTCCACAACAACGCAGGTGGAGAGAATGATGGTCAGTTGCTGTGTGGTTGCGGGGCAGTTGAGGGCAATGAACCAAACGCCCACAACATTAAACAGCCAAACAAAATCATCCGTCATTCGAAATTTAGTAAAACCGACCATATCCTTTTTCGACGCTAACAAGGCTTTCGTTGGTAGGACTTGTGGGCATTTCCATGGGTAGTTTTCTGACCCTGGTGGTAGTTCCAGAGGTAGTTTTCTGACCCTAGTGGTAGTTCCAGAGGTAGTTTTCTGACCCTGGTGGTAGTTCCAGAGGTAGTTTTCTGACCCTGGTGGTAGTTCCAGAGGTAGTTTTCTGACCCTGGTGGTTGTTCCAGAGGTAGTTTCCTGACCCTGGTGGTAGTTCCAGAGGTAGTTTTCTGACCCTGGTGGTAGTTCCAGAGGTAGTTTTCTGACCCTAGTGGTAGTTCCAGAGGTAGTTTTCTGACCCTGGTGGTAGTTCCAGAGGTAGTTTTCTGACCCTGGTGGTAGTTTGATGAAGCTGATGTACCATGAACGTGAAAAACAGACTCCTGATGACCCGATAAATCTTCCTGACGGCCTTTGGAAATAGTTGAGTGAAAGAGGAAGCGTCTGGGAACACCGACTTTACGGGCTTTGCAACTCCATCCCTCGACTCAACTACGGTCAACTACGGTCAACTACGGTCGGTACTATAAGACACTCTCGCTTCTCACATCAACTATTTTTCAAGGTCGAAGAGGGGATCAATCGGGTTCTAAATGAGTGTTTGTTTAGGTTCACGGTACAGAAGAAGGGTCACACTACCACCAGGGTCATTAAACTACTTCTGCAAATGCCCAAAACTCCTACGAAAGCCTTGTCAAATATGTGAACTTTAACGACGAAGTGTTTAGTGATATGGTCCGTACATGTTCCTCTCTTGACTCCTTTTCCCTTCTCTAGTTCCTTATTTGATTTGCTAATATTATAACGGCAGTCCTCTTCCTTTTCTTAATATAAGTTAGCCTATTACAGTTTCAAATTCAGGATGTGGAAGTACGGAATCTCAGCTGTCTAGTGTTAAGGACATCACTAATCTATTCACTCACAGGCCACACTTTATCTCACCACTCCTTCCTTTTCCTCATATATCAAAACCTAACAGGATGTGGCAGTACATAATCTCAGCTGTCTAGTGTTAAGGACATTTCTTATCTATTCACTCACAGGCCACTCTTTATCTCACCATTCCTTCGCTTTCCTCATATATCAAAACCTGTGACAGTATGTAATCTCAGCTGTCTAGTGTTAAGGACATTATTAAGTTATTCATTCACACAGGAAACTTTATATCAACCAAATAATATATGTAATGCGAAAGAAGCCAATTACAGCTTCAAATTTAGGGTGTGACAGTGCGTAGATTTAGTTGTCTAGTGTTTGGACTTAAGCTTTTGATTCACAGGACGAACTCTCTAAAGAACAAAAAATAAATGTAATACGAAATCAGCCAATTCCACTTCCAACTTTATTAGGGTGTGACGTCACGAAGTCCTAGCTGTTTAGTGTTAAGACATTACCAATCTGTTCATTCATAGGGCGAACTTTCTATAGACCAAACAGATGTGTATAATCGGAAGTGTTAGTGTTTAGTTTCGTTTAGTTGCCCTTTGTTCCTGACGCTACCAATCTGTTCATTCATAGGGCGAACTTTCTATAGAGCAAACAGATGTGTATAATCGGAAGTGTTAGAGTTTAGTTTAGTTACCCTTTGTTCCTGACGCTACCAATCTGTTCATTCATAGGGCGAACTTTCTATAGAGCAAACAGATGTGTATAATCGGAAGTGTTAGAGTTTAGTTTAGTTACCCTTTGTTCCTGACGCTACCAATCTGTTCATTCATAGGGCGAACTTTCTATAGAGCAAACAGATGTGTATAATCGGAAGTGTTAGTGTTTAGTTTAGTTACCCTTTGTTCCTGACGCTACCAATCTGTTCATTCATAGAGCGAACTTTCTATAGAGCAAACAGATGCGTATAATCGGAAGTGTTAGAGTTTAGTTTAGTTACCCTTTGTTCCTGACGCTCCGCTGGGGACTCTCCTGCTGGTGCTCTCCCGCGCTTAAAACAGAATGATAAATGGTAATTCCCAGATAAATGGCGCCTGAAATTTATGGTTATGCTTTGGTATTCATCGCCGGTACTCGCTTGTTTACCTTCTGTATTTTGTTGAAGGTTTATGGCTGTTTAAAGATGATGTTGGATGTGTTGCTATTTTAGTTGGTTCGCGATGGAAGGAAAAGGGCGATGGTTCCTCTGAAGTCGAAGGTAGACGCTTAGCTTTAAGAATGGGCATTTTTCTAAAGAGTCAGTCGATGAAATTAAATAATGCGGTGATTGGTTGATTAACATGATGAAGATGGATAAGAAAATAGCCGTTCCCACCGCCGCAACCACCACCACCACCATCATCACTACCACCACCACCATTCACCACCGACACTAACTCCGCCACTACCCCCCCATCACTACCATCATAAAAGAAAAAAGAAAGCCAGCGCCCTGAACAGAGAAGGAATAACCACAAGTTCAGCAATAACATCAGTAATAAACACCAATACGAACACCCGTAACAACAACAACAACAACAACATCATGAAGTGTCATCACCAACATATTTCTCCTCCTCCTCTTCCTCAACAACAACAACAACAACAACAACAACAACAACAACAACACCCTGGAGACAGTCAATGTAGCCGGCGTCGCAGCGGGAGGGAGGGAGGGGGGGAGAGGGGGAGTCAGTATCGCCTTCTGCTTCCTGTCCGATAAGTTTGGCTCGCAACTGATTTCTCCAACAACAACAAAGAAAAAGGAAGAAAGAAAAAGGAATGAAGAAAAGAAGATAACATACGAGCCTTGTCTGTGTGTTGCGTCCCTGGGAGAGGTGTGGGCGTGGGAGTAGGTGTTGTTGTTGTTTTTGCGAAGTTGAAGGAAAAGAGAGAACAGGAGAGGGAAGGAGGAGTAAAGATGTGAAAGGAGGAGGAGGAGGAGAACAGGAAGACAAGGGGAGTTCCATCGAGTTAATGTTTCTCTTTATGTTGATGTTGTTGAAAGACCTTTAGTAGTAGTAGTAGTAGTAGTAGTAGTAGTAGTAGTAAGCTACTTCCCTCGTTTCTGGGCCTCCACCTCCTCCATCAACTCTCACAGCCACCAACCTTTTCCCCAACGCTTCCTTTCCACCTTCATCCACTTTCGTTTCATCCATTTTACTCACTTCTTCCTCCCCACCCACCTTTCCTTCCCTTCCCCTGGTGGTGGTGGTGATGATATTATTATTATTATTATTATTATTATTATTATTATTATTATTATTATTATTATTATTATTATTATTATTATTATTATTATTATTATTATTATTATTATTATTATTATTATTATTATTATTATTATTATTGCTGTTGTTGTTATTATTATTATTATTATTATTATTATTATTATTATTATTATTATTATTATTATTATTATTATTATTATTATTATTATCATTATTGTTATTATTGTGATTATTTTATCATTACTACAACTACTACTATTACTACTGCTGCTGCTACTACTACTACTACTACTACTACTACTACTGCTACTACTATTACTACTACTACCAAGTTTCTGGCGTGTGAGCAATGATTTGGCAAACAGCCTCATCAGTAAGGGAAGGGAAGGGCCTGGTGGGGAGGGGCTCCCGACACCATCTCTCATTGGCCTGACTTGCTGCAGCTCCATTTGGCTCGAAATATCGAACATTAACATTCAAGATATCTCCAAAAATGGTCCACAAAGGGGAAATCAGACGCGTCGTGTATGGCAAGTGTGTGGTGGCTCCCCCCGGCGAAGGGAGCAAGGCCGCGGTCGCGCCCAGTCAGGTGACTGTTAGCGTCCGGCGGCGCCGCGGGTGGTGCGGGTGTCTGGCCGGCTCCTGGAAGGAGGTGGCGATGTTTTCGTTCAAGGACAGGCCAAAGGCCCCGTTCTTCTCAAATGCCTACCTTGACTTAGAGCGCCTCTTCAAGTACAGTAGGAAGGCGGACGCGGGCGCCTCGCAAGTGAAGATCTGCGTGGCTCTGCGCAGCGGCGAGACTCGAGTGGCCCGAGTGGACCTCGACGATTTCATGGGCCAGCTGCTGCAGAGCGGCCGCCTTGACTGGTTCTTCCTTTACGTCCACGAGGGAATGGTCACCCTGATGCAGGCCAACATCCCACTCACAAATGTTCCACCAGAATGGCCGTTCGATGGGATGGCAAGTCACACCCACCAAGGCCCAAAGGGTGAAAAGGACAATACCTGTGATGACCCCAAAGTCACTGAGCCCGAAAAGAGCCAGGAAAAGATGATCACTGACCAAGGGGTCGAAGACAACGCTCATAGTAATGACAATGCTCGGAAAGGAGAAGATGTGTTTCCTGCTGAGGATAAAGAAAGTGATGTGGTTGAGAATGGAAAGGAAATTCAAGAAGAAACTGTTGAAGACATCACTCTGACTGACGATGAAAAGGACACTCTCAATGATAAAGAGGAGAGTGGGCGAGAGGCTGAAGACTCCGATGAGAGTGACTGGGAAACCCTGGAAGAATGGATTGAGGGGAGTGGAGACACCGAGGAGGAAAGTGACCTGCACGCTGACGAAGGCACAGATGGAGAGGATAGTTGGGAGACTGAGGAAGAGGACTCTGATGAGCATAGTGAACGAGACTCGGACGGGAGTGGGTGTGAAACAGACGATACTGATGAAGGTCCTGTACTTGGAGGCAGCCTCAGCTTCCTTGCGAGGCTGGGGGCGGCCTGGCGCCACCACCGCTGCGGCCTGCTCTTGGCTGGCCTCGCGGCCTTGGTAATGGTTATTCCGAACTCGCGACAGCCACCCGATATCCTTGAGAACTGGTGGTGGGGCGGCGCAGGCGGGGAGCTGTGAGTGGGGCGAGGCAGCTGGGAACAGCAGAAGGCGGAGCGGAGAGGAGCGTGTGACCGGCGCGGGGCTTGGAATCTTCCTCCTGGACACGTCAAGGGCCCCCCATCTAAGCCCACGCCTTCATGTACCTGAGCACGTGTTCAGGTGCAACGGAAGTCGGCGCGGCGAGAGGCGTGTGACCAGCGTGGCCTGGGACAGGGAGCATCCTCGTCCTTCGCACTCTGCATCCCTCCTCTGTACAATCCCAAACTCTCCCAGCCTCGCCTCTCCCAGAATCGCCGTACATGACCCGTCCCTCTATTATCCTCATGGTCCTGCCCCGACGCGTTACTCCAGGTGAACATCGCGACATCAACTCTATAGTCGCCCGAACCATCACAGTCTCGCCTTTCCCGAACCGTTGTACACTTCCCGTTCCTCGGACGTTCAGGCTCCCAGTACGACTATATCCCAACGCCACAGAAGAGACGAACGGGGTTTTCTTGGGGGATTTTCACGTTCGAGACGCGGACGTTGAGTAAAACTAGCACCAGCGTCACAAAGCAGTCCATGCAAAGCCCAGCAACTTTAATGAGAGGCTTTTCAAACAGGCGAACTGAGCTGCCGACACGCTTGCAAATAAGGGCTTGAGAATTACTGTATGGTGGACTCACACATCGCACATCTGGGAACACTCCTCTCTCACTATCGTACATCGCACATCTGGGAACGCTACTCTCTCACTATCGTACATCGCACATCTGGGAACGCTACTCTCTCACTATCGTACATCGCACATCTGGCAACGCTGCTCTCACTATCGCCCGGAGTTTCCTTACACCTTTGCAGATTCCAAAAGAGGTTGTAGGAAAAAAGGAAAGCGTCCCACGAATATGTCGTTGCTGTATTTCTTAATGTTACTCTTACTTAATATATCGTATTCATGCATCTTTTCTACGTACCTTTAAAACAAACATCTTTTTCGCCATCAAACCAATCAACATAAAGGAATACAAGGCAATCTGTTCATGAGATCGCCAAAAAAAACGATATGATTCAAACAACCTTAAAAGATGAACTAAAATCATTCCTTTACGTCTTTCTCCTTCTCCTTCCTTCTCCTTCTCCTCCACCCAGCGTCACCATATTACCGTACTCAAAACATCGCATTTATTAGTTTCAGGGCCCAAAACTCTCCTACCCATACACATAACGAGATTCCAGTTGAAGTTATCGTCAAGAGCGTTACTTATTGGTGTTTGTTTGCGATAGCTGTGTCAAAAAACAGAAAATACAATGTGCTGCGTGGCTGAGTACGATAATCTGGTAACGCCGCCTCCACTAGCGTTACTAGATTGTCGTACTAGGCATATTTTCTTCGTCTGCTTGAGGCCCAAAACTGTCGCACCTACACTGATAACGCTACACATTTACAATTAGTCTTCAAATGGTTAATTATCGATGTTTTTTGCAATTGTTATGGGTCAGAAACAGGACAATACGATGTTCCGAGTACGATAATCTGGAAACGCCGCCTCCACTACTGTTACCAGATTGTCGTACTAGGCATATTTTCTTCGTCTGCTTGAGGCCCAAAACTGTCACACCTACACTGATAACGCTACACATTTACAATTAGTCTTCAAATGGTTGATTATCGATGTTTTTTGCAATTGTTATGGGTCAGAAACAGGTAAATACGATGTTCTGAGTACGATAATCTGGCAACTCCGAGGTCCCTCCACCCCTGCAGCAGCCCAGCCAGCCAGTCACTCCTCTCCGTTATGTCATTTTCTCAAGTTGGTAAAGAAATCAAAATCAAACAAGACGGGAGAGAAATTAAAAGCTGAGCGGCCCCTTCCCCTAATCCTGGTTTTCTTCCACTCACTCAAGGGGGGGAAGAGGGATTGGAGGAGGGGGGGATTGGGAGGGATTGGGGGGAGGGTCTCGGGGTGTCTCCAAATGCAGACTTTTTTCCTTTTTCTTCTTGTTCTTGTTCTTCTTTGCTTTCTACGTTTTCTTTTCTTTCTCTTAACTTTCTTTTTTTTCTTCTTTTTCGTTCTCTTCCTTTTCATAGTCATCTCCATTATACTTTCTATGTCTTCTCCTCTCTTTGTTCTTATTTTCTTACCCCTTCCCTCCCATTCTTCTTCTTCCTCCTCCTCCTCCTCTCCCTCTCTCTTCAGTTCCTTGTGTCCTGGTATTTTCTCTTCGTCGTCACTCCTCCTCACTTTCCCTCCTCGCCTTCTCTCTACTTAGCCTATAGTAGTAGTAGTAGTAGTAGTAGTAGTAGTAGTAGTAGGAGGAGGAGGAGGAGGAGGAGGAGGAGGAGTTGAAGTAGTTGTTGTTGTTGCTGTCATTTACTCATTTCTATTTTCATTTTCTTTCTTATCTCTCTTCTCATTTTTCTGTTTTCATTTCTCTTTTTTTTTATTGTCTACATACTCATTTCTCTTTCTCTATCCTCTATACTCATTTCTCTAAGCGTTCGGCTACTCATCATCAAACAAAGTCATTGATTCTTGACTAATTGGTGTTCTTCCGCTCTGTTTACCATTTAAGAAAGGCTGTGTTTACTCGCTCTCAGGGTCAACAGTTCGTATCCAAATATGTGCTCGAAAAACACACTGCAAGGCCCACATTTAATAACAAGCCAGACTGCACAAACTCACCTCTCAGAATCAATATTGTGTCCCCAGATATATGATCCAGGCGCACATTACAAGTTTTGGTGTTTATATTCCTTCAAAAGGCACCAAACTCGGGTTATAGTCCACACACCTGAGCATGGAGGGAGGAGGCGGCCTGGGAAGGGAAGGGAAAGGAAGGCAGAGGCTTTACGAGTCGCGGCCCAGCGTGCGTCGGGGCGCATAAACTGTTACCGGATAGCCGAGAAAATATATCACCAGCAACGTTACTGCCTCGAGCTAAGCCACTGCCTACGTGTCTTGTTTATCAGCTTCGTGTGACCCTGTTTTTGTGTATCTACCTGCCTCCTGTTATATTTATCTATCGGCCTGTTTATGTATTTCTGCCTATCTCTCGTCTCGTTCTTTCAAGCTTCCTCTGTATCTTTGTTTCTTCCCCTCTTTTCTACTTGTTTGCTCATTTTATGTATACTATCCTGTTATCTGTGTATCTGTTTATCTATCAGTATCTTGTGTATTAGTTTTCCTTAGATTTTTCACATCTGTCTATCTTTCTGTCCATTCATTATAGCTTCCTCTGTATCTTTGTTTCTTCCCCTCTTTTCTACTTTTTTTCTCATTTTATATATCCTATCCTTCTATCTATATATCTGTTTATCTATCAGTATCTTGTGTATTAGTTTTCCTTACTTTCACATATCTATCTATCTTTCTGTCCATTCTAGCTCTCTACTCAATCTTGCTATCTGTCATCTATCATCTGCCTCTCTCTACCGTCTATCTGTTTACTTATTCATCAACCAATCTGTCTCTTGTCTATCTAACAGTTTATCTGCTTATCCATATCTATATTTGTATTTGCTACTGCTTTCCAATTCTTTTTCTAAACTTTCGATCTTCGGTGACGCGTCGTGAGTTGGCAGGCGTACCAACCACACGCCAGGCCGCCCGTCACGCCCTCTACCCTGTGTTTACGGACCTGCCGATGCATATAGTACGTGTGCCTGTGAGGTGGCCGTCCGATTCTTATTATTATTACGCTATCGGTATTTTTAGCCTCAAAAGAAAACCCACGAAAGCCTAATCCAACCTTTTATATTTCTTCCGCCGCGAACTGCTCCCGCTGCTGGAATATTCACGAGCGAGCCGACGAAAAGAAAGGAAAAAAATAATAAAGCAGCAGCCAGCCAGGGAGCCGCGCCGAAAGAATGTATAATCAGGATAGCTATATACCAAGAGTTCGTTCGTTCGTTCGTGTGCCGTGTCTCCGTTTTCTTTTGTGTGCGTTGTTGTTTTTTTCGTTTGTTTTAGTGTGTATGCGTGTGTTTATCGTTTTCTTTGATGTGAGTGCATGTTTATCCCGTTTTCTTTAGTGTGCGTTTGTGTTTCCGTTTTCCTGTGTGAGCATGCGTGCGTTTTCCGTTTTCTTTACACTATCTGCGTGTTTTCTGTTTTCTTTTAGTGTGCGTGTTTTATTTCCCATTTTTTGTGTGCGTCCCGTTTTTTCACGAGTTCGTTCGTCGTGCCTCCGTTTTCTTTAGTGTGTGAAATTTCCGCTTTCTTCTAGTGTCCACGCGTGTTTTTCCAATTGTCTTCAGTGTGCTTTTGTGTCCCGATTTATTATTTTTTCAATTAGAGTTCGTTCGCCGCGCCTCCGTTTTCTGTCCCGTTGAGGATCAGGTGGCGTGGAGGGAAGGCGAGGCGACACAACAACAACGCTTCATAACTCACCGAGGCTTGCCATGACCGAGGAAGGACGTTGCAGGGAGGAGGGAGGGAGAGAGGTGGAGGTGGTGGAGATTTCTCGGAAAGTTTACTAGTATTTTATTTCTTCCCCTCCCAACCCCACTCAGCCTCTTCCTCTTCCTCCTCCTACTTCTCTCTCCGTTTCCTCATTCTCTCAATCCATCCTTCTTCCTTTTCCTCCTCTGTTTCCCTCTCTATTTCTTCTTTTATCTCAATTCCTGTTCCTCCTTCTCTGCTTTTTTCTTCTCTCCTTCTGTTTCTTCTCCTCCTCCTCTTCATCTGCCCTCTTTTCTCTTCCTTCCTCCTCTGCTCTCTCCGTTTCTACTTTATATCACTCCTCACTTCCACCTCCTTCCTCCTTCTCTATTCCTTTTTTCTCTCCATTTCTTCCTCCTTTTCCTCCCTTTCTGTTTCTCTCTTCTCTTGATCCCTCCAACCCTCCTCCTCCTACTCCTCCCTCTAATTTACGCCTTTCTCTTCCTTTCTTTTTCTCCTCTGTTTCCTCCCTGTCTAAATTTCTCCCCTCTCTCCTTTTTCCCTCTATGTTTACGGCTTTAGTTCGGTCCCGGCATGCAGATCCCCAACTCGTGTGCAAGAAGACCCGTCAGTGAACTCGATATCCGAAGTGAAATAGGGAGGAAGTTTCTGTCGGATCCGTGCATAGTCTAAGGATTCTTGACTGTGGTTCCATGAGTCTCCGGGTGTGGCGTGGCGGTTTGCGGAGCGTCAGTAAGAAAAAAAATAGTATGTAAGCGTGGCAAGATGTGGAGTTCATGGTCGTGACGTGTAAGAAAATGTGTGAGAAAGAAAGTGTTTGTACCGGCAAAGTAATCCACGTACGGTAAGAAACAGGTTATATTATGGCACAGTAGTCAGACCAAAAACTAAACAAAAGATGAAATAAAGTCCCATCTCTCCGTTTTCCCTCACAGTTTACATAAGACTAGTTGGGTCTCGGCATGCAGAAAAAAATATAAAAAAAAGTTTGCAGTTCCTATTAATTAAAAAAAAACAAAAGACCCCGAAAGTGAATGCTCAAGTTTAGTTCCATAGATGTTCTGATTCTCTCCTCATGAAAGAGTTAAAGCCGTATAAGCAGTAAGGGAAGATGCGATGTCACAGTGGAACAGACATAATGTGGGATAGTTTTTAAATCATATGACGGGACGGAATAGAAACTTAACTGCTGGTGAGATTCCGTAAACCAGCGCCAGTGTTCCCTCTTTAATTTGGCGTCTCAGACAGACTCCCACTCCTTCAAGACGATTATAAGACGGCTTGATCCTTCTTATAAACTTTGAAGAGGACTTAGTATCCCTTCTTATAGTCTCTTTGTCTCAGTCCTGATGCTTTGTGGCTTAATCATCTCTGGCAGGGGCTGTTTCATAAGAGCTGCTGTTCGTTCCCGGTGCCGCTGAGTACATGTTGATTTATAAGGTTGTGAAGCTGAAGGTTACGTAGTTAGTTTAAAGTTTCATGATCCTTATTTGGCTTACGCGTCTCGACCTTCATTCTTAGCGGGTTATGTGTTGAAGAAAGTGTTATTTTCGTTCAGTGACCCAAATTCACATCACCACCACCACCACCACCACCACCATCACCACCACCACCACCACCACCACCATCACCATCACCACCACCACCACCACCACCACCACCATCACCATCACCACCACCACCATCTCGCTCTCTTTTATTTGTTTCTCTTTTCTCCAGTGTGCGTGATGCCTCGCGTGATTCCCTCTTCATCCTCCTCCTCTTCCTCCTGCTCCTTAACTTTCCTCTCCTGTATGTGCCTGGTATTGCTGGCTTAGACTTCGTTTTGTTAAGTTGTGCACATATCTGTAGTAAGTGTTAAGTGTTTGTTTATTGAGGACACTTTTCTTTGTCTTGATTCATTGTTGTATTATTTTTTTTTTATCCTCTGATTTATGTACTTTTTGTGACCTCGGTTTTTATTTTTCTTGTTGGCTTCGTTGCCTTGAACACATATATTACAGTTTCCACTTTCCATGCCACGCGCTTTTATTTTCTTCTTTTTTTCCTGTCTCCTCCGGGCCTCTTAATCACGTTATTTCCGGAAGACAACCTTGAAACTTCACCAGTAGTAATTCCGAAAACTTCATTATTTTCCTCACAGTTTTCTTCGGGGCGTCTTAGGTATCAGCGGGGTAGGATGAATGGTGGGTGGCGAAGGCAAAGGGTAAGGTGAGACTGGCTTAAGGTATAGGGCGTAGGACAGAGGGGGGGAGATGTGAGCGATACATCATTAAGGGGGGTAATTATAAGGGCAAAAGGAAGGGTCTTGAGCGAGTTCCGTTTAGGGAGATGATAGCGAAGAGGGTGCGAGGTAGCATTAGGGATGAGGGTAATAACAATGAAGAAAGGGTTGTGTTAAGTTACTGTAAGGAGAAAAGGGGGGATAAATAAGGAGAGGGTAAGGACAAAAGGAAGGGTCTTGAGCGAGTTCCGTCTTGGGAGATGATAGCGAAGAGGGCGCGAGGTAGCATTAGGGATGAGAGTAATAACAAAGAAGAAAGGGTTGTGTTAAGTTACTGTAAGGAGAAAAGGGGGTTAAATAAGGAGAGGGTAAGGGTGTGAAGTAAAGATCTGGAGAGAGAGGCAAGTTTTGGGAGATGATAGCGAAGAGGGCGAGAGGTAGCATTAGAGATGAGAGTAATAACAAAGAAGAAAGGTTTGTGTTAAGTTACTCTTAGGAGAAAGCGGGGATAAATAACGAGAGGGTAAGGGTGTGAAGTAATGATCTGGAGAGAGAGGCAAGTTTTGGGAGATGATAGCGAAGAAAGAGAGAAATATCATGAAAACTGAGAGTCGTAGAGATGAAGGACGAGGAAAGGTGGGAAATGTAAAGACGAAAGGAAGAATGAGTAGAGAGGATATATATGAGGAGGGGTGTGGAGTGAAGTATCGGCATAGAGAGATTGGCGAGTTTGTGGAGAGGGAGAAGGGGAAGGAGAAGGAGGAGAAGGAAATGGAGGAGAAGAAGGAGAAGGAGAAGAAGGAGAAGGAGAAGAAGGAGAAGGAGAAGAAGGAGAAGGAGGAGAAGGAGAAGGAGGAGAAGGAGAAGAAGGAGAAGAAGGAGAAGAAGGAGAAGAAGGAGAAGGAGAGGGAGAGGGAGAGGGAGAGGGAGAGGGAGAGGGAGAGGAAAGGAGAAGGAGAAGGAAGGAGGAGAAAGAGAGAGAGAGAGAGAGAGAGAGAGAGAGAGAGAGAGAGAGAGAGAGAACAAGGGTGATGGTTATAAAGACTAAGGGAGGGATGAGTACGGTGGAAGTAGGAAAAGTTGTGAAGTAAATGCCTCGAATGGAGCTTAGTTTGGATGGAAAAGGAGGTCAAGAAAGGTCATAACATTAGGAAATTACTTTAGCGGTGCGGAGGAAGCGTTGATAAGTGAGTGAGCGAACAGGAAAACAAGTATAGAAAAGGTGTTTGGGGTGAAGCAAGAACCATGAGAGAGGTGACGTTTAGTGACATGTTTTTTTTTTACAGATAAGGAAACAGCTCAAGGGGAACAACAAAAAGGTGTAATAATAATAAAAAAAAGGCCGCTAATTGCTGTTCCCACAAAGACAAAAGTAGTAAGTGGCCAAAAGAAAGGTCAGTTTCGGGAGGAGAGGTCTCTTGATACATAATGAAGAAGAGGATTATAAATTGAACTTAGTGGAGCGAAAGAAAGAATAAGGGTGAGTTATTACAAGCGTGAAGAAGAGAGTGAAAAGGGAGGAAGAAATAACAGCAGGCGTGATGCACTGGTCTAAAGAGCAGCAAGTTTGAGAAGAAAAAAAATGGTAAAGAAAGTTAGGGCAGTAAAAAAATATATCAGTGGCAGGAAAAACGAGTATGGGTAAGTTGATAAGGGCGAAGAAGTAGGTGAGTAGACCGGAAAGAGAGAGAGAGAGGGAGAGAGAGAGAGGAGGGGGGGGGGGGCTAAAAGTAAAGTAGTTATAGGGGTGGATAGTGGAGGGGGTAGAGGTGGTCCTGGCTGTGATGGAACAATCCTGCTCCATCGCCTTAACCATAATGATGTATAGATCGATTGGTTCATACGTCGTGGTGAGTGGGGGTGGGAAGGTGGATTCGGGGTAGTGAGGGCGGAAGGGGGGATATGGGTGGTGAGGGCGGGAAGGGGGAGGGGGGTATTGAGGGCGAGAAGGGGGGAAAAAGGGGGAGCTGATGTATTGTTAGTGAGGGGAGGAAAAAGGGGCTTCGGGGGAGAGTTAAACTTAGGACTTGAGGAAGGAAGAAAGAAAATACCTCAAGTCTGTTATTCGTGGGGTAAGTTTTGTCTTCATTTCTCTTCTTTCTTCCTCATTATAACGCGTTCTCTTGTTGGTCTAATAAGTGTGTGGGAAGAGGAGAGAGAGAGAGAGAGAGAGAGAGAGAAAAAAACTAAGGAGCAAAGAAGAATGTAGCACCTGTCAACTCGTGCCTTGAGTTCTGTGACAGTTTTCATTATTTTTTCTTCCTCATTTTCTCAGTTTGGCTTCTGTTTACTTGAGAAATTTTGGCTGGCTCAGTGGCTGCTTTGCAAACCAACTGACTGGATGCCTGTCGGATGGGTGGCTGACTGGGGAGGGGGGAATAGCTGACTGAGATGGTCGGTGATTGGTTGGGTGGCTGGCTGTGTCGGTGGGTCTCTGGTTAACTGTTTTGTTGGTTGAGTGGCTGATTATCTGGTTGGTTGGCGGGATGACTGACTGACAGATTGGTTGGCTGGGTGACTGGTTGACTGGTTGGGTAGGTGACAGTATTTCGGGCGATTGGAAGTCTGGCTGGCTGGCGGACTGGTTGGGTAGATGACAGTATTTCGGGCGATTGGAAGGCTGACTGGTTGGGTAGATTGGAGGGTCATGGCTGATTGGTGCGCTGGCTGACTGATTGATTTGGGTAACAGGGTCGCAGGGCTGAGAGGTAGGCTGATAGGTGACTGGCTGACTGGTTATTTGGTTGGCTAACTGACTGATTGGTAAGCTGGTTGACTGACTGATTGGTTGACTGGCTATGTGACTTGTTTGTGGGCAGACTGACTGGCTGACTGAATGGCTGAGTGACTTGTTCGAGGGCTGATTAAGTGGCTGACTGGCTGAGTAACTGTCTGGTAGGGTTTCTGCGTCCACATCTAATTAGCCAGAAAAGAAGAATGGGCTAGTGTATTGTGGTTCGGCTAATCAGGAGAGCAGCTCGAAACTCCTCAAGTGCCAAGACGAACATAATCATTCCTTCTCCCCCGCTGTCCCCTTCACCCTTCTCCCTGTCCTTCTGCTGTACCCTTTCTCCTCCTTTTTAGCAGTCCCTTCGTTCTCCATCATTCTCTCCCTCAGTACATCCCATTACTCCTCCTCCTTTTTTTTTTACCTTTCTTTTATCCAGTGTTTCCTATCCATCAAGTTGTTCTCTTCATTTTCTCTCTTCCCCCCAAACACTCTACCTCTCTTTTCTCTCTCCTTACGCTCTACCTTCCCTCTCACTACCTAACCTTTCTTCCTGCCACATCTTCCTCCTTAACTTTCTTCCTTTCCCTCCCTCTCCATACCCACTTTATTTTCCTCCATCTCTCTCCCCTGACTTCCTCTCATCTATCTTCTCCTCCTCCTCCTTTTTCATCCTGCCATCTGTCGCTCACTTTCCTCTCCCTTTACCCATCTCCTCCTTACTTTCATTCTCGTCCTCTCCTCCACCTCCTCTTCCTTCTCCCTCCCCCACCACCTGCCTCGTTCCCTCCTCTCTCTCTCTCCATCGGGTATCGAACGTGGACCAAACCGGAAGAGACTCAAGTACCGGGGCTTTCTACCTCAGCATATTTTTAAGGGCGGGTTGTACGGAGTGAAGCAAAATAAATTAAGGTACAGAATATATCTTTCCATGCTTTCAAGTGGCGGACACGATTATTTTGCTTCGCTCTTGTTAGTTGTTCAGAAATATAATGGTCGGGATGGTAGGTTGGTCTCTCTCTCTCTCTCTCTCTCTCTCTCTCTCTCCCTCATACATATGCATTTCCAATACAGCATTGATTTTAAATACAATCTCTTTTTTATCACTGTTCCTCGGTCCGTCTTTAAAAAAATATTGTCGTGAAAACATTATATATTTTCTCTCTCTCTCTCTCTCTCTCTCTCTCTCTCTCTCTCTCTCTTCTCTTTTATTCCCTTTTCTTTGTCTTTTCTTTTCTTTTTTCTTCTCTTTTCTGCTCTCCTCCGCTCTTTTATTTTCCTTTCTTTTCTTTTCCTTACATTTCTTCTCTTTTCCTTTCTTTTCATTTCTTTCCTTTTCTTCCATTTTATTCTATTCCTTTTCTTTGCATATACACAATCACGTACTACCCGATACACGACAGGCAACATTGGCAACATTGATTTCTTTTTTTCTCTCTCTCTTACAATCTCTTCTCCGGCCGCCTCGATGACGTGCCGCCCCCTCAGCCCCCGCCACCCTCTCCCTCCCTTCTGCATCCTCCTCCTCCTCCTCCCTTGCCGCCCGCATCTCTCAGTGTCCCGCTAGAGATGGAAGCGTTAAAGCAATGTCTGGTATTTACGCTTCCAAGGATTTCCTCTTCCTCCCTCCGTCCGTCCCTCGCTATGCAATGTGAGAACGTGGAAATGTCGTTCTTGTCATGTGTGTGTGTGTGTGTGTGTGTGTGTGTGTGTGTGTGTGTGTGTGTGTGTGTGTGTGTGTGTGTGTGTGTGTGTTTATGATCACTCAGGAAAACATAAAGATTCTTCGTATTTACTAAGATTTGCTTTGTGCGTCAGAGATACATTTTTTTTTCTTCTCTGTCTTCTTCCTATCTTGTTATATCGTCCTCCTCGTCCTGTCTAAGTACACAAGCACATCACACACTCAGGCAAGCATTGATTTTGATTTGTCTGAAAACGTAAACTCGGCACCATAAACTCCTGAGTCGTATACGAAGGGAAACGATTTGTATGTTAACGTAAACTTGACAAACTTCATACCAATAAATTATCTTATTGTACTTGATTCATCACGAAGAGACACGTGCACACACATACACACGTAACAGAGAAGCGTCCGATCAAGATGCAGGGACAGGATCGGTTCTGGAGATGCTGATATGCCTCCGTGGATGCCGAGAACCAGTAAAGGGGAAGGCAAGCAACAAGAGCGGGAATGAATCTGCCTGAATGTGTATTTGGTGGGTCCTAAGCGGGTGTGTTCTGAGCCGCGATGGGATGGAGGAGGAAATTGGGGAGACTCGAAGCGGGGTATTTGTTGTTGTTATTGTTGTTGTTGTTGTTGTTGTTGTTGTTGTTGTTGTTGGCGGGAAGGAGAGTGAATCTGTTGAGCCGTGTGAATGATTGATGGGGATTGTGTGTCTGAGAGAGAGAGAGAGAGAGAGAGAGAGAGAGAGGCAGGCAACACAAGCCAAACAGAAACACAAACAGATTGAATGACCAGACTGATAGACCAACAGACGTGTGGAAAGACAGACAGACAGATCGATAAACACTCAGACAGATACAGACAAACAGACATAAAGAAAGACAAACACTTCGATACGTTCTCAGACATCCAGACAAACAGACAGACAGACAAGACACAGAGACAGAGCAAAGCATCAAATCTACATCTGCATCTACCCACAGAAAGACAAACATCCATTCAGACAGACAGACAGACAGACAGAAACCAAAGCATCACATCTTAGCCCCCCACCCCCACCCCACCTCCCACCCCCACCGCAACCCAACGGAAGCAACCCAACCCACCAAACCATAAAGTCAACTAATATGCAAATGCAGCGACCGTCGTTAACAATTTCTTTCCCGCGTCCTCCTCCTCCTCCTCCTCCTCCTCGTATAGCTGTCTTCACCGCCCCTCGCATCCCTCCTCTGAGTACCGGAGTATCGATTGCTGTTTTTTTTATGATTTATGGAGTTCGTTAAGAGCCTCGGGAAGACATCGGGAAAGGGAATGCGAGCAGGAGAGGGGAGGGCGGGAGGGACAGAGCTTGTATAGTCGTCGTGAGTCTGGATATGCAATGAATATGTACGTGGCGGTGTTGATGGAGAGATTAGCTTGTGATGTGTGTAGGTTTCTCGGGCAATCTTGTTAGGTTTCATCTGATGGGGTAGAAGGAGGAGGAGGAGGAGGAGGAGTATGAGAACGTGTATGAGGAGAAAGAGGAGACGGAGATGGAGAAGGAGGAGAACGAGGATGAAGATAGCAGGGTGTACAGGAGGAGGAAGGAGAAAAAATAATAAAAAGCAAAAGTTAAGAAGGAAAAGCAGAAACAGGAGAGGGGACAATTTAAAGATAGGTAGAAAGAAGCTAAAAGAAAGGAGCCTGAGAGTAAGGATAACAAAAATAGATTGGAGAAGCAACAGGGAAAGGAGGAAATGAAAACTTAGATAAACAGAATATGACGAGGAGGAGGAATATAAAGCAGGAAAAGAGTGAGAGAGGGAGGAGGAGAAGGAGGAGAAGGAGGAGGAGAAGGGGAGGAAGAGGAAACGGAAACAGAGAAGTCGGAGAAAGAGGAAACGGATATTGATAGGAAGAAAAAGAATAAAGAGAAAGGGGAATGTGAAAATAAAAGAAGTAAGAAGAGGAAGGCAAGAAAGAAAAAAGGAAGGGAAGGAGAAGAAGAAGATGATGAAGATATGAAAACAATATAGAAAGTGGGAATGTGAAAATAAAAGAAGAAAGAAGAGGAAAATAAAGAAAAAAGGAAAGAAAGGAGAAGATAATGATGATAGGAAAACAATATAGAAAGTGGGAATGTGAAAATAAAAAAGAAAGAAGAGGAAAAGAAAGAAAAATGGAAGGGAAGGAGAAGAAGATGATGATGAAGATACGAAAGCAATATACGTAGAGAGTGAGAAAGAGAGAAGAGGAGAATGAAGAGCAGAAAGAGGAGCAATGGGTGGCGGCCGTAAGGGGTGATGCATGTCGAGACAGTGTTAACAAGAGGCGAGGCAAGAGGGAGTGTGGAGCGAGATAAGAGGAAAGGAAGTGAGGGCGACAAAGAGGAGCAGACGTGCGTGTGTGTGTGTGTGTGTGTGTGTGTGTGTGTGTGTGTGTGCAAATAAACCAGAGTATATTGGCTTCCTTGTTTGCTTGTGTGTGTGTCTGTGTGTGTGTGTGTGTGTGTGTGTGTGTGTGTGTGTGTGTGTGTGTGTGTGTGTGTGTGTGTGTGTGTGTGTCCTTTGCAAAATACGTGAATGAGTTTGTTGTATCACCAACTAATGAAGAGAAAAACTTGATAATGTGAAATATGGCTTGATGGCACCGCAGAGTTTAACAGCACCAGGAGACAAAAGTAGAGTTGTGTTGGGTTACGGAGGTCATTCATTCTCTCCTTATAAGTCTGTCTGGTGAAGTCTCTTTTTTTTCTCCTTTTCTCTTCTATTGATAGGGAGTAGTCGTGATAAAGGGGGCGGCGTGGTCGACTGTCTGGTTGCGGTATCGTGGTTGCAAGGTTCGCGTCGCTCGGCAGGTGATGTTATTTGATCCAACAATAACCGTAAAAGCTCTGCAGTCCCGGGTTGTCTTTCCTTGTGGCGGTGAAAGCCTTTATTTTTCTTTTCTTTCACTCCCTCCCTTTCTTTCTCTTTCCCTCTCTGCCTCTTCCTTTCAGTTATTCTTTTTTCCTTTTTTTTTCCTTCTTTCTATGACTTGGCTTGACTCGGCGTGACCAGAATCCACTCTTACTTCGTGTGTGTGTGTGTGTGTGTGTGTGTGTGTGTGTGTGTGTGTGTGTGTGTGTGTGTGTGTGTGTGTGTGTGTGTGTGTGTGTGTGTTCTGCTGCGGACAGTGGAGTGAGATTTAGGCCAATGAACCAACATTCTAGACGTCCTTACTTTCTTCTTTCCTTCCTCCCTTCCATTCTTTATCTTCTCTTCTCCTTCCTCCTTTCCCATTTTCTTCCTTCGTTCCTCCGGCTTTTGTTCATTCCTTCCTTCCTGTCTTTTTTTTACTTGTTTTCCTTCCTTTTTCCTTTTTTCTTCCCTTCCTTCCTTCCAGTCTTTTCTTTCCTTCATTCCATTCTTTCTTTTTCTTTCCTTCCTTCCTTTTTTCTTTCCTTCCTTTCTTCCTTTTTTCTTTCCTTCTTTCCTTCCTTTCTTTTCTTTCCTTCCTTTCTTTTCTTCTTTCTCATTTTTTCTTTCCTTCCTTCCTTTCATTTACTTTCCTTTCATCCATTTTCTTCCTTTCCTTCCTTCCTTACATTCTTTTTCATTCCTTCCTTTTTCTCTTTCTTTTCCTTTCATTCCTTCCCTTCTTTCTTTTTCTTTTCCTTCTTTTCTTCCTTCCTTCCTTCATCTCCCTCAAATATATGCGGCCCTTGACTGTTCTTTTTCCCTCCTATATTCTCACTGCGTTTGCCCTTTCCTCCGCTCACAGATCATTCCATTATTTATTCCCCTCGTAATTCAACTTCCTTGCAGACCAGTATATCAGTTCTTTTCCACTCTATATTCAATACTACTCTGTGTCTTTCTGTTTCTCTCTCTCTTCTTCTTCTTCTTCTTCTTCTTCTTCTAATTCACTTTCTCGCATGACCTTGCAACCACATGATTCTCTTCTTCACCATTCACCATGCAATTTTCCCCACCTGCCCTTCTCATTCTTTCTACTCTTTCGTTAATCTTTTTTTCCTTTTCCTCCTTTTTTCTTCTCCTTCCTTCACCGTTCCGCATCTGTTTCACCTGCTCCCCGTCCCCTCCTTCCACGCCCTCCTGTTCATCACCGTCGTAAAAGCTTAATCTCGAGGATGAGGGTGGAAGGAGAAAGGATGGAGAAGCGTAATCGTACCATCTTGAACCGAAATGAAGCCACTTCGATCGGATGGGTTTTGAGACGGGTGGAGAGGAGTTAAGCTGCTTAGAAAAAAAAGGGAATAAGGCCTGTATTAGGAGAGCATTGATTATTGCTAAGGAAGGTTTTTTTGTGTGTGTGTGTGTGTGTTTTCTGTCTTGTGTTTTATTTCATTTCCCATCGTTTTGTGTGTTTGAAAGAGGGTGTGATCTGCTAGGCTTAAAAAGAAAGAATTGTTTTTGGAAAGCATTGATTTTCGCTTAGAGATGTTGTTTTATGTTTTTCTTTTTACATAATTTAGGTTATATGTAATTAGGTTAGGTCAGGTTAGGTTACATTAGGCTAGGTTAGGTTAGGTCAGGTTAGGTTAGGTTAGGTCAGGTTAGGTTACATTAGGCTAGGTTAGGTTAGGTCAGGTAAGGTTACATTAGGTTAGGCTAGGTTAGGTCAGGTTAGGTTACATGAGGTTATAGTTAGGTTAGGTCAGGTTAGGTTACATTAGGTTATAATTAGGTTAGGTCAGGTCAGGTTATATTAGGCTAGGTTAGGTTAGGTCAGGTTAGGTCAGGTTAGGTTACATTAGGCTAGGTTAAGTTAGGTCAGGTTAGGTTACATTAGGCTAGGTTAGGTTGCATTAGGCTAGGTTAGGTTAGGTCAGGTTAGATTACATTAGGTTAGGTTTAATTGATTTTCGCCTAGCTTATCAAATATCTGTAAAAGAGAATGTGGCAGTTTCCTAGAGAGTGTGGTGTCAGAGGTGAACACTAATTCCAGTGACATCTGCGACCTACGACCATGCTCCAATCCCTTACAAATAGATGTCAATTATTAGTATTACCAACTCAAAATACAACCACTTCTAAACTGTTTTCCACCTTCGTTGAAATCCACATACATAAATTCCAATCACTTTTTTTCAGGGCACACGCGGCATAGCAATATGTAAGATGTAAAAATAGAGAAAAAGAAAAAAAGGCATAGTATTATAGCATAGAAAATGATACGGTGAGTGTAGCCATTAACCGTAAGAATAGTTTATACTTATTGAAAGCTTGAAGGGAACGGGGTCTGGCATACTGATACTGCTGGAACTGATCTCAGGGGAATGGCCTAGAAAGAGATCGTTTGTAATGCCAGCGCTATTGTGTGTAAACGAGCTAGAATGTGATGGCGCATTGGAGACGGAGCGAGTGGATGAGCGGGGTTTCCTGCAGCCAGAGAGTAAACACTATTTTTCCAACACCTGTTATCTGTAAAGGAGAATGGAAAATGTCTGGCTGGTTGGATGGGCTGACTTTTCTACGCTTTTCTACTCCAGCTTTTTGACATTTAGGATTTACTGTCATACCGAAGAAGAAAGAGATGGATGGACCAGTCTTTTTTTTTTCCTTACAGCTTTTTTTTTTTTTTTTTACAGCAGAGGAGTCAGTTCAAGGGCATAAAAAAAGGTAACAAATGTGAAAAAAAAGCCCGCTACGCACTGCTGCACTCACTGAAGGGAAACACTAATATTTTTTTCAACATCAAGTCATTTCGCAAAACAGGATGTGATGGCGGGATGGGGGAGTGAGTGCATGGGTGGCGGGCCCTGCTCTCGGCTTTAGTCAGGCCTTGTCAACAGCTCTCGCGGGCGTCCAATCCTTGCATAACAAAGCTTTAACAATTCCCTTTGATCTAGCGTGGAAAAGGCCAGGTGCAAAGGGCGACAAGCCAGCTAAGAGGAGGAGACGGAAATGGCCAAGTCCTGGGTGGGGTGAGATGAGCCGGGCGTCAACAGAGGGCGTAAGGGATGTGGGTATCTTGAGTCAGGGATGAGAGGGGAAGCTGTGAGAGGTGTGCAACCCGTAAGGGAAAAAAAAAAGGAATTACCGGGAGGCAGGAGTGAAAGGGGAAGCTGAGAGAGGTGTGTAACCGAGAGGGAAAAAAGAGGAATTACCGGGAAGCAGGAGTGAGAGGGGAAGGGACGAAGGGAACTTTCTGACATTGAGGGTAAAGAAAATAAACCACTAAGAACCACTACTAGATGAGAAGCGAGCAGAAAAGCAAGCAATGTCGTCGTGATGGCAAAGGAAAAGGAAGTGCCGGAAGCCAGGATTATAAAAGGAAGGGATTACGAGAACTGTGTGACCTTGAAAGTAAAGAAAAGGGACCAATAGAAGTCATAGATGAAGAGAAGGTTAAGAGAGAAGCACAGTCATGAGGGTAGTTAAAAAAGTAATGCTGGAAGTTGGGGATAAAAAAAAGAGTTGGATTATGTAAACTGTATGACCCTGAAAGTAAAGATAAAAAAGAACTTGGAGCCAGGGATGAAAGTAAATATAAAAGAGATAAAAAGAGATAGAAAATAAAGTAAAGATAAAAGATAAAAGTAAAGATAAAAGTAAAGATAAAGTAAAGATAAAAGAAATAAAAAAAGATAAAAAGAGATAAAAAAATGAGGATAAGAGTTAAGATAAAGAACTTAGAGCCAGGGATGAGAGGAAAAAAGAGAAAACAAAGAAAAAAAAAGTAATATGCGAACGTACCATGAGAGGAGGATAAAAGGGAAAGAAATGAGGTGAAATATGCGATTATGAGGACTAGAAGGAGGATGCAGATGGAGGTGAAGTGGCATAGTATGAACGAAAAGGGAGAGAAGGGGTGAAGAGATGGTCTGAGAGGCAAGCAGGATAGTAGAAAGATATGAGAGAGGTGTGTGAACGGAGGTGCTGTGGTGGGGAAGGGAAAGTGGGAAAAGGAAGATGCGAGGGAGGGAAAGAGGGGAAAGAATGGAAGAGAGGAAAGGATGATGGTAAAGTAGGAGGAGAAGAAAGATTGTTTAAAAGAAGATAAAAAAATGCGTGATTCTGAGGGTAAAGAGAAAGAAAGTGCAACAGAGAATAGAGAACATGTAAAGAGGAGTGAGAGAGAGAGAGAGAGAGAGAGAGAGAGAGAGAGAGAGAGAGAGAGAGAGGAGAGAGAGAGAGAGAGAGAGAGAGAGAGAGAGAGAGAGAGAGAGAGAGAGAGAGAGAGAGAGAGAGAGAGAGAGAGAGAGAGAGAGAGAGAGAGAGAGAGAGAGAGAGAGAGAGAGAGAGAGAGAGAGAGAGAGAGAGAGAGAGAGAGAAGAAGAGAAAATGCAGCTAGTTTTTATAGTCTTTTTTAGAGGTATCATTTTTTTTAAATTTTTCCATTATTTTCACAGTTTTCCATTTTCGTGCTCGATTTTATTATTTGTAGCCAGGCAGCCGGCGCAGAGCAACTCAGTCACTCGACGTAGTGAAAAAAATGAACCTCGTAACTTTTTTAATACTCTCAGTTGGCAAACGAGAACGCGAAGTTTTGAATTATGAAATGCTGGTCTGCATCGTGAAAGTTACCTCGATAAGAAGATTGATGGACGGATGGATGGATGGACTGAGAGACTGACGGACTAACTGACTTTTTTTTTTACAGCACAGGAGACAACACAAGGGCACAAAAAAAGGAAACAACAATAAAAAAAAAAAAACCCGCTACTCACTGCTCCTGTAAAGAATCCGAAGAGGTGGCCGAAAGACTGACTGGGTGATTGACTGATTAACCAACTGATTGACTTGCGGACTGACTGGCTGCCGGACTGACTGATTGACTGATTAACCAACTGACTGACTTGCGGACTGACTGGCTGCCGGACTGACTGATTGACTGATTAACCAACTGACTGACTTGCGGACTGACTGGCTGCCGGACTGACTGATTGACTGATTAACCAACTGACTGAGTGACGAACGGACGGACTGCCGGGCTGACTGACGGACTGATTGACGTATAGGGACTGAGAGATGTTGACTGATTAACCAACTGACTGACTGGCTGCCGGACTGACTGACTGACTGGGTGATTAACTGATTAACCAACTGACTGAGTGACGAACGAACGAACTGCCGGGCTGACTGACGGACTGATTGACATAGAGACTGACAGATGATTGACTGACTAACTAACCCACTGACTAAATGACTGGGAGACGGACTAAGTGACTGACTGACTGATTGGCTTGACTGACTGCCTGACCAACTGAATGAATGAATGCACGAGTGAATATATAAATGAAAGAGAAACAGATCGATGTGACTGGATGGGTATAGTCCTGCTGATGTATTAAAAACGCTATGTAATGAAGTTCTATGTACAGATGAGACGTGGAGTAGCAACCTCAATGATATATACGGTGACATGTGAGACTATAATGTAACTTGAGTGTGACATAGTATCTCGTTGTTGTTTTTAAGTAAAGGAGGCAGCTCAAGGAAAAAAAGCCTGCTAATCGCTGCTCCTATAAAAGTGAGCAGAAAAGAGACTTGTTATGAGGAACGATGTGTAATTTGAGTTAGTGTAGGATCTGGCGTGACTAAAGGAGGTGGACTGAATGGAGTTAGGGCGTGACAGAGTGTGACTAGGATATGGTGTGACTGAAGTTAAGTGGAATGGAGTAAGTAAGTGTGGATTGGGTGTGGATATGGCGTGTCGGAAGTAGGTGGAAGGGGGGGAGGTATGGTTTGGCTAGATAAACATGATTGTGGTGTGACTAGGTGGGTGTCAGTTAGGGTGTGGCTAAGGCAGAATGTGACTTGTGCATGTGAGTGTGTGTTTAAATAAGGCATGAGAGGTGAGGAGTGTGGCTAAGTGGATTTGCTTGTGGTGTGACTCAGTGTGCGGGATTGGGGTGTGGCTGGCTGGCTGGCTGGCTGGATAGGTCTATTTCGGGTGTGGTCCCTGGGGCTCAGTCGGGTCTATCCTCCTTAATCCTTCGCTGGAAAAAAAAAAAAGACCCGCCACCTTTCCACTTCTCACGACATCTCCGGCTACGCGATGCCTCCCGCCGCCTCTCGTCTTCGGCCCGTCTTTTTTACCTTCCTTCCTTCCCACGTTTTTCTCATTAATCTCTATCAACACACGTCACCCCTCCGCTGCTCACCTCTCACGCGATACCCCCTTGCCGACTCTTTCTCCGTCCATGTTTTAATTTGTTTTCCTTTCTTTTTCGTTTGTTTTTATTTTGTTCATCTTCTCTAACTGTTTTTTCTTCTCTGCTTCTCATCATCATTCCCCTCCTTTCTATTCCGTCATATTCCTTTTTCTCTTCTCCCTTTTCTTCTTTTCCACCCTCTTTTTGTGCTCTCTTCCCTATCGTGTTTTCCCTATAATGCCATCCCTTTCTCCCCTCCCTCTCTCCCTTTCTTTTTTCCATATTATTTTTTTGTTTTTCTCCTTGTCAACTTTTCTTTCGTCCATTTTTATTTTATTTTCACTTCCTTTTCCTCTTTGTTTTTCTTTGTTAATCTTCACTAACTCACATTTCCTCTGTTTTTTGTCGTCTTGCTTCCTTTTTTCATCCCATCTTATTCCCCTTTTTTCTCTCTCCCTGGTATCCTTCGTCCCATTCCTCTCTCCTTCGTTTTCTCTTTTCCCTATCATATTTTCCTTTCCCTATGTCCTTACTTTCCCTCCTCCCTCTCTTCCTCCTTCGCTTCTTTTTTCTCCTATTACTTTTCTTTTATTTCTTCCTCATTAATTTTTTTCGCCTCCCCATCGCCGGTTTTTCCACTCCTTCGGTCTCCCTCCTCTTCCCCCCACACAATTTATCTTCTCCCTACCATCTTCCTCCCCACGTGACCTTCCCCACCACCCTTACCTTACCTTACCTTCCCTTCCCTTCCCTTCCCTTCCCTTACCTTACTTAACCTTACCTTACCTTACTTAACCTTACCTTACCTAACCTTATCTTACCTTACCTTACCTTCCCTTCCCTTACCTTACCTTACCTTACCTTACCTTACCTTACCTTACCTTGCCTTACCTTACCTAACCTTACCTTACCTTACCTAACCTTACCTAACCTTACCTTACTTAACCTTACCTTACCTAACCTTATCTTACCTTACCTTACCTTCCCTTCCCTTACCTTACCTTACCTTACCTTACCTTACCTAACCTTGCCTTACCTTACCTTACCTTACCTTACCTTACCTTACCTAACCTTACCTTACCTAACCTAACCTTACCTTACCTTACATTATATTTTGCCCACGGCTCCTATATTTTTGGTACTCTCATTGTTATGTTTCTTTAAAGTAATTTAAACTTATACTCGGAAAAATATCACTTTCCATAATGTTGCTCTTATTTTTAGATGATATTAGAGAAAACAAGACAAACTTCGCTGAGTCAAATGGAGTTTTATATCAGGTTTTGAGTTTGACAAAAGCGCTAATTTTATAACACTGAAAAAAAATAAAGGTTAGGGGTGAGCAAGCTATTTTGACTTCGTAGATAGAATTATACCGCCTCCACGGGAATTTTCTATTATTTTTATTAGCTAAAGTGGATGTATCGATACAGCCTTCGACGTAAAGGTTCATTGTTTACATTTTCCTACCTCGGCCAGCTATCACGCGTCGCCCAGATAAATAAAAAGCGGCGATTATCTCCTTACGGCCGGATTAATCGCATTGCCTCGTGATAAAAGGCCGCAAGTTGAGGCATTATAACTCTGGCAACCTCGTCAACAATGGAGCTCTTACGTAATTATTGGGTTATTATACAATACCATCGACATTTAAAGTTTCATCCTGCATTTTTCCGAGCCTGAGTGGAAAGGTTTATGGGTTTATCGGCTTCATTATGAGTCAATAATTAGCGCCTGGAACACCTCGTCGCATGCGTTTCGTGTGTCCGGAGATGACGTCACGCCATTGTTGGAATGGGCGGGCATGATAGCGCTTTTATTTTAAGAACTGTTGTTATGAAGGTACGAGAGAGCGAGAGAGAGAGAGAGAGAGAGAGAGAGAGAGAGAGAGAGAGAGAGAGAGAGAGAGAGAGAGAGAGAGAGAGAGAGAGAGAGAGAAACACTTTAATTAACCTATCCTCCTTTCTCCTTTGCGCTCTCCTAATGGGTGCTTGGTGGCTGCTAAAGGCATTAGACATTATGGTCTGCCCCTCAACAGTGATTAAGACGCGCGGCTGCCAATTACCCTTAATTTGTTTAGGCAATACTCGTGAGTCCCGGCCTCCTTCCCCTGCATGGAAGTTGCTGGAGACCGCATTGTTCTTTATCCTGACGCAAATATTGGTAAAAGCTAAGTCGCTGCATCTCGCATGACTTCACCGCACAGAACTCTGTCCACACACCGCACGACGCCGCCTCCGCCTCAGACGCCGCAGCTGAGTTCGGTGTCACCGCCGCCCTCGCCGCTGACACGACGCCGCCGACACTCTCTGCCTCCGTGTTTGCGCCCAAGCAAGCTCTACCATCAGTCTCCCGAAACTTTACGAGTGTGTATGGTCATGGCAGCGGCGGCCATTGGTGGGTGTGAGTCTTCTCGAGGTATAGTGTGGGCAGGTTACTGCATTGCTGAAAAGTTTGGCTGCAGTGGAGAGGCTAGGCGTGTTTCCAGGAAAGGCAAGTGAGTTTTTGTGTGAGCTGGTCAGTCTGAGCCGATGCCAGCGCTGCACTTGGCAGGCTGAAATGCTTTGGGCTGTTCAGTTCAGTTTACAGGGAAGACTGAACCGGCCGAGAAACTGAGTGGTGGGCGTTAATACAAGCTGGGCTAAACATTATAGAAATTATGGGCGAGTTTCAGGATGAGTTCAGCAAGGACTAGCTTGGTGGGAGGACGAACTTAAAACGTGAACACTTCTGAGATCATCTTGGCTCAGTAGAAAGATAAAAAAGGAAAATATAAACTCTTTAGTCCTAATAATATCCCTGAGACATGTATTTGTTTTCGTGATCAGAGAGAATTTATGTAAGCCCAAGAGAGAGAAGTGGAGCACGCGTGGTCACCGGAGTCGCAGGAGAGCCCACACCCACACAAAATCGAGGCGAGAGTTAATGGCTCTGGGAGGGCTAAAACCTGTCCATGCATTATTCTGTGTCACTTGCCGGCACGAGAGGCTGAGAGAGGATGGGGAGGATACGTTTAATTGCAGGCGATGAGCAGAGTTTTATCTTTTAACTCTTACCATCACTCCTACTTCTTCTACCACTACTACTACTTCCTCTACTGTGTTTTTCTTGTTCTTCTTCCTCGCCTTTTTTAGTTAGGAAATAGCACGATGAAAAGGAGACGAAGGGAGGCCGTTGAGGGCACAAAGAGAAGAGGTGAAGAGCGGAGGCAGGGGAGGGAATTCGGGAAGGAGTGGCTTTTAGGGAGATAGGAAAGGGAGGAAAGGGCGAGGAAAGCAAGAGGGGAAGGGAGAGAGGGTGCGTTGGAGGATGTCTACACACACACACACACACACACACACACACACACACACACACACACACCTTTCAAAACGTATCATTTTTATCCATTTTATTTTAACCAGAAATATCTAAGAATCGTGAAAGATGAAAGACGCTGTGTGTGTGTGTGCGTGTGTATGTGTGTGTGTAAGAGAGAGAGAGAGAGAGAGAGAGAGATTACTGCGTAGTGGTGGTGATAGTGGTGACCAAGGAATCTAGAGTTGCCTTCAAGCTCCCTGGTGATGATGGAAATCTTTGGCGTTGTGTGACAGTGGTGGTGGTGGCGGTGGTGGTGATGGAGAGGAATGTTGGAAAGAAGTGAGGAATTGCTTCAACCTTCTACCATGAACCTCCTCCACGTGGCTCCGAGGTAATCAAGGCCAACAGCTTGAAGGAGACTGCTCAAACATTTATACAGTAATTATAATCTCGTAACCTAAATACTCGAATCTGCCTCCATTTACATATCACCTACATGTCTTGCTGACTGTAAATTAGGAAGCAAGTTTTTTTTCTCTGATGAGGTACATGTTAGGAAGTTTCCACGTTCCTGTGCCGCCATGCAAGTTGTGTCGTGTCAATTCTTAATGAAATGAGTCATTCTATGTACATACCAGTTACCAGAATAACCTTATGGCGCACACTCGGTCTGTCAGTAATACATCCTAGGAATCTTACCTGTAAATAACTTCGCACATCAAAAGTGAGTCAAAAAAAATGTGGAATGTTGGGAGTGCCAGCGCTTACATAACAGAGGGGAGAAACGTCGCTTACATAACAGAGGGGAGAAACGTCTTGGCTACCCGTCGTCACAGAGCAATGGGAAGGAGAAGCATGTGGTGTAAAGATACTGTCCCCCCAAACCACCTGCAGCCCCGGACGTGAATGCTCGGCGTGAATCGCGTGTTGTTAGCGCGAAGTCGTGTGCGCCTTCTCGGAAACATCGAGGAAATAATTAGTGGAGTCGTCGATCGATGGTGGCGGTGAAATGAGAACGTTCGGACAAACGCAATACGGCTGCGAAAAGAAACGTGTGAAATATACAGTGCATTCTCTGATAATTGCATGACTATACTTTCTGGCCGCTGCAGGGAAGCGACGAAATAAGGTCACAGGGATGTTGCCATAGTGAGTGAATCGGGCTTTTGTATTTGAGCCTGACTCTTGAGGACTGTGGCTCGCACGGTTGTTGGCATTCTTTTTTCTTTTCTTTTTTTTACAACAAAAGAGTCGACACAAGAGGAAGAGAAAGAGTGTAGAAAAAAAAAAGCCCGCTACTTGCCGCTCCCTCAACAGAAGATCTATATGCTCGTAAGGGAAGAATGGTGCCACAGTTGCTGAGAGAAGATAGATAGATAGATAGATAGATAGATAGATAGATAGATAAGAGAGATATCACAAATTACAAAAGCCAAAGGAAATAAAATGCCAGGGTCTGGCCTTCAGTATGTGCATACCATTATCCTACTTCCTGTTGTTGGCATTAAGGTGCATACTTTCTCAAATATTCATAAAGTTCAGTGACTATTTCAGATAATACTAGCCATAAAGGGGGTTAGGAGGTTAATCTCGAAAGACTGCCACAGGAATTGCGGTGAAATGCTAACAGAGCCTCCCCGTGAAGGATAAAGTAAAGAGACCCCGGGCAGCAAAAAAAAAAAAAAAAATAAACCCGTGGCTGAATGGAATAAAAACCAAAGAGACTTGAAGGCAGGCCGGCAGAGGGAAGCCTAATTGAACCTTTGGGCACGGCGGGTCTCCGTCGTGCCTATTATTATGAGACGATGTTGATTTTCCTTAGCGTTATCTGCCTTGCTAGCTCATGACAAACCTAACAACCTGATTTCCACGCCAGTGCTTGTTACAGCGACAGCCTCGTATGGTCTCTGGGCGATATTCATGGAGATTCTCATAATTCTAATAAGTTTTGCTCCTTACACGAGCCCTAAAATTAGCTCTGCGCCCCGCCCCTTGCGTACACAGATTTCCTCTCATGTTGCTTAGGAAACACAGGGACCCAGGCATGAGGGGTTGCCTGCTTGTTTCTAAACCTCAATACTAAAACATTTTGGGCCTTCCATGGTAAAGCATCACAGTATAAGAGAAAATGAAGGCAAAAGTTACATTCCCTCAAAACTTTTCCCCCCGGACGCCGCAGCAGCCTCCTGAGCATCCCTGACTGCTGGAAACACACACACACACACACACACACACACACACACACACACACACACACACTCACTACACGCATACTCACCACAGGTCGAAAGGGACGCTCCGCAGCATCACACGCCCTCACAGGAAACAGCGTCGGTGACTTATCTCTCACCTGTCAGGATGTGCTTTCAATGAAGATATGTTATGGTAACTCCATTCCGCCACCTGACAAATGTTTTGTTTTTCACTACTTGTGCTGACAACGCTAATGCTCGTATGAAGAACAAATCCTCAGTGGGTAGGCGATTGTGTCCTTCATAGGTGTCCCCACCGCTAAACTCCTCTTTCGATAAGGACACAGGCAAAACAGGCCACAGTACTGTCAGCAACGGCCGATTCTAGACAGCGCGGCGGCCGGGAAGGTTCAGTGGCATGGTTGGAAGCGTGACTGAGGCGGCGAGAGCGAGGCGAGAGCGTGAGCGACCCGTCAGAGCAACAGGTCAGCCGCTGCACCACTGAGCCTCCACTCTCCCTCCAGCCTTGTCAGCCCTGCCTCGCGTGAGTCGCTGCCTCCCGCCCGCTGCAAGCCCGCCTCTATCTCCTTCCCTGTCCCGAGCACCCGCCCCCCTCCCCCATCTCTGCCCGCACTTGGAGGAGACGGGACGACCACCTGTGTGTGTGTGTGTGTGTGTGTGTGTGTGTGTGTGTGTGTGTGTGTGTGTTATTCGTAATGCAGTTTTAAAAACGTCATTATCCTATGTTTGTAATTTTCATTTTAAGCGAGTCGTTCCTGTCTTTTTCTCTCCCGCAGTTGTTCACAGGTGTTGGCCAGGTAAATGCTGCCGTGTTTTCGCTGCTCGCAGTAATTGTGCCGCCGCGGCCGTGGGGTTCCCCAGTAATCAAATAACTATGTTGTGGCCCGCTGCTGCTCCCCGCCCCCCGCGCCGCGCCGGCCACTCTGTATGCACGGACAACATCGAAAAGGTCAACTGGGGCGAGAGTAATTTCTTCGTTTTGTCGACTTGAGGCCTTCGTATTTTGGGTTTAATTTTATTAAAACAAAAACTCCGAATTACTTTATCTTAAGTTTCTTTTTTACGTGTATATTTCAGTTTGTTATTGCCTTCCTGTCCTCAAAAAAGGATCCTCATAAAAGATGAATAGAAAGCATTTAAATATTACGTGTAATTAACTTCAAGTTAATTAACTCATCAAATATTCCGAGTTCCCATTTTCCTTTCATTCTTTCGCGCTCTTGTTTTCCCATAGATTCCCTCTATTTCCCCTCGGCCGGTTCGTCTTGGTAGCCCATGACCGCTTTGCCTCCTCCCAGGCCCGTCCCGCGGCGGCCCAGCATCAAGGCGAGCCACTCTGGGCCCCACAGACCATTGGACAGCGTTCACGTCATGCCACACACTTGACGGCATCAAAGGTCAATTCACTTCCGTTGAGCAAACAAGTCACAGTACATCAGACACTTACATAAATTTCAGTCTGCGTTACATTATACTTGTTTTTTTGTTTGTTTGTTTGTTTGTTTGTTTTCAGCTGAAAATGTTACGTCTATTTATATTTTAAACATTAATAGTGATGAAAACACGGGATTAATGACGGCGTTCGAAGACAAGCTTTGATGGAAACAGGATGAAGTTCACCAACCATTGCCACTAAACTACGAAATCTTTTACATTGGGCGCCTTACCCGCTTTTTATTTTTCACTTTGTTATATTTTGAAAATCTGTCTCCAAACTCAATCTTCTTTATTTCCTCTTTTTCCCCTATCCCTCAAAGTAGGTCGCCTCTCCAAAACACAATCAGGCTTCCCCTACTTTGCATGGAACTTTTAGGAATGTTAAGCTCAAGAAGTAATTAGCTCGCTGATAAACTAATTTGGCTTAGGGGACGGATCTCGTCTTGACAGTCTACACACACACACACACACACACACACACACACACACACACACACACACACACACACACACACACACACACACATTATATATATATATATATATATATATATATATATATATATATATATATATATATATATATATATATATATATATATATATATATATATATATATATATATATATATATATATATATATATATATATATATATATATATATATATATATATATATATATATATATATATATATATATAAGAGAACAAATTGTTCTTTTGATTGAATGTAAGAGAGATGGCAGACTAAGAATTGAAATCAATGATCATAGAGTAGGGCTATACGCTGGGGGCGCGTTGCCCCGCCCATCCTACTTTATATTTCGTCAGCCGGTTCATAATTCGAGATCTTGACGTGCTGGACAGGCTTACATGCTTTCATAAAAGTCATGCAACAATACTGCTATAAAGATCTAATTATTATCAGTAGCTTGATGAAGAGTGTTTCCCCCATCACAATGCCATAAGCCAGCAGTGTGGAGTACGGGCTGTCTTCCTTCCAAAAATTGCCAGAAATTTTAACCAAGTACTCCAAGTACTCTGTAATGAAGAAGTGCTTGGTTCCGAAGCGATCAGGGTCACCCCAGACCATTGGGCGCAAAGAAAAGTCTTAATAATGGACCAGGTCAAAATTGGTTACTGAACTTTTTGTGCTTACAGTACCCGAGTTTTGATAATGGAAACTGGTTAGTTAGTAATCATGGAGGAACTGTTGAAAATCAAACGTCAAATATCAAATGGAATGTTGTAGGAGTTGTGAGGTGAGGAGGCGCGGTGAGAAACGAAAAGTGTATAAGTGCGGCCATGCATTTTACTTCAGAGAGAACCCCGAGGGGAGCCAACGAGAACAAGGAGTCTTTATTTTAATTTAAATGTCAAAAGTCTAGTAAAAAACTTGATCAAATTATTCTTTAGTACAAGTGAGCGCGTGGTATCCGTATCATTGATATCGGAGACAAGGACACTGATCAGTCTCTGGAAAGGAAAGGCCCAAAGCAGAGTGCAGAGGTCGATGCTAAATTTCACTATAAAGGATAAAAAAAAATATTAAAAAAAACTGCAAATGGATAGAAGAACAAACAAAAGTAGATGACACGTTAAAAAAGTCCTTCTAGTAAAGAAAATGGCAATGGTCAAGACAGACTGAAAAATAACAAAAATAAAAGACCCAGGAGGAGACCTTTCAGCAGATGGCATGATGAAACTGAGATATTGATGTTACATTTACATCGAAATTGGAAACTAGACGCACAGGACAGAAACCAATGGAAATGCTTGGGAGAGAAGTATGTCCGGTAGATAGATAGATAGATAGATAGACAGACAGAAAGAGAGAGAGAGAGAGAGAGAGAGAGAGAAGAGGGTGGGACTGGAGGAGACAGTATGTGATGTGTGTGTGGGTGTGGGTGTCGGTGTGGTTGAGAGAGAGAGAGAGAGAGAGAGAGAGAGAGAGAGAGAGAGAGAGAGAGAGAGAGAGAGAGAGAGAGAGAGAGAAGAGGGTGGGAGTGGAGGAGGAGACGGTGTGTGTGTGTGTGTGTGTGTGTGTTTTATAATCCACACAACCCTCTGCCTCTCTTCGTGATCTCCCTTACATTATTAGATCTGTTGGGTAAGCGGAATCAGAAGCCTTTGTGTGGCCTTCTCTCCGCTCATGGTAACGATGGAGGTGCTTCTGAACTCGATTTAGGCACCTACACGAAGGGAAACTAATTAATGGAGAGACAGATGCTCCACCGCTGGGTCCTAGCAATAATAAAGGGGATAAAGAAACTAAGAGAAGCCTCCGAGAGAATTAAACGACTAACCTAATTTTGCGTAGCCTACATGATTACACACACACACACACATCGATAAGTAGTAAGGAGAAGAACAAGGAAAAGAATGATAAATAGAAGAAGAAGGAGAAAGAGAAGAAAAAAGGAGAAATAGAAGACGATGACGAAGAACAGGAAGAAGAAAAGGAAAAGAAAAAGAAGACTAGACATATCGGTAAGGAGAAAACGGGAGGAGAGGAGAAAGAACACAGACAATGAAGTTTAGTTTTCATCAACGGCTGAAGGGTAAAGTGCTTCTGTCTTCCCTCTGGCCATGTGTCTTCATCCTGCGGAGCTCCCTAATGACACCCGCGAGGAAGATACTGCCAGGCGGGTCCATGGGTCTTTAGACGCCCCACAAAACCCATGTCCTAATTGAATGAGGACCTCTCCGGCGGCCGACAAGAGGAAGAGGAAGAGGAGAAGGAGGAAGAGATGATGGTGACTGTTGTGGTGCTTTTGCTGAAGGAAGAGAGTGAGGAGGTGATGGTGTTGCTGCTGCTGAAAGAGGAGGCAGAGGAGGAGGAGGAGGAGGAGGGGCGGAAATTGCGGAAGGCATAATGTAGTGAGGGATGACTGACAGGGTGAAATAAAGGATCTCACTCATTTTCCTCGTCTACTTTTCTCCCTTATCCCGTAACTTATTTTTACTTTCGTTCTCTTCGCTTGTTCTTCATTCTTGTCAACTTCAACATCAGTCCCTTATCCTTTCTGTGGTAGCTTTGTATACCTATTGGTTTTCCCTATGTATGGTTGCACACGTTCAGCGATATTTCCACACGCGACCAATGCAGCCTAAAACCTTTACTCCTAAAACAACAACAGAAGTACGATCTATATAAAGATGCGACGATGCGGATTTTTTTTTTAGTAAACCTTAACCCAGAGGTTCTTAACCGGGGGTATTCATACCCCTCAGGGGTATGGGAACCAAATGCTGGGGGTATGGGACTCAATCTTTGAATATTAAGATATATTTGATTTATTAATAATGGTTAGAATGATACATTAGAACTAGCACTGCTATTCAATATTTATAATTTGTGTTATTTTGTTACTAAAATTGATTAATACTCAGTTGTATTACATTTCTTTCTCTTGAATATATATTATAATATTTGGAAAGCAATTAAGTGTGGTTCTAAATATGGGGACAGGGCCGTAATTTCTTGGGGGACTAGGGTGGGTGGGGGCTATAGCCCCACAATGATTTCTATACCGGCCTCAAAATCCCCCTAAAACTGCTTATTTTTCAAAACTTCTCCACCACCTGCGCATGCTCGCTTCGCTCGCCACCCTCCCCACACCTCATGAGCCTATGATGCCCTCTAGACCCCCAAAATATTTGGCAACCCTGTCACGAACGTCTTGCAATTCTTCACTGTTTTGAATATGAATGATTGTTGAGCTGTAGGCGCCGTCAGAGTTAGGTGATGATGATATCAGCAGTCAAGCGAAGGGGTATGTGACCATACTGAGCAATCCAATGGGGGTCTGGGATCATGGAGAGGTTAAGAACCCATGCCTTAACCGAACGAATAGAGCGGTGATTCATTTTAATCTAATGAAGCTTAAACTCTTTTAAATAAGCCTTCTTAAATGGATCATGGATACATATTCATAATCGTAATAATTCTTTGACTACCGACCTCTTACTAGATTTTTGCCTATGTCCATCCCCTAAGCACCTAACTCCTGTTACCCCCTTACCCCCCCCCCTCCCCCCCATTCCTCTACGTAGAGTACCAGGCTGGTGCTTCGGTCACGATTTGGCTAGCGAGGGGACAGAGTTTATTAGCTGTACATTCATATAGTTACCGGCTGGAACACCAATAATCTGGCATTGGAAATAGATTACATACAGGGAAACTTTTAATTTTGTACAAAACTTATAATTGCCGGAGTTCTTTTTATGAAGTAAATGCTTGTCATATCTTAACGGTTAAATGATAGTTGTCTGGAACTTGTCTCCTGTTGCCACACTGTTGCTTCCCTTTTTACCTTTTATTGATATTTTCATGCTAACTGCTCTTCTGAACTGGCTCACTTCATGGTTCTACCCCTATTCCACATTGTAATGCAAGAGTCAACCAGTATCTTTATTCTTTATCCCTTTCATCGGTAAACTGTGGAACAACCTCGCTTTGTCTGTCTTTCCACCTACCTAGGACTTAGAGTCTTAAATGACAGAAACAAACTACCAGAAAAGATTATCAACAGCACCATCGTTGACTCGTTATGATGAGCACCGTTACCTCCCTTGTCCTCAGCTATCGTTAGGAAAGCTGAGTATATGAAGACTCCTCTCCATCCGAATGTGACCTGCTGTAGAATGTCCTCCTGTCTTCTGTTTGCAGGACCAGTGCACTAGCTTTTGTATTTGATTTGCCCTTGAACTACCCTTCTACTGCAAAGAGTAAAAAAATAGCTCTGAGCGTAAAATTACCAAGTCTATCATCGCGCTGTCCAGTCGTGCCCAACTCTTTGTGGCCGCTCTGTGGACGACTTTGTACTCGTTGCTATAGTGTATTATAGTGAGAAAAGATAAATAGCACTACATCAAGGGAAAGCAGAGTGTGTGAATATGCAGAAGAGAGGATCAAGAGGAGGAGGAGGACCCAGATAAAGCGATACAGGTAAAAAAAAAAAATAACTAAAAGGTGGACTCTGCTACCCTCATCAGTAGGGATGGACGGGTACCGTTAATTTGAGTACCAGTAGTACCGGTACCGAAACCTCAGGTATCGAAACTGGGATCTGCCAGAGTGTAAAAGAACAAGCTGAACTACCCTAGCCAAACCGCGCAACATGGCAGGCCCGAGCTGCCAGACGAATGACACGGTACCATGTCGAAATTCATGTATGTATTCAAAATGGGATGTCTCACGATCTGGGGATGCCTCATGACACCACACCGGTACCGAGCAGACTGATACCGGTACCGTACTGTTTACGCGGTACCGTTAGTACCGGTTCCTGCCCACCTCTGCAGTCATCAGCTGACTTTTGACACTTGGGGAAAGGGATTGCATAAGACCTTTGTACTCTGCTTTGTGTGACCCTCGCCCTTGCCTGCCATTTAACGTGGGGAGGCCTTGAGAAGGTTAGTAGTGATGCTGAGTGGCTGATAAAGATAATGCTTGTTTGTTTGTTTTAGGGGAGGAAGGAGATGACTGATAGCTGATGAAACAAAGACTCGTGTTGACTTGTAGGCCTTGAAGGGTGCGTGCTGGTGAGTACATGTGTGGCGACAGGGCAAGGCTTGGATAGACTTAGCGGCCGATTGTGTGTGAGTGTAATTGCGTTTCAAGTCATTGGTGGGGTTGGCTGGCCACGTATGGGTGAGTCATTCCCAGCACGTCAGCCCCAACGCTTGCTTTGCTGGGGAGGACGAGGAGACGGTGAGTGGATGTGTGGTGTTTTTATTATTATGACTGGAAGGAAATGCCCAGAAAATAGCAGCAGTAGTGTTGCCTGTGTCATGGCTGTCGTTGTTAAGTTTGCTGGTTTGGTATTACGCCAGAATTACACCCAATGCACTCCAGAGATTTTATTGTTTACATCAAGGAAGATGGCTCAAGAGCAATAAAAACAGTGTTACATTTACTGGTTTGGTGTTACGGTAAAGATTTGTTTTAGTACCGTGCCAGTATTTCATTACCTACCTTATGGAACATCACTAGCTCTTCATATATCTTTCTTCAAACGTTCAACAATCATGGAAACGCTTTCAAAATCCAATTCAAGGACTATTTATCGTTGAAAATAGGGGATAATATTCACGAAAGCGCAGCCTCCTCTGGCGGCAGCCGCTGGTCTGGTGTTACTTCAGAATTACACACAATGCACTCCATATATATATATATATATATATATATATATATATATATATATATATATAGAGAGCTCTATTTCTATATATATATATATATATATATATATATATATATTTTTTTTTACAACAAAGGACACGGCTCAAGAGCGACAAAAAGAGTGTTACATTTACTGGTTTGGTGTTACTCCAGAATTACACTCAATGCACCAGATTTTTTTTTCTACAACAAAGGAGACGGCTCAAGGACAATAAAAAGTGCCAAAAAAAAGCCCACTACTCACCGCTCCCAAATGATGATGATGTTTCTGATATAAATGATCGGAAGAAAGTGCCCAGAACAGTAGCCATAGTAGGGTTATCTCTGTCCTGGCTGTCTTGTCTTTGTTACATTTACTGGTTTGGTGCTACTATAGAATCACACCCAACATGCCCCAGAAATTGATGATATTTCTGATATAAATGACCGGAACAGTAGGAGTAGGGTTACCTCGGTCCTGGCTGTCTTGTCCTTCTTACATTTACTGGTTTGGTGTTACTATAGAATCACACCCAGTGCACTCCAGTGATAATCATTTTCATTTGATTGGAAGGAAGTTCCCAAAACAATAGGAGCAGTAGTGTTACCTGTGTCCTGGGTGTCTTTGTTGAGTTTGGGATTGGTATTACGAGAGAATTACACCCAAAACACTCCAGTGATTGATGATGATGTTTCTAATATAATTGCCCAGAACAGCAGCAGCAATAGTGTTACCTGTGTCCAGGCTGTCTTGTCTGATGAGTTTGCATTTGGTGTTATTACAGAATTACACCCTATGCTTTCCAGTGATTAATGGTGTTGTTTCTGATGTATTTTGATTTCTGGATTATCTGGATCTGGATTAATGATGTGCAGGGTACCTGTACAGGTGCATAACATGCATATTTGCTAATCATCACTTTCACATCACTTTCATAATCATTTTTATTGAAAATCACTTTTTTCTGAGAGTTGAATAACTTTAATTAGTAATTGGTTGGTATTTAATGGCAGCAGGTTATTATTTTAGTGAAGATAGGTCACTGTCCTTAGCACTGATAGGTTACTGTCCAACAGGTTTGAGTGGATTTGTTACTTTAAAAATGTTCAGTATGGCAATCGTGTCTCCTGTGTTACATTCACTTAATGTTATGTATGGGTGTGCTTTATTGGTTTTAGAACAGAGATTCTTAAACTTTTTACTACCACACTCCCTCTAGAAATGGGTCCTCCCATCCACGCCCCCCTTACATGTATAAATATAATTCGCTCCCAGGTATATTAATAATGATAAGTCCAACTAGACAATAAAACTAAAGTTGATAAAGATGATAATTACTATAGTCCAACTTGGCTATGAAGTCAGTCTGTGCAGGGCTCGCTCGGGGAGTTCCCTGGCCATAGAGCTGCCAAATCTTATTTAATGTATACAGAATATTTGAAACACAATTTCAAATAGTATGTAGATGACATATGAGGGAGAGTGATGCAGCAGCAGCGTGAAGAGGTTCAGGCCCCACCCAAACTGACTTCATATTTATGATTATAATGCCTCCCTAGGGGGCATGACCCTGAATTTAAGAACCACTGGTATAGAATGTTTAATTTTGAGGGGCAGGGTTTTGCGATGCACCTGTTTGATGAAACTATAGCTATGATTTCATTATAAACATGCACAGGTTCATTTTGTCCTTTTAGAAACATATAGCTGTAATTTGGGATGAGAATATGTGTGTATCCTTGTGCCTATCAGGAAAACCTAACTTTGTTCACTCCTTTTGCATTTCAGCACATGTATTAACGCATCTCTTTTCACCCACTAATCTAGCACTTTTGAAAATTCTCTTTTTAATTCTATTAAGGAGTCATTGACAGTGCAAAAATATCTTCAGGAAGACCCATTCTAAGTCAAATTTACCTCCTGTGCTGTAGAAGAAATATCATCATGATATATTCAGGCCATTAACTTAAGAAACCCAGCCAAAAAATGTAGTTGTTTTTTAGATAAGACCTGGGGGTTGATGGCTGAGTGGTCAGTGTGTGTCCTGAAGGGCCAAGTTTAAACCTGCCTCTATAAGCTGTCAATTTTCAGTCATTGCCGAGTGGCTTATGACTATCCAGTTGCTGCTCTGATGATCACCTTTCAACCCAAACTCTAGCAAAAGCCTTTAAAGAGGATCAAGTGGAGTTTCAAGGGTCAGCATGAACCAATCAAGATAGCGTTACTATAAAACACTTAGGTAAAAGGTAAAGTTGGGGGCATGTGCTGTAGCAGCGCGTGGCCTCGGTGCTTATCTCCGTCGCATTGGCCCTTGAGCCTGTGGTGGGAGGGAGCCCATTACCCCGGGACACAGGGCCAGTGTGACATCTGGGGTACCACAGTTTACTTTCCCTAGGTTTCCCCAGGTGCCCATTTATTGACCAGCCCGAAAGGGAGGATGAACAGCTGGGTGAGCTGCACACCGACTGCCTGGGCTGGGATTCAAACCCGGGCCCGCAGAGCAGTAGCCAGGCACGCTGACCACTAGACCACGGAGGCGTAAAACACTTGCTGCACCATTACATGCTGGGGCAGACCAGCAAGCCCCACCAAGAAAGCCTACATTTGGTATAGGCAAACAGGATCACTTCCAATTACAGTAGTATAGAATATTCCACACTTATGAGAAGCAGCACACATATATACATCTACAAAGCCCTCCATGTGTCAGGGAGATTAACCTGGGTGTATTTTGTTTGCAGCACTACCAGAGCCTAGAGGATGATCAAGCGACTTCTTTACCTCATCTTCCTATTATCATTATGGTTGGGTGGGATGTAAGTACTTGAACTTATTGGTTTTTTTATTACTTTTAAATAATTGTTTAGTTGTTTGTATTTATTCAGTAAATTTTGTTAAATCCACCTAAGTGACATGTCACAGGTATCCTCAGATTTCAAAGGAAAAAAATTTATAGATAAACTTCAGTCATCAATCAGTGGGGGCATATACTGGGGGGCGCGTCACCTGTCCCACCCCACGACACGTAAATAAAAAAATTAAAAATAATAATAAAATAAAATAAATTTCATGACAGTAGCTATTAATTTCTTTTCTTTTGGATTCCATACTGGTTATTGCTCATTATTTTTATACTGAAAGGGCTTCAGTGTTTTCATTTTTTTTAAGTACTAGTGGTTGTAGGATATATATATATATATATATATATATATATATATATATATATATATATATATATATATATATATATATATATATATATATATATATATATATATATATAATTGACAAAGTTTTATTTATTGACTTTTTCTTTCTGGTAGCATATGTTCACTGCAAAAAAATCAGACTAATTGAAATTGTAGAGATAAGTAAATTTTTCAACTGTTGGTTATATGTTTTTTCAGTGCCCTGCAGACTGTGGTGGGGGGCGCTGCTGTGACTCTGTTTGTGGTTTATATTATTGCACCGCTGGTCTTCCATTATTCTCCATCTCTTCAGCGGCATATTGTCTTCCTTAATTTTTGTAAGTGGATCAAATACCATTTTAGCTTTTTTCATAAACGTATATTGAAATACATAACTGTGTTGATGCTGTCAGAGTTGAAAAGCTTTTAATTATCAAAATGCTTTACAGTGAATGTGCCAAATGTTGACTACAACAGCCCTGAGAGGGAAGGCTTGCCTGGAACCCGCAACTTCTACCTACAGACAGAGAGAAATGTGAATGTTGGAGTCTGGTATGTATTTTGAGTAGGTGGAACTCAGTTCTGTGCCTATTTTAAGTAATGAGTTAAAATTTCAAATATCCTGCCATGGGTAGAGCAAGTGTTTGTTTATACAGGGTTCCTGCTCCTTTTACCCCCCCCCCCCCCCTTTCCCACTCCTATCCTCATGCACTTCCCCCTCAACTACCTGTGGAACTCAAGCTGTAAGTACTACTCATGCTACAGTGGCTAGTCACTACTCTATCAGTTTATAGGCCTACAGTCTGCTATATAAGCAGATTACTAGGTCCAGCAGATGCTAGGGAGTTAGCATGTGAGCTGAGCAAGGGTGGAGTGAGTCTACCCAGTTATCTCCACTGCTTATAAGTCTCAGCTGCATTTTGTTCACCTGTTAGCCCTGTAGGTCGGGGGGGTAAGCCAAACCAGACAGTCTATCAGCTGAGTGCACCAAAATGGCATCCCATAACAGCTCCCTCACAGTATTCCTGCACCAACTCTTATAGATGACTGTTTACTGGAAATAGCAATCTTATTTGAACAAAACATTCACAAAAGGTGAGAAGATTCAGTAAGAGGTTACACTGGCCACTCGTATAGCTATGATGTGTCCTTTATTTTCAAACGCTCCCTCCCCACCAACACGATCCCCTGTGCAAAGACTTGACGTGGTGGTTGACAAACGCCTCTATCTTGGAAAAATTCAGTAGCTTCTTGGGTAATCCCAGTCCATTAGTGGCACAGGCGAATTTTATTTAAAGTGGCTGCTGTGATGCTCAACTTGTTGGTCCATGCTGCCCCAAGGTGCTCCACTTGAATGAAGTCCCTGAAGTTAGGGTTAATTGAAGATCTGGGCAGCATGTTGGTAATGTTCTGTCACTCGGCGATGCTTGAAAATTGTTAGCGGCCTTTGGTGGGACTCGAACCTAGGTCCTTTGGCTCACCACACCCACATGCTGACCATACGGCCGCCATGTGGCTAATGGTCAACCGAATGCAGAGCTGGGGTGAGTTGAGCGCATTAGGATAGAGGCAGGGTAGGGGGAGGACAGGAACCATGGGGGTGCTGCTCTTTCTGTAGTGGAATATTTGAAAAATATTTGATCTTATTTCTCAATGTATAAAATAATTAAATAAAAAAGGAGCAAATACATTTAGTTTAAATTTAGGAAACCCAATGGTTCCACTATATCAATTATAATGAAAGATGGGAATTTACCCAAACGAGTCTTTTCTCCTGTTTTAAAAAGTAAGATTGAAGGTAAGAATTCTCTCCCTCATATCCACATTATATTTGCCTTCTCCTTCAGGCATATTCTTCCTGAGTCACTGGTCTCATCTGCCCCAGAGAAAGGATCCTCAGACTTTGAGGATTGGTATGTAAAGAGTATGTCTGACCACCGCCCTGTGATCCTCTACCTGCACGGCAACACCTCCTCCAGGGCCACAGCTCACAGGATTGAACTCTACAGTGTTCTCAGAAAAATGGATTACCATGTTGTAGCATTTGATTATAGAGGTGAGATGCTCCGTAACTTCCCTGTCATTGTTATTAATGAATGTTCATCAATATGGCTAGATCTTGTTCATGGTATGATGTGACAGCCACTGGAGCAAAGTTTTACATTTTTTTTTACTGTAAAGGGCTCTCAGAATATAGAAAGATAATAAATACATACAATTATTCATTATTAAATCATCAGAAGGTTCGATCCAGCTTCTGAAAAGAAGGTAACAATGAAAGGATTGAGTAAATTGCTAAGTGATATAAGGTATGTTTCTCTTCCTACAGCTGTCAAACAAAGTCATGAACTAAATATATACATCTCAAAAAATATTTGTCCTAATCTGTGTGTCCTCTGGTCAGTGTGGTAACCTTCTTTCATATGAGGTCAGTGGCTGAGGTAAAAAACTCATCACCTTCCTCTTATTACTCTTCATAGTCAACCTTCTCCCTTTGCAACCAGTGTTAAACTCCTTCACTAACTTCTGTAAATCCATAATCTCCACAATCAAGACTGTCATCAGAAAACAAAATATATACCTGTACCTCTGTTTACTCCTGGCCCTTGCCCTCATTTACCTTGTAACCATATCCATGTATGAAGTGGACAGTCATTAGCATTGTGCATGCAAAAGAAAAGGAACTGAAGAAATGTTTATGTAGAGTTATTCAGTATGCACTTGATTTTTTTGAAATGCAGCACATGTTTTTATAGTGAGTAATGAAACCTTATCATATACTTACAGTTGCTTGTGCAAATGAACTCCCTAAACTTTATTAATCTATTTAAGGAAATATTCACAATGGAATCTGGAAACTTAGATTTTGTTTTTTAGATTTTGAATTGATATGATATTGTGACCAGAAATTTTCCAAAACTCTGTTGGCTGCTTGTTTTATCTAACCTGAGTGCTTGTGTCCACGCAGGGTACGCAGACTCCTCTCCTGTGCAGCCCAACGAGACAGGTGTGGTGCACGATGCCAAGGTTGTGTACAGATATGTGAGGGAACGCTGTGGTTCCTCTCCCTTGTTTGTATGGGGCCACTCTCTCGGAACGGGGTGAGTGGCTTCGGTGTGAAAGTTGACAAACTATTGCTGTCATCATTGTCATCCTCCTCCTCTTCATGTCATCATTATCCCCATTCTCATCATCATCATTGTCATTGCTAGATATTTTAAGCTTCATGTGTAAATTCCCAGCCTTCCTTTGGGTTACATATTTGTTTACAATATGTTTTATAATTCAGTCAGCCCTCAATAGAAAAGGTAAAGGTAAAGATTGGGGCATACACCATGAATGCACATGGTCTCGGTGCAGAACACCTGTGCATGCATTTGAATACTAAAAATCTTTAAAAATCATTACATCCATCACCTTCAGGCCTTGAACAATCGTGTGATGATGATCCACTGTGTCATCACTCATCTTATGTATCTTAATTTCCTGATTCCGCCAGTGGTACACTTATCACACCCCAAGTGATTTTGGCCTGATGGCGAAAATCACTTGACTCTCCTGGAATAATCAGCCGGCAGGGCAAACGCATTGAGAGTGGGATGGACACAGTGTGAGAGTGAGCTCCACTGTGCTCTGTCAGCCACAGGTTGCTTCTCAAGGAAATCATAGATAGACTACTCAAATGGAGATGGTCTTTTCTGCGAGTTGTTAGTTATCAAGTTGTTAGTTTATGGAGAACTCCAGTATTGTTCGTATAATGATTGGTGCATAATTGCTATGTACATTTAATATGTTGTTTTAAGGGCTGGAAAGGGGATAAGGTATAACTTGACTGTATGATTGTCAGTTAAAACTTTCAAGAATAATATTTTCCAGGAAATATAGAAACTAGGGATGTACCGATGTATCGGTACATTTTTAAGAGTATCGGTACTGGTATCGGTATCGGCTGATTTTCTGCTGATACTACCGATACCTGAAGGAGTTTTGTACGTCGCATGTCACTCGTTGCAAATAATTTTGTTCAACAGAAATTGGATTTTCTAAATTGTTGAAAAAATATTAGAAACGTGTAATTATCTAGTATCATGATACTACATAATTTGGAATTTCCCACGATTTAATTTTCATCACTTTAAACGATAAGATTCATATTACTTTGAATACAAGTATATAGTACTTAGTATAAAGTATAGCCTTTGGTACCGCGGACGCGTATAATACAGGTTTAGTAGCTTCGATGCGGGATTGGCAGAGCCCCTCCACTCGCCTCATTTGCCTGCCTCAGTCAGTCAGACGGTCACCCCGCAATGGGGCACGCTGACAGGGTCTGCGGATTTCTTTACAGTCTTCTACCTAAATGTACGGTGATTAAGGTAAAGCTGAGTCAACTAGAGTACTAGACCTCACGAAGCACCTCCTCCCTCGCTTTCTTCCCTTCTATGGTGGAACAACGAGTAGTGGGTCTTCTATTTCTCTTAACATTTGATATTGCCCTTTATCTGCTGGAATTGTTGTATAAAAAAAAATCAGTGCACAGGTATCAGTATCGGTATCTGTATCGGTATCGGTCAAAATTTTGGTATCGGTACATCCCTAATAGAAACATCATCATAGTACTTCATCAACCTCAGTACTAATTAGATACTTTACAGGGTAAAATGGATTTTCAATTTCCACCACCATAGTCTGTGGTCAGCACAGTGTAACTTCATCTGAAGGAAATCGAGCTGCTGTTTGTGGCATACATGCGACGGGTTACTCACTTTTTTTTTATGCCCTTTTGCCTTATCCATAGAGATTTGCTTATGAAAGTTTGCCATCATAAAAAAATAGTTGTGCTTGATGCTGATAGCAGTTATTTTAACAGTCTTGTCCTCCATTACTTCCAGGGAATCCATAATCACAGGATGTAGAGGTTAGAATTTTTTTTCTTGATGTTTGAGACAACCCCCTGTTTTCTGTTAGGTTGAAGGGTCCTTCTGTCTATGCTGGCAAACAGCACTTATTTTTTGTTTTTTCCATAGAGTATCTGCCCATGCTGTTGGGGACCTGTGTCTTGAAGGAGAAAATCCAACTGCTCTGGTGTTGGAGTCACCTTTCAATAACATTAAAGATGAAGTAAAATTTCATCCCCTCTCTTCAGTAAGTTGTATATTATTTTGAAAAGAATTTATTGATGTAAAAAAAATTATGATTGATTAGGTTTGTCATCTGGACTGAGCAACAGCTATGTGGAAGGGAAGAGTGAACCATGGAAGAGGGAAGGAGAAAGAGATCTTGATTTGAATGATAGTTACTTGGTTATGCAATGTATTTTATGGGTCTAGGGTATGCAGCTGGCATGCCTCAGCCAATGAAAATGGATGTCCCTGTCTTAAATTATCTCTCCTCTTTGGTAAAGAATTTTTGTCTACGAGTCCTATTACCATCTTATGATTACCTGTAAATATACTTTTCATGGATAGGCTTAGTAATATAAGAGTATATTCTACTCATGATGTTTAGTTGTTTCTCATTAGCTACGTCTGTATTTTCAGATATTCCGCAAAATGCCAAAATTTGATTGGCTCTTTCTTAAGCCTCTGGCATCTTCTGGGATAGATTTCCGGACTGAAGAACATATTGCACATGTGGCGGCCCCTGTCCTGATTCTCCATGCAGAGGATGACCTTGTTGTGCCCTTCACCCTTGGAAAGAAGGTTTGTTAGTTTCGTTTTAATAAATGTCATGACCTTCATCTCTTACTGCCATACCTGTGATTGTGTACTGAGTCAAGGTCCCAATTCCATATAAAAGTCTAATTTACATTCTTGAGTCCACCCTACCTTTCCCTTCTTTATCATACACCAGCTTATCAACCACCTATAAAAGTAGATAATAATTGGTTGACTGTGCTCCATCTACTATTTGCAGGAAACGAGTTGAGGATTAAAGTAATGCGATACACTAGTTATTAATGTGTGTCTCTTTGTATTCGCCAGCTGTATGACACAGCCCAGAGAGTGCGTTCTCAAACTGCCCCACCCGTCAAGTTCATAGACTTCGCTGCTAAGTTTGGGTATGCGCACAAGTACATCTGCCGTGCCCCTGAACTGCCAGACATAATCAGGTAAGCTTTCATTTATTGTATTATTTTGTGGACTGTTTAGAGTATGTATTTTTATTTTCCTTGTACTTCTTGAAACATTTGATGTCTTCTTTGAAATAATTGGAGGGTACATTTCCTTACTATCTCATCGTGTTTCCAGGGACTTTTTCTGCAAAGCAGTGGAAATGAAGAATTAATATGTAGATAAGATATTTTAGAGTAAATCAGTATATGTATGATAATAAAGAGATTAGTGGGACCAACTGTTAGAAAATTGGATGCAGTAATGTTTGTCACTCATATTTTATGAAGTAACAAAGTATTTATACAGAAAATATATATGACAGTTATTAAAGATATACAGATGTATTTTATCTCTTATAGTGAGTCTTATTATAATCTAAGATTTTCAAGCAGAAAAAAAGTTGCCTGTGCGTGAATCGTTTTAGTAAGACACTGACTGGAGGAGTAGATATTTTTTCCTACAAGTTTAGGTAATGAGCTTCATTAATTCTGCTAATTATGAATTAAAAGATTTTTAGAAGCAAGTTTTTACCGTATATACTTGCGTAAATGTTGATCTAAAGTAAAAATCGATTCCCCCCAATTATTGTCTTAAAATATCTGAAATTTCACCCATATTGCATGTAAAAAGTTGGCTTGTTTTATACTTCAAAGAAATAAAATTCATAACTTAACTTTGGAGTTAGAATGAAAAGATATTTAAGAGTCTTGATACACAAGTGGGCAAAAGCACCACTGTGAGAGTACTCACAGAAGGGGTTGAATACCTACTTGTGAGAGTTCAAAATACCAAGGTCATACTCAAATGAAATGCATATTTGTCAAGGCTTTACACGTCAGGGCAGAGCATCTATGCAAAATACACATATTGCAAAAAGTTACTCATAAAGGAAATATGAATGAAAGTTTTATAATCTATAATGAGAATTTATCATATTTTAGATGTATCAGAAAGGCATTATTACTGTAACTGGTGCTGGCACTGGTAATAACAGTCCCAGCTGTATGACCCAGCACTGCTGCCAGACTGTTCAGTAAGTACCATTACCATGTTGAATGGCTGCTTCTGTTGGCACCAGTGCTGGTACCTGTCCAACCCCACCGCTGCGCTGACACGTCATCTGTTTGTTTGTTTACGGTCATCAGCTGATTGGCTACTTCTAGTTATGATCCAATTTTGATTACCTGCTTCATATTTTATTACCTTATTTTTTATGGAAATAAGCATTCATTAGTAAAAAATTTGCATGATATGATATATGGTTGAGCAACTAAAGTTGAAAAAGAAAATGGCAAAGACTTACGGGTGAATACCCAACAGTAAAGTGAGATTTTAATGACTACGTATTTATAAGAAGTTATGTAAATTATAGTACAGTTTGTAGTATATATAGCTGATGACTGATGCTATTTATGATATTTAATGTTGCTTTGTGCATGTATACATCGTCCTTTTCTTAGGAATAGACGAATCGTCTGTGGACCGTGAATAGTTGGGAGTGGTGCCGCAAAAATTCCTTTGCGAATGCCCCCATGCAATTGGGTGAAAATCTGTGAATGTACGAATTCGTCAGTAGTGAACCCACGAATATGGGGGGGACAGGTGTATTATGATTATAACCATACAATACGGACATGGGATAATAGTAATAGAATATTACAGCATTTCTAGAGTAATAATAATAGTAATGGATAACAATTTCCACTGCAATAGTAATAATAATAGTAATAGAAGACAAACCAATAGATGTGTTCTAGAAGATTTTTTGTTGCTATTCTATTTCTATTACTATTCAATTACTATTATTCTCTATCATTTTCTTCAACATGTCTATCATTTATTGATGCCACACAATACAAAAAATAATTCATTACTGTTTTTAAAGCCATCTTCCGTACCTCCTTAACTTCTTCTTCCTTTTAATATACACATCATCATTTGTCTTTATTGTGCATGTATCACTTTTGCCTCCCCCATTTACCATTATCTTCCTTCAAGAAGAGCATTTTTCTCTCCATATATTTTGCTGGCACGGTCTTGCCAAATTCTTCATCTACTTATTTTCCCCTACCATTGCTTTCACCAGTGCCTCATTCTCTCCTTATTTCTTTCCCATTGCTCTCTCACTTCTGACACATTTATGTAGAGAGAATAGAGCTATGCCATTGGCTTAGGTATAGCAATGCTGGAAGGGTAGCTAATGAGATTAGCCACATCCCTGTAAGTACTTGCTGGAGGATCCTTCAGAACTGCAAGTTTTTCCAGAGCACAGAGTTCTTTGCAAGTGAGCATAGGCTTGTTGTTGCAATACTCAAGCCTCATGTCAAATCAGGAAGAATCTCCAGATTTAATCATACTGTGTTACATCTTGAGAGACTGAATGCCTTGGTATGTGCTCATGAGTATACAATGACAGTCTCAAATTGGTTCAATGTTCTCAGCACCCTTAAGGACCCTGTAGAATTGTGGGATACCTTCAAATGTGAAACTCTTCAAACAGCAAAGGAGTGGATCAAGAAGTGGTGTTCCCTGGAGAATATTGAAAAGTCACGCTGTCAGGGCCTTGTCATGTAGGACTAGAGCTCTCTTGAGGAGAGACAAGAGGTATGTCATGAGTTTTGTTGAGGATGTCAAGAGTCATTTCAGTGCAAATGATCACCGACCTGCTCCGCTCTACTCCGTGCCTCCCTTTTAGGTGAGCACTGTTTGAACAGCAGATGCTTGCCTTGTGTCAGACAGATAAATGGGCAGAGGGCTCAATAGGCTGAGTACTTTGGGCAGTTGTACGTGGCAGACCCTCTGAGCAGACTGTTCCTAACTGCTGGGCTGCAAATGGCATATGCTGATCCACCCATTGATGAAGCCAACCTTCTCTTGATGAGGGCTGTGGCAAAGTTGAGGAGTGGAAGGGCAGCTGGTATTTGTAAAATCAGTATGGAGCTGATCAAAGCTGGAGGTGAGGGTGCATGCAGTCTTGGCTGATGTATGGCAATCTTGTACCATTCCTCCTGACATGGAACACCCACAGAGTTTGTGACTTGAGCAAGTTGATAGACCCTGCTATAAGATAGGTACTTAAGATGGGGAGGGGGTCTGCATGTAGACTTGCTCAGAGGAACCTGTGTTTGACCATGTAAGGTGGGCAAGGGAATGCCCCCCCCCCCACACACACACACACAAATTGAGTTAGATGGAAGATACAATGTATGGAGGAAGGATAGAATGGGCAAAGGCGGAGGAGGAGTGGTGATAATGATAAAGAAAGAGTTATTTGTTAAATCAATAGAATATGGAGAAGGAAAAGCAGAAATAGTGAGTGTAAGCTTGGAAAACAAGAATAGAGAAAGGATGACGATTGCAGTAACATATATACCACCAAAAACTACATCATGGAGTAAAGAAGATTATGAAAACATGATTGATGACACCATACAGAGTTTGAGGAGATTACTTAAGGCAAACAAAGGAGTAATACTAGTTGGCAATTTCAATTGCAAAGAGGTTGACTGGGAGAGGTTTGAGAGCAATGGTAGTGATGTGGCATGGGGGAATAGATTCTTAAATTTAATGATGGAAAATTTGATGTTACAAAGAGTGAAGGAAAGCATTAGATATAGAAGAGACAATGAACCGGCAAGACTGGATTTGGTGTTGACAAGAGAAATTCACGTGAAGGATGAATTGAGGTGTGATTGCCCCCTGGGAAAAAGTGATCACGTGCTCATAGAGATGGAAATGGAGGAGAGAGGAAGGGAACAAGACGAGACTTATAGAAGCAATAGATTAAACTATAGGAAAGCAGGGGTGGAAAACCTCAAGAAGTTTTTTGGTGAAATGGATTGGAAGTTCAAGGAAAGTATGATATTTTCATGAAGGCGTACAACACAGGTGTTATGAAGTTCGTACCAAAATACAGACCGAGAGAGAGAGCTAAAAAGGACTGGTTTAATGCAAGATGTACAAAGGCAAAAGAAAAGAGAGACAAAGCATGGTCAAGATTGAAAAGAAACAAAAATCAAAGAAACACAAGACTTTAAGGCAGCGAGAAATGAGTACGTGAAAGTGAGAAAGGAAGAAGAGAAACGATACGAAAAGGATATTGTGGAAAAGTGTAAAGAACAACCTAAACTATTTTATAGATTTATAAATGGAAAAATTAAATCAAGAGAAACAATTGAAAGACTGACTGAAGAGAATGTAGAGATCAAGGATCCCAAAGGCATGGTGGAATTATGTAACAAAAAATTCCAGCAAGTGTTTACCAAAGAATCATTATTTAATGAACCACAAGAAAACAACTTAGATGTATATATGGAAGAGGTCAAAATAGATAAAGAGGAGATAAAAAAAACTATTGGGGGAATTGGAAGAAGGGAGGGCCGTGGGACCGGATGGAGTTTCAGGTTTTATACTTAACCCTCTCGCGCACGATGACACGTTTCGCGTCATCAAAGGGTAAAAGGTCCTGGCGCAGGATGACGCGAAACCGCGTCATAAAAGGTAAAAAATTTATTAAAAATTAAGTTTTCGGTGAAAGTGCGTCAAATTTGGGAGAGTCATTTGTTGGGATAAGTTTCTTAGTGGTAACATATGGCAATCTTTCTAAGGAGCGTAGATGAGGAGCTTTGAGCGATTTTTATTTGTTAGCCTACTCTGACAGGAAAGGAAAATAATACAGTTTTCTCAGTGTAACTCGAGAACTAATAGGCATATGAAGATTTTGAGTATACCATAAGAATCCTCACTAAATTCCGCTTCGAAACATATATTCGGCTAAAAAAGTTGGCCCACAAAATTTTGAGCTAGCGAGTGGGGAAGAGATGGTACTTTGGATTTGTTTTCTACAATACTCTATACGGAGACTTGAAACAAGTTTGTATTGCTTATATATATATATATATATATATATATATATATATATATATATATATATATATATATATATATATATATATATATATATATACTTTCCTCTATTTTTATTTGCACATGTTCTAGTAAAAGTCTTTATGAAGCCACTGATATCAAATTTATTGGGGTACGATGTATCTGTGAGGGTAAAATACGTCCGGGAATGTAGAGTATCACGGCGGCAAAAAAAGGCCGGTCAGGCCTGAGAAATGTATGATGAGTGGAACAGAAACTTATTGGAAACTTATGGTGCACGAGAGGGTTAAAGAGTGCAGAAATGAGTTAGTCAGCCCGATATATGACATCATTAGGGGCTCAATAAAAACTGGCACAGTGCCTAGGGAGTGGAAGAGGGCAGAAGTGGTACTTATATACAAAAGTGGAAAAAAGGAAGAACCCCTAAATTACAGACCGGTGTCTCTGACCAGCGTAGTATGTAAAATATGTGAGAAATTAATAAAAGAACAATGGATGAGATTTCTAGAAGAACATAATCTAATCACAAACAATCAATATGGGTTCAGGAAAGGCCGCTCATGTGTGACAAACTTGCTGAACTTTTACTCAAGAGTGACGGACAAATTACAGGAAAGAGACGAATGGGTGGATTGCATTTACCTGGACTTAATGAAGGCATTTGACAAAGTTCCACATTCACGACTGCTGTGGAAACTAGAAAATAAAGGAGGATTGAGAGGGAAAATGAAGTGCTGGATGGAAAGCTACTTAAGAGGAAGAGAGATGAGAACAGTGGTTAAGGACACTAGATTGGGATGGAGAACGGTGGAAAGTGGAGTGCCCCAGGGGTCGGTTTTAGCACCAGTACTCTTCCTAGTCTATATTAATGATATGCCAGAGGGAATAAAAAGCTACATGAGCCTGTTCGCAGATGATGCTAAACTGCAAAGACATATAAGAAACAGTGAAGACTGCAAGGAGCTGCAAGAAGATCTAAACAAGATTTGGAAAGGGAGTCAGAAATGGGAGATGAAATTCAACGTGAAGAAATGTCATGTTATGGAAATGGAAAAAGTGTAGAAAGACCAAAATGGACATAAAATGGGAGATGGTGAAATATTAAAGAAAGTAAATGAAGAGAGAGACCTGGGAGTAATAATGCAAGAGTATATGCAACCAGAAAGTCATATAAATCAGATCTTCGGTGGTACATATAACATGGTGAGAAATATAGGTATAGCATTCCACTACATGGAATGCATATGATCTCTGTTAGTTAGTATGCATATGCTCCCCCCAAGCAAGCCTCCATGCAGCTACCCTTACCGTTCCCATGAATTCACTCATCCTCCTTCCATAGATGTAATAACTTTCATGCAGTCTCTCACTTGCCTTTTTTTTTTTTTTTTTTTTTTTTTTTTTCCCCCTAAAAATTCTCATTTTTCCCTCATCCTTACTTCTGCTACTACTGCAAAATGATGAGATCCATTAAACACTTCTCAAAATCTTCTCATCCAACACATTCTGCATCATCCTGTTATCCAGATCAGTGTAATCTATCAAGTTTCATTCATTCCCCTTTACCCACATATACCTGTGGATCATCTTGTGCTGAAATAATGTTTTCCAAGAACAAATCCCTTGCCGCACAAATAGCCACTAGCTGTTGCAAGTTTTTTATTCATTGCGATTTAAAGAGACCACGAGATCATTTTCAAGACAGCTAAGTACTGCAATTACTGATATCCCTTGCAAAAATAATAATAGTAAAAGACATCAGCTTGGGCAATACAGTAATAATAATTTGATAGATGAAAATTAAAGTAACAGCAATACATAGTAATAAAGCCCTGTAATAGACCCCATGTCCTAATTGTAGTATTTTGTAGTATTTTGCATGTTTTTTTATAAATAAGAAAAATTACTTGTGTTTCTGCTAATACTATGATGTTTTTAATTTTGGTATGGATTTCAAATTGAAAAGTAAGGTAAAGGTTGACCCTAGAAATTTAAGCTCAAAAGTTGTTGATAAATTAAACTTTTACAAGAGTATATACGGTAATTCTCTATCTGTTATAGAAGCAAACGTTGCATTGCCTTAACCACATAAACCTAATGCACATTTTCTATTGGAACAAATTTTATAGAGATAGTGGCATCAACAGAGCTTGGTATAACAATATTACTGAGACAGTAGGTTAGGCTTCCCCAGCACCTTTCCTCTAGTTCTTGGGATTTTGGACATCACCTGTGTGATGGGGTGTGCCGGCAACAGACTGAGCAAGGTACAAAGAGTGGTGTGTGGCCGACACATACATTATAACAATAGTGGGAATCAGTCACACACTAACTGCTGAGTGGTAGGTCCAGTACAGTACCAAGTTAGGCTTTCATTCCTCAGTAGGTATGGATGTCGGAGTATAAGTGAAATTAAATTAATTTTGAGACCTTCAAAGAGAGTTTTCCAAGTTAGAAATGCACTAGTACCAGCTGCTTTCTGCATCAAAGTAAGGTTCATTTGTTATACATCTGATCAGTATTAACATGCATTGCATATATATATATATATATATATATATATATATATATATATATATATATATATATATATATATATATATATATATATATATATATATATAAATTAAAAATTACCATGAAATGTGGAATACTAAAAATATCAAAATAACTTGTACTAACATCAAACAGACATGATGAGACTTTTGCATACAGTTTATATATATATATATATATATATATATATATATATATATATATATATATATATATATATATATATATATATATATATATATATATATATATATATATATATATATATATATATATATATATATATATATATATATATATATATATATATATATATATATATATATATATATATATATATATATATATATATATATATATATATATATATATATATATATATATATATATATATATATATATATATATATATATATATATATATATATATATATATATATATATATAAACTGTATGCAAAAGTCTCATCATGTCTGTTTGATGTTAGTACAAGTTATTTTGATATTTTTAGTATTCCACATTTCATGGTAATTTTTTATTTATTTTTATTTATTTTTTATTTTTTACCAAGTATGGTCATGGATACAAGATGACAATGGATAAAAATAGGCAACCGTTCAGGTGTTGTCTCTGTAATGAGATCTGCATATCTACCTCTTGTACTTTTAAACCATATTTTTTTGTAGTAGTTTCTGTGATGAAATGTCAACTCTAACTCGATATCCCCCATTATAACAAACCACAACTTTCAGTTTAGAATTATCCTTCTCATGAACCAAGTGTGGTCACTACTGTCTCACATATATTTAAACAAACATGTTATTTTGTACTATCAGTTCATTTTAATTGCTTTATTGACTTCGGAAATTTTAGTTAAAAAATAAGAAAATGTCTGCCAAGATGTTTCTACATAAAAATGGGGAGATTAGATTTTCAGAAAAAGTCAGTCTGAAGACCTTTGTACAGCAGGGCTGTGAGAGGAAGGGGAGCAATGCAGTTTGCAAATTCTGAGATGTAAACAAGAAGAGCTGTGGAAGATGGTAAGAAAAGCAGTAGTATTTTGACATGATGATGACAAATTCAAAACCGTTCAAGGAGGTTGAATAGCCCTATGCCATCACGTGGTTAAGAAGTCTTTGGTGAAGGGAGAAAATGCTTTTCTGGAAGTGGATATAATGTGCTCCATTTAAAGCTGATAGAGACATAATGGAATTCTAACATAATTAATTTTGCATCATTCAGCAAGTGACAAGATGATGTTTCTGATTTAAGAGTCCAAGTAATGTAAATATACACCAGGTTATCTTTTCCATAATCTGAAATGATAAAGAGCACAAGTTTGCTTTGTACTTATATATTTTGAAGTTATGTAGCTCCTTCTGGTGAAGTGAGGGCATCAGTGAATAATGTTCAGAGATATGGAAGAAATATCTGAAAAATTCTCCTGTCGACAGATCTGAGAGAAAACTAGTGACTCCAGTGCCAGTCCATTGATCAGAAAAGTAACTTAATTGATGAGGGTCAAGTGAAAGTTTAAAACTAGATGATGCTGATTTGGAAACTAATGGTGTATGGCAATAAGATAAACAGGTGTTGAGGGCTGTGGCAAAGTCCAAAGGGATATTGCTGAAATTCAGAGAAGGCAAGAACATTTCAAGTAGAATGTCTGGTGCAAAAAAAATGATCACAATAGAAGATAAAAAGCTTGCTCATAGTGATAATTTTACATCTTCACATATGCAGAAAATCACAACTAAAAGACAATAGTTATGGAAGCAAAAATATCTCCCTTCTATGAGATAAACTTTAGGGCAAGCCTTCTTCTGGCTGAAAGGAAAAGTGCAAGGCAAGATTGTCAGTGTAGCAGCACAGGCCTTCCTGTACAATGGTAATTTAAAAATTGATATGTTGTAGTTGTGTTCATCATATTCTTAAAGTATAAAGTAGATATCAGCAGTGGTCTTGAGAGCAATGAATGACTGTGAAAAGAAGCAATTCTGGGTGCTAGTGTTGGTTTTTAATACCAAAGAGCCTGGCCTTATGAAGAATAGCAATGGTGCTAGTCAGATTAGGGTTAAGAGGCATACAATTTTGCAGGGACTTTTAGGGAGTTGAAAAGGGAGAAGGATGTAATCATTGTTATGAAAATGCATTTGTACTGCAGTGGTGGCTGATCCTTTGCATCTGTGGAACTGTTTTCAAGAACTTTGTACACAAGATTTATTGTATTCTGGAAAAATAGTCCTTTGCATTTGTGGAACTGTTTTCAAGAACTTTGGACACATGATTTAATGTATTCTGGAAAAAAAGTTATCCACGGTTGTTTTGTGTGACCTAGATGAAAGTAGGAGTGCCTTTTTTTTTTAACTGCTGTGTGTATCATAAAGTTTTAAATTCTTTTATTGCTCAGGTTATCAAATCTGCATCAAAGCTCAGTGTACCAACTAGAATTATATGTGGGGAAAGCATTTAGTAGTTTTGAGTATACTGTAATTATATTTCTAAGAGTACTATGCTTGTAAAAGCTAAAAATGTTATGGGTGGAAAGTATAGTGTGACCTAAATGGCAAGTTCTTAATATATAAGTTGGCAGCATGGGTGACTACCTGCAGTATATATTACAGGAAAGGTGTTTATGCAGCAAATACTCATTGGTATTGTTATAGTGTGTATGAATATTGTCAACTTCCATCTTGATAATTGGAATTATTCTTAAGATAGATTTATAAATTAAGTATATTGTATTCAAATTATATATATATATATATATATATATATATATATATATATATATATATATATATATATATATATATATATATATATATATATATATATATATATATATATATATATATATATATATATATATATATATATATATATATCAACATTCTGCCTGGGATTTGAACCTGGGCCCCAGAGATGAGAGGCAGACACTCAAAGCTCAAGCTAAATGGTGTGCAGGTTGATGAAGGTTGATTCCTGGTTTCTCCTGTATGTGATGGCTTTATGGAATATGTATGTACCTTTGTTACAATGATTTTATTATTTTAATGAGAAAAACAAGTGATGTTGCCTGTCAGTTTGATTTACAATATTCAGCTAAGTGAAACTTTTAACCTGATCTTCTTGGCCATGAACTGTATAAGAAATTGGCCAAAACTGTGCAATGGAACATCAACCTGGATGTCTTCAATATAGTAGTATTTTTGTGTTCCTGATGCATACTTGGGGCATTGTTTGTATTCTCCCTTTTTCATTGTTTAGTTTATGGCCAACACTGCTTTGCTCAACAACATCCTTATGATTAGCATAGTTAAGTTAAGCCAAAATGGAGAAAAGTAGTTAATGGTTGAGTCCAGCATTCGTTTTAGAAAACAAAATATAGCCTTTGTTCCTCAGTCCTAATTTTTGTCAAGTTCCATCAAAGTTTTCTTTAGTAGCCATCTTCATAATGTAGAATACTTAATATTTTGTAAAATTACTACATAATTCGATATTTTTTATATAAGGTTTGATATAATGGAATGGTCACTTAGTGTGGCAAAAATGTATTGCTGAATGAATCATGTACCACTTCAGAAGAGCCATTCAGTGGTGGAATGAAAGTGATGTTGGAGCAGTTGATTTGCAGATGAAGAAACTGTGCCAGTTGCTTTATCCATAAAATATGCCATAAAAAATTGTAAAATTATTGATGCTGGACGGGGATGTAGCATTTGTGAAAACTGTCATTTAGTCTCAAACTGTTTTTGCATAAGAAATTCTGATTTAAAATTTTAGATATATTTATTTTTGCAATAGTACACTTAGTAAGGAACTCTGCCTGTAAGAAACTTTGTTGGTAATTGTGCGTGTTATGTACGGTAGTGTTTTCGTGATGAGGCGTAAATGAGCTAGAGAGAGATTATTTATGAAGGACAAATATTAAAACAGACATTTTAATAAGATATGCTTCATAAAATTAAGAGTGAAAAGTACGTTTTGGAGAGAAAGTTTGTTTCTTTCCAGTGTTTCTTCTTGATGTTTCAGCCCACCGCTGCACCACAGCTCCTGCACCGGCTTGAGTCATTGATACCAGAGTTAAGCATACGATATTGTTCCAAAATGTACTTGAAATACATACATTTTGTAAAATTTCACCAAGAGTATTGTTTTTACCAGACTTCTTTGAAGCTTATGTTCAGGACTTCAAACATCATGCTGAAGTTTATCTGTGAAAGCAACTTCTCTGGCATTTACCCAAGTAGGTAATAGATTTCAGTTCTACAAAACCCATAAGAGAATTTAATAAAAACGTTTTTTTAGGATGGGAAAAATCCAATGAGGCACAGACATCAGATGTCAATATTTTGTAATATACATAATTTTCATTATTTTTGTTAAACTGCAAGACAAGTCAAACTATGCAGAACAATATGTAGATACATATTCACAAATTTTAGTGTATGAATTTTGTTTGGTCTGTTGTCATACATTAGGTTGATTAGTACTGATAAGGAACTACCCTCCCAACATTTCCAAGCTAGTTGTTATCATGGGGGAGAGCTTCAGGACCAGTTATTGATGAGGGCAGGACAGGGGATGCATCTAGTGCTGTAGTAAGGTAGGAGATTGCTTGCCCTCTCTTGCTTTCAGCTGGAGCGAAAAGAAGGCAGAGTGTGTAAGTCCTCCTTGCCGGTACACAGCCTCTTCCTTGTCAAGAGCTTCAGAGTGCCTCCTTGTGGCACCCTTGGTAACTGGGACCTTATGGTCCAAGGCTAAATCTATGGAGGATCTTGGTGCAGGGCCCACTGACGTTTGAACATGCCCTGCCACTTCACCAATCCAACCTGGGTGGTTTGGGCTCACGGCCATAATAGGCAATCCACCTAGGTGAGGGACAACTCCAACTACAAACCTTGGCAGGTAAGGCTTTGTAGCCATGGTAAGCAATCCCCCTAGGGCCCTTGACCCTCAGCCTAGAGTAGTCTCACACCTACTAATGATTCTGTTGCTCTATCTTCAGACCCCATGCACTACTGCTCTTCCTCCTTGGTAAGCCTTTGTTCCCCATGGCTCCTCTCCTGCCCCCCTTGATGAGACCTAATCTCCACCAATGCAGAATGCAGATTTCATCGTTTAATTTCACATTGATACCCCAGTCTTGCTTCCAACTTCTGCTCCACCTCCCCGAACTTTCTGTTCTCTCCTTCATGTTTCTGTTGAGGTTCACTGACCCCCCACCTAACATCTCCCCCACTACTCAACCTCCATCCAAATCAGTGCCCTCCCCCTTCTTTTCTTCCCCACTTTTCCTTCTTTCCAACCTTCTCCCTCTTCTCTCTCCACTGTCCCATCTTCCACAAAATTCTTCTTGATTATCTTTTACCTTCTGCGATCACTTGATTCCCTGTTGTCCCACTTCTCTCCCTATTACTCAGATGTTTATTCCTCTTCCTTACTCTCCAGCTTGGGATCTTTTGCCCCTTGTATCCCCAGCTCCTCTAACTACTCCCAAGTTTGGTTCTTCTTCGCCTTCTGTCTGTAGTTATTCCCACCATTATACTAACTACTACAATAATCCCTCTGGTATTTGGGGTAATAGAGCCACGGGGGCACCCGGATATGGGAAAAACCCGGATATGGTGTAGGTTAAGTCTACGGACCCGAAAATCCAACTTTCGCCTACTGCATTCAACCCTTTCCTTGCGCGCAGTGTGGATGCGACTATCCCCTCAGGCGCAGTCGGGCAGCCCAACTGGGGGTCTCTTTTAACCTCTATATCTCAAAAACTATTCATCACAGCTAAAAACCAAAAACACCATTGGAAAGAGGAGCTCCAGATCTATAGGAGTCGGTTATGTATGCCTCTCTTGCGAACGTACATGCACGTTCAGGGAGTGTTGAATTTTAACACTTACGTCGGTGCGTGCGTGATGATCAGCCATATTGAGGGAACTGCGGACATTTTTTCTTCAGATTCTGGCAAGGGAGCATTGCCTACTGCAATATTTACAACTATTTGGTCAAAGAATCAGTCGGTGATAGATGAAGCTATGTAAAAATGCCGCTACATTGGGCAAGAACATCCACCAGTTACTCGTCCGTAGATTTGCCGCACTGGGCTGATATGATTTTCCACCAAATTTAGTGAAGAATCCACTCAATTGGCAATCCTGTGTTGTGAGAATTAGGATTGGAACACTCTCATACGCAGGAGATTTGAGTGCGGGTGGAGGTCACAGCGGGCGTTTAGTGCCACCAGCAAATACGCCTAACGCCTGCTGCAAGCGTTTAGCAATGAGAGGGTTAATATATCATCGGCACAAACGAAGCTACTTAAGATCACGCCCGTAAGCCCACGACAGCCTTCCACGCCTGCGCATACGTACATATATGAAACGAGTGCAGGAACGATATGTTAGGATGTATTATAGCCATAAAAATGAAAAAATATTACGGGTTACGTCAAACTGCCCACTTTGCCCCTCCGCCCTGAGAATGTTTTACCTTGTTTTCTGCAATATTACATTATCTACGCTAATGCCAGTGTAGGCAAGCCTTTCCCCATCCACAGTGAATGCATGGGCGTTGTGGCGTCTCTTGCAAATGATAATTAGTGCCTTAATGTAAGAAAAATTGTCGGGGTGTTGCAGGGCTGGTCAGTACCTGCCATGGCCCCAAGGACGTGGGTGTTAAGATTCGCTCCTAACGGGGTAATTAACGCTTGTACACCCTTCTGACCTATATATATATATATATATATATATATATATATATATATATATATATATATATATATATATATATATATATATATATATATATATGCACCCCAAAAGTTGGGGCGCATCGGCAGTGGGGCGCTTTGACCTGTTACCATTTTTATGGGGTACTGAAGATGTTCACAAAAAAAATGTCTTTTTCTCAAAACTTCCTTTTTGTGCATAAAATGTTGAATAACTGTCAATAATTGACCACTTTTAAAAATTCTTGCAGCAAAATGATCATCACACTCGTCTTTACTAAACAGGGGATGATCATGCATTAATTCCCTCAAATAAATTTATGGGAGACATAAAACTCGAGTTTCAAACGGAAAAAAAGGTAACATTTTGTGGTGTAATAAAATTGTTCTAACTTCAGCTACGTGTATGAAAATCCCGCACTAGGTACTTTTTTGTGTTTATTATCTGTGATCAAGAGGAAATGGCCATACTATTCATAGTTTTGAAGCTATTACGTGATTTTGAATGTCTTTCATCATCACCAAACATAACACACTGCACAAAAACTACGGTAGCTTTCTCTATCATATTACTGGTATAGAAGCATTGCATATCAATACACATTGTGTATAAATATCATTCACTTAGGTGAAATAATAAAGATAGGAAGACCCGAAAACCAATATCAGCGCCGAGTGGCAGAAATAATAATTTCTGAGAAAAGTGGTAGAATGTTACAATTGGGGATGCAGCGCAGCCACCATAAAACAATGTACCTCATTTATTTATTTATTTATTTATTTATTTTTTACGTTGTTGCCTATTGTGCCGGTAGGCATCTTCCCGGTGGGGCCTGATGGTCGGCCCAGCCCGTTCTGGCGCAGGCGAGTGTTTATAGTGGCCCCATCATGGGGAGCACATTGTACACTGTTTGTGATAATGCTGCTGAATTACAAAAATGCCAGGCCAGTTACTGTTGTATTACTTTACTCTCATGGCAGAGTAATAGTGATGTGCATACATAAGTATACAGTGATGCATTATTAATATAGTTGGTGGTAAGCTTAGATTGTGGAGGGTGCACTATTTCAAATTCATGTATAAAATGCAAACAGACTGTACTTACTGGGTTCTAGGTCATGGGAAGGCTGTTATACACATTTGAGGTTTAACAAAAGACCAATTGCTAAAAAAGATATTTATTCAGAGCATATGATAATTACAAGAGTAAGATCAATCCTTGTTTCACCTAAAGTCTGTGGCACCAAATGGCAGCGGTGGTTAATGGCCAACCAAGACACCGCTGGGGTGGCACCAAGCACAGGGTGTGGGGTGTGACGAGGGGGAGTAGTGGGTGCTGTCCAGATAGACAATTTAACTTGCTTCATACACTTGTATGCAATGCAGTTGGGTTGCATACCTGACATGACCAGATTGCAAGACAATTCACCTTTCTCTAACAATGATAAATTTTTCCTAAAACTCCTGATTCTTTACTTGCATGTGGCGTTACTGCTCTTTATTCTCCACATGCAACAGGTAAGCACTGAACAAACATAAAACACCTTGCTAACCACTAGGAAAGAGTTAAAACTCCTGATTAGATACTTTTATCAGAAAATATTCTGTAAAAATAGCACTAGTAAAATTACACACATGTGTATTGATATAACAAGTTCCAATTTTGTGATTTGTTTTTAGGACTGATTCAGTTGATCAACTCATGATTGTGACAAGTAAAAATAGGTTGCTTTCTCATCAGTTATTATAAACTCAAACTAGTTCTTTCTTAGTGTTTTCTGTTTGATTCCTGGCCAACTTTCATCTTTTCTTTGGCAAACCTTTCACACAAGAGCACTGTAGAGACTGTAGGCAGAGATTCAGGTACGGTGGGGCAGACTGAGAGCTTTTTGAGTAGATGGGACATATTCTGCCGGCTGCTATATATAGAACACGTGGTAGTGACTACTTGTATTGTCATACTCATTAGCACCTCCATTTCTAAGTGCATTTAACATTCCCACTTTGTATATGCTGCTGTATGCTAGTAACTAATGTCCTACCCTTCAGTGGGGTGCAACTTATAAATCCAAGTAATGAGAATTTTCTGTAATTTCTTGTCATATAATAACAATTAAATTATTTTCTTTTTAGACTGTTGTTGCAAAGATAATGAGTAAAATCTTGATATCATAAGGCTGAGAAAGTGTGCGGTATTTTGAGACCACCTCTTGTAGGTAACGTAATTTTTATTATTTTACTAATAAGCAAGAGTGAAAATTTCCATTTAATTGTCATTATGTGTCAGCATTGAAAATGGTTTGAACTATAGCATTTTTATTTTAGCACCAGCTCTAGTAATGACTTGACTTTTTAAATTACAAGGCATGGATTTGTCAGCTATGTAACTCTACTGCATTACTTGAGTAAAAAAACATCAAACATATAGGGGTGCATTTTTTGTTGTCTCGTATGGACCAGCCCCACCAGGTCCTTGATAAGGGAAACCACAGACGCCATTCCTATGTGTACACACGTATCCTTTGTCACAATACATGGCAGAGTGAGGCAGCTTGATAGTGAAGCAAATTAAATGAATCATGTTGGAATGGACAACACAGAATCCCAGAATGAATGTTCAAACAAATGATATTAGGAGCTGGAAAAGCTCCATAACTACAGAAATTAAAGTGTAGCTGCAACAACAGTAGAAGGCACACAAATGTTATAAAATACAGAAACTCCATTATCCACATCAATAGAGCCAAAGCCATTACAAATAACTAATATTTATGAATTTTGCATTATACATCCAAGTGGGGAGTTCAGTCTCTACTGCTGCAGCAAAGCTTGGATGGCCCCAGTGGCACTATTACATAAGTTGGTGCACTGATGGTGCTACTGCTGTCAGTTACCGTTCACTATTATGTAAAACAATTAAAAAGAGGATTAAGTACTTTTGAGACTAAGATTTAAGAAAGCTCTACTTTGATAATTAAGGATGCAGCCTCTGTTCATGAGGTATCCATTAGTCTGGCAAAAACTTAAAACCATCTAGAAATTACCTAGTTTTCTATTCAAAGGGCCACCCAGCTGTTGTGAATATCAATAACGTTGGTAAAAATTATTCAGTTCATTATGCATCCATTATGCTAATTTTCTGTTCTAAGGACCCATGACAGCCTCATCCATCCTTCAACAACCCATTCCAGATCATTGGTCTGGTTTTGATATCAGTTGTCCAATCAGTAACAACATTAACAGTTCAATCATCAGATAAGCCATATGACAAGAATAGCTCTGTCAGTAGAAAATATTGATACATATGATTATCACAGGTATTGTCAAAGTGCCGGGCCAATGTCAGCTTAAAAAGACTAATCAGATTTTTGCTAAGTGTAGATAGTCAGTGAAGTTAGGTGTGGTTTTGAGGATTGGCTATGAGATGTTGATATACCAGTTGTGCTATATTTGTCATAGTGATGAAGCTTATATATTTTAAGCGGTATGATATCTGTTTAGTCATTTTATTTAGACACCATGATGTTACTAGCCATGAAAATTACTGATTATTATGAAGCTTGCATAATAATCAGTTATTGTCTGGTCATACAGCACACTCAGTGAAGTGTTTGTGCTGAATTGGTCTAAGTAAAAATTTACATAGGTATTCATGCCAAAATTAGAAGACAATCGATAAAATAGCTGATGGGAAGATTTTTTGTTTGTTTGTTTGTTTTGTGTTGCATGTACTCACAAGAATCTGTGAAGAAATGAGGGGCCAGTTGCATATAATGGGTATGAGGTTTCAAATATTGGGACTCCAGACAATACATTCCTTTTAGATTGATGGCCAACAGTGCTGAATAGGCACCTGATAAAGTCCAATACAGATAAAATTATGCCTATGCTGATTTGGCTGCATTTAATTAAGGGTAAAAGAAAGCTCATGAAGTTGTGCAGAGAAGGTTCATTGTACAGGATGGCAAGGAAGGTCAAGGGCTTAGGAGTGGTGTGCGAGTGCTGGGGAAGGGTAATGCTATGTTGCATCACTGCAGGGCAGGAATAAATGCCAGGTTTGTTTTCCTATGATCCAGAAACAGTTCTGTAACATGCAAGGGAAAGAACACATGGCACATAACAATCAATCATTGAGAGCGTACATGGGGGGGGGGGGCACCGATCCCTTACCCCTCAGATACCATTCTGATGCGCACTCCAGTAATTCCTTGCAGTTTAGTGAGTTTCACATCCCAGAATTCTACAGAGTACTCAAGGGTACCAAGCATTGAACAGATTTGAGACTGTCAATGCATACTCATAGTTACTCAAGGTGAAACAACTTGTAGTTACATCTTGAGATTCTTCTGGAAATGACATAAAACTCAAGTGTAGCAACAACAAATCTATGATCAGCTCTGGTTGCTGATATCATGAGCCTGCAATTCTCAACCTATTGGATATTGCAAAATTCAGAGTGAGCTGTTGGTCTTTCCGTTATCAGAGTGCCATAGGAAACAACAAAAAACTCATAGCTAGCTTTCTCAATGCCATTAGTAACATTGAAGTTAAAGTTGCCCAAGACAGTGAGTGCATCCCAAGGGGAGCACTGGTCAGTATGGAATAGAGTTGAGCATAGAACACCACCTCTTCAATTGCACATATTGCAGTAGGACAGTACACTGCAATAAGTGACATGAAGCCTAAAGTGTGCTTCACCATTATATGTTTACTGACTGGAGTAACCTCAATAACAAACAGCTACAGTCTGATGGAGGTGCCTAGAGCACCCATTTAAGATGGCATAGTACTGAATAATGGGAAAAGGCAAGTGCTTTAATCATAAAAATGTAGTTATTTGAAATTTCCCTAAAGTTAATTTCTGCTTCTGCTGTTCTTGCAGATTGTAATGTAGTTTGGACATTGTATATAGATAATGTGGAGTATACTGTACTTTATTACTTAGGTGCACTGAAATTACTTTACAATCAAACTCACCATAATTACTCGTCTTGCTCATTTAATTTTAATCATGCAGTCTGTGACAGTGAATGTTTCAGGCTTGTACATTACAACTTCATGACACTTGTACATGCATGAGTAATTTATAGATCAAAAAGTTCATAGATGATGAGTTTGTTAGTGAAATTGCACATAATTTGGCATGTTGTATTTTCTTTAATAGGACAAAATCTTGGTATGTACACATGGGTTTCCAGAAATAAGAAAAAAAATTCCCATTGTGAAACAATATAACATGCAGCACTTTTTTTATGTCGCTGCCTATTGCGCTGGTAGGCATCTTCCCGGTGGGGCCTGATGGTCGGCCTAGCCCGTTCTGGCGCAGGCGAGTGTTTATAGTGGCGCCATCTTGCATTGCACTGTGTCTGTCTGTTCCTCTGGCCAAAGCAGAGGGAAAAGCAATACCTCTACTTAATTTCTCTAAAGGAGCTGTGAGGCAGAGTACCATATTTAAATAATTAAAATAATTTTTGTATTAAAATATAGCAAATAATACATATCATTTACTTTGTATTTCTTTCAAAACTAAGCCATTCATTGTTGTGAAGATCATACAACTTCAGTTTCTTCTTGCTGTCCTTTTATCAAGATGTAATGATGAGCAAAATCAGGCTTTCAGTGTTATATGTTATGTGATCCATAGTAATGTATTAACTAAGCATATGTTGTGACTGTTTCAACTTAATATTTGGCAAAAATTAATTTGGAATCAATATTGGCATGACATTCCTGACACCATCTGTCAGGTGAAAGCAGCCAATGATGTTTACTTTATTCAAACACAGTTGAGGAAACAGTTATCAACCTGTACTGCATCGATCCCCTAAAACAAAAAGTTTTCAGTGGTGCCAACCATTTTTTTTTTTTTTTTACATAAATATTTTGTACTTAGCCTAAAAGTAAGGAAATGACAATCCTTTGATTCTCATCATCTACTTTTTTTCCATCCTTCCTGTGATAGATGGTTGGCAGTGTCCAGCTGTCATAACAATTATTGTAAGCTCATGACTATGGTTACATCATCCGATGATGCAAATAGTACATGCGTGATAATGCCCCTTCCCTAACCATCAAGACTCATCAGACACAGCTACTCCAGCTCTGCCTGCCATTGTGACACTGGATTCCAGTTCTTTCTTTACCTCCATACTTTTTTACTCCTCCCATAAGTGTGGCAGTGTTAAAATTATGCTTTCCCACAAACTTAAAGCCAACCCCCCATTTTAAACAAATTGCAGCAGTCAAAACAAGTTCTTAGTCAATCCATTAGTATGGATCACATATCACTGGAAGCTTGATTTTATTGATCCTTACATCAGCTTGACAAAATTAAACTAGAGTTGCTAGGTGTTCCCTTCAGTGGCTTAGCTTTGCAAGAAATACAAGGTGAGCAATGCTTTCTTCGTCATATTGAAACAGCAAATTATTTGAATGGAACAATATGGTATTTCACCTCACAGCTTTTTCAGAAAAGCAAACGAGAGTAAGTATAAGCACTTTTCCTTTTGTGCAGACCAAAGGAACAGATTCAGTGCTGACCTCTGTTCATATTTGATTATATCCTTAAATGCTCATATGGCATTGAGGTGTTGAGTAACCAAAACATGTACTTGCTTTTCTCTATTTGATAACCTACCTAGGAAAAACCTTGTACGTACAAAGCTGTTTTACAGACTGACAGTAACTGACAATGTATCAATCTTATGGCCTAACATTATATTCCTTGGGAAATCACTTGATTATTTGAAATGAGTAAATACTACATCATCTTGTCCAAAGCATACATCAACAAAGAGCAAGTTGTGGCAAAGAAAAAGTCTAAGGTGGCCAATCTGCAACTTTGTTTCATATATGAAATTTCAAGTCCGTTTAGGACATTTTCTGATGAAGCAATACAAAACATAGTTGCAGATTGGCCACCTCAGTCTTTTTCTGCCTGACGGGTAGAAGACTAGGGAATTGGGTGTATCAGATACTCAGAAACAGAGTTGAACACTGGCAGACATGTTTTTTTTTGTTCTCCTGTAGTGTTTTATGATACATAATGTAAGATTAAATTACAGCCATAACAAGAATGCAACCGATATGAGAAATTTTCACATTTTTATTATAATATCATCATAGCAATATTTTTGAGGCCAATTTGATCTCTCACTTTGGCTAGAGGAAATGGGGTAAAATGAAGACTGATTATTCTTATAAATTTATGAATACTAGAAAGCAAACAGCAGGCAAGATTGTGAATGTCCATTAACTTTTTTATCTGTTCCCTGTAGACAATTAGCCTCTTAAAAATATTGCCATAATAATGGATCAGTAACATATGTAGAAATTTCTAATCATCTGCTGCATTTTTGTTATAACCGGAATTTGATTTAACATTACTTAGCATAAAGCAATTACCAGAGAACAAAAACCCATGTCTGCCTGTAGTGCCAGACCCGCCTGACAAAAGGGCCTCCCATAACTCACTCTGAGAGGGGGTTACCTCTTTGGCTGACTCGTTAAGGAGTGCCTTTCCCATCTCGCTGGTCGCAAGTTTGATCCCCGGCGCCGGTAAAACCCTTTCCTTGTCTGGATTCATTTCTTGTGTCTTTTGTGACAAGCAGAGGTCGTGTGGAGTGTGGAGTGAATTTCAGGCAAAACATGTCAGTGTTCAAATCTGGTTCTGACTCTCTGATGCACCCAGTACCTTGGTCTTCTGCTCATCAGGCATTAATTTGCTCAGGCTGAGAGCACGTAAGTGAATGATGTCTGCCTCGCCCCAATTACACAGCTAGACCCAGTCCATCACTATCACCATGTTCATGAGCCCCCATTGATAAGTTAAAATTCCCTTACAGTATCACAAATAATGGATTGAGGAAGAGGCAGATAGTTTCCATTTCCCTAGGGTAGCTATCTTTTGGATATTATTAAAGTATTTTATGTTGAGAAGAAATTTGAAATCTTATTTCTTACACTAATACTGACTCTCTTGAAGATGTGATGTGTTAGTTTTTACACTCACTTGCCTACACACTATCAAATTATACATTCCCTGAGTATCTGTAGTGCCACTTGTGTTTGATGTGAATGACTGTACCTAATACTGATTTGTAGGTGATCAATCAAACTTTCTGGTGTCTTGTTTACTGCTGCAATCTGGTAAACTTTGTTGAATGATACTAGTTGTATCTGCCTAGTATTTGAATGATAATGTAAATTGAGTTTAAATGGTGATAATATTTTGGAAATGTGCTTATTTTTACTTTTAGATGTAAAGCACCTCAGTTGCTGATGCAAGAGCCCTCTAGCTGCAAGGAGATTAAAAGATACTCTAAGGTCAATAAGTGTTTTGTAGACACAAGTTCATTTGCATTAACTTTCCATCGTGATGAGTCATCTTTAACTCACTAATAATAAGCACAATAAACTGTGCTGATCCACAAGTTATTTTTCAGGGAAGCAGATTGCCCATTAAAATACTTTGGTATGTCTATCCAAATGTACTTTTCAGCCAATGCAAGTATGACAAAGAAATAAGAACAATGTACCTTTTTCTTTGGTGCCATAGGCAAACTACTGAAGCTGTGGGAGTTTTTAGGGTCCCAGTGCTGTTTTCACATACAGATCTGACTATGTGACTTTATGGTTGTTTAAGTGAGACAAATATGTAAGTCAGTTAACTAAATGCACACATGTATTTTAAAAATCCTAATTGATGGCAACAAGATTAAAAGTAAATGACGTATCCAGCTATTGTGGAAATGGGAAAAATGTAAGAGACAAAAGTGGTATAGGGAAGAGTGGGTACAGGTAAAGGAGACAGACTTGAGAAATTTAAGACTCCAGGTATCAATCAATCCATTAATGAGGGCATACGCAGGGAAGTCCCACTGCAGGCCCCCTTCCCATTCCAAACACAGCAATATCTATCGACTTACTCAAGCTACAAGTTCAGTTGGTATCCCCTTAGTCTCCACTCAGGGTTGTCTCTTACAGAAACAATCCAGCGAGCAGGGTCAGCTTCTATACCCAATTGCTATAGTTGCAGTTAAGACTACATGCAACCCACAGATCACGGCCTCACTTTTAGCAGCTTTGCACTGATGTTACAGATACCAGATGCCTTTCCACCCCTCAACTTTGCCACAGCCTCTCTGACCTCGTCAAGAAAGGGCGGGCTTTTGTTGATGGGTGGATCAGCATCCGCTACCTGCAACCCAGTAGCTGGAAGCTGCCCACTTGGAGGATCCACCATCTACAGCTGCTCAAAGTACTCTGCCCAATGACTCCTCTGCCCATTCATGTCCAACACAAGTCAACCATCTGCTGTTCAGATAGTGCTAACCTGAGAGGGAGGCTTGGAGCAGAGCTTTTTCAGGGCTCACTAAGCAGGCTAGAGGTCATTTGTACTTGAGATGGCCCTTGATGCCCTCAGCGACTTCTGACATACCTCCTCTCGTCTCTCCTCAGGAAAGTTCTAGTCCAGCGTGACAAAGCTTTATAACGGACCCGATCCCCAGCAAGCCTGGTAGCGCAACTCTCGTCAGTATTTTCCAGTGTCTCCTCTGAGATAAAACCACTCCTAGATTTTGGGCACTCTCCAATGCACTCCTTTGAAGCTTGAGTTTCATGTATTAAGGTATCCCACAGTTCTACAGGGTCCTCACGGGCGCCGAGCACATTGAATCGATTCAACATCCGAGTTGCCACAGTTTACCTCCCAGGTTTCCCCAGGTATCCATTTATCACCCAAAAGGGAGGATAAACATCCGGGTGAGCTGCATGCCAACTGCCAGGGCCAGGCTTTGAACCCGAGCCTGTGGATTCGTAGTTAGGCACGCTAACCACTAGACCAGCGGTTGGCAACCTGCGGCTCCGGAGCCGCATGTGGCTCTTTCAAGAGACCTGTGTGGCTCCTGCCTGAATTAAAAGAGGACTCTTTTAACCCTGGCTCCTGCCACCTACTACTTGGTTTGACACAGTCATTCCGGCTATAGCCGATGACTCTGCGTAGACATTTATTACCAAAGGCATCAATCCGCCTCTCCAAGTCCCCATTTAGTGTCCATATCTCACAACCATAGAGTAAGACAGGGAGCACAAGGGACTTGAAGATACAGGTCTTTGTCCTTTTGCACAGGTATCAATAATGCAATATACTCGTGCTGAGCGAGTCCATAACACTGTGGGCCAAGCCAAGTCGACATTAAGACTTTCTGACAAGACTCACCTATGTTCTGAACTACACTAGCAAGGTATGTGAAGCTTTTCGAGATCTCGATGTCCTCGCCACACACATGTACAGACTGTACTGTTTCATCTAGCAAGCCTCCAAACATCTGTACCTTGGTCTTGGCCCAGGAGACCTAAAGTCCCAAGTGTTTTGCCTCCTCGTGCAGTGCCTTGAGAGCCATCACCAAAATTTCCAGCGACTCTCGAGTCGAGTTTGGTGTAGAGCATCTCTTCAGTTTCACACATCTCGGTAGGACCGCACACTGTAACAAGAGACATGAAGCCCAATGTGTGCTTCAGCCTCACTCACATTATACGCTCATCAACTGGAGTAACCTCAACCACAAATGGCAACAGTTGGCTGGAGATGCCCATAGCTGCCCCCTTAAGACAGAAGCTGCTCATGCTGGACCAGTAGTAGGTGTCCACCCTCAGCCTTCTGAGCTCATTTGATAGGTTGGGCAGTCGATCATTTTCCGAGAGACTCCAGATGTTCCAGGAGCCCACACACAGAGCCCTCCGCAGGTTAACCCCGGGTCTGGTTCTACGGGCAGGCGCAGCCTCTGCACCACCCCGGCCACCCCCACAACAAAAGGAGAGGCTAGGGGGCAATTCCTCCTTCGAGATGCAGGGTCCCATAGGCTTTGCCCTGCACCCATCACTGACGGCAGGCTCCCCGACTGCAGATGCTTCCTGGTATGATGACTGAAAATGGTAGACTTACATGAAGCAGACTCTAATGACATTTTTCTGTTGGTAGACATAAGCAAGGCAAGGTAGCAAGAGATTTACATTATTGTGAAGGTTGGATGTGGTATCCATGCAAGACCAATGAGCTGAGGGGAGAAGACAGCAGTGAACAAAAAGAAAATTTGCAGAATGTGCAAACAGCTATGAGTAGGAATGATTCAATGTATGGAATGTGGGAGGTAAGCAACTTTGAAAGTTTATATATGTGATTATTTGGCAGTGATATGATGCTATGAAATATGAATGATAAATACAGCAAACCAGAACTCACAGATACCCATAATAGAATCCCTCTTCTGTTGTTTATAATCAATATTCCATTGGACGCCTCTTCCCCATCCTGATGTGTCCCCATTCTAGCCGGTATGAACTCATTATTGGTATGGTTGCAACTATCCCTTTGTGAGGATGACAATCCTTTCATTTTCTTATAAATCTATTGTGGCTACAACTGTCGGCAATAGATTCTCTCATAAACATCTTCCAGAGTTTGTGGCAATACTTTCCCATTGGCTGCTACCCAGCAATATCATTGCTAAACTGCAGTGCTGAAGCCATGGCTGATGCATCGAATTCTGAGGAAACTTCAAGTAGAGGATGATTAGATAGAAACCATTCCTGCATAGCTGTTTGTTATCTATGTGCCTCATGTTATTTGACTAACTGCTTTTCTGCAACAACATTTTTTGTTGTTTTTGGAGCCTTCACAAACCATTTGTCTTAGGGAACTATCTAGTAACAATATTCAAAATCTATACTTGCTCCCTTTCTCAAGTGGCTGAATTACCTAGAAGTTTCCTGTGCCTAGTCCAACTTGGCTTTCCCATTTTGTAAATTGATGACAAACTTCCTGTCCATGATTAATTTCAATCATTTTAATTTATGGAATTAAAATGAGCGACTTAAATGCAAATTTGCATTACTGATGAAGGCAGGCAGGGAAAGGTTTAACTTTTAAACAATGTAACAGTGCACTTATGTATCAAAATAGAATGTATCATTTCAATTAATTATACTGACAAGTTTTAGTTTGTGTGGATCAGTTACAAGTGCACCAGCCCACATTAAAGAACTTGTCAATGCATTATTGTCAATTAGCCTTTTCTTTTTAACAAGATTAACCATCTTTAAAACTATACTACTACTTGTAGATCATAACCCTTGAATGTACAAATCTCAAACAATTATAGTCTGCTTTGGACAAGAAGCAAGGCTTTTCATAATCATGATTTTTCATTTACTTAAAAAATAATTTTGCAAGATAACTGCTTACAGAATGAATAAAAGCATTTGCTGAACAGCCCCTACAGGGATAACTTCTGGACTGGGGCATTAGTGATACAATTCATGTTTTAAGACAACCAACTTAGGGAAAAATTATTCAAGTATAGGTGCATTATCTTAAACAACCTTGGTTATCACAGGTAATCTGTAAACATATAAATTTGATGTTTAAAATTCTAAAACACACAAACTCCCTTCACCTTATAACAAACTAACAAACAGAAAATTATATATATGAAATAAACAAAGGTAAATCTTACTGCCTCTAAAAGTATTGAGAATGCACACTATGAGACTTATAAAAGTGTAACGTTAGAAATGGTACATACAGTTTATACATCCTTAACCTACTACTTTTGACGATGTGACATCTCTGTAATTTACAAAAATGAGTGATTGACTAGATAAACCTGTAAATTGAGGATAAACTTCAATATATATTTATATTCACAACACCTAAAACAGACTTGTGCATAATGTCCACAAGACTCGCATTAAAGGAATCTGTGACATGGCCCTCTCACAAACTGTCCTGTATTACTTTCATCTGTAACCATTGCAGTCAGAACTACCTAACTAGGAAAACACTAACCCAATGATCTGCACCTACTTATTGTACAATATCTGATATGGTAATGTAAATCAGAATAACCTATAAAGCAAAATAAAAATCCCCATCCATTTTAAAATGCCAATATTTTTGGCTAATGCCAGGCTTTAGCCCTTTTGGGAATGTGTAGAAAATCACCTGAGTAATGCTAAAAAAGTGTAATAAATTATTTGAGAAATTTGTTCCAGAAGTGCTCAGGGAAAACATCTTCCTGGTTCTCAACACACTGAAGCAAGCAATTAAAAAAGTTGTGCAACTGACAATTGATATTCTAATCCCGTAAATTAACTAACCACTTAATAGCTATCACAGGCTATGAAGAAAAGTTTACCCATTCCCCTTTTTTTTTTTTCATACATCACGGGTGACCTAGGCTGAAATGAACTTTTTGGCATGATTTACTATATGAAATCCATGCACAAATCTTTGAAAATGTGATCCAATTTAGATTTGATAAAAAAATCCTGATTACTGGATGGAGCTTTGAGACTGGCCTCATATTATCTGAACCTTAATAGTCATGTGATTCACTGATTAGTGACCTTTCTTTAATAATACACAAACACTATAAATACCAAAATATTAACAAAGTTGTTTCACCTACATCTAAAAGTTGGCAACATCACTGCAGAATCACTTCCTATAAATATTTGCAATTCTTTTTTATAAAAGAGCAATACAAAGATATATGAAAGACTGTCAATAACAACAACAATTAATACAATCATACAAAAATGCATTTTACGAGGCTGCTCTCTCACAACCTACCTGACCCAGCATGACCTTGCCTGTGCTGACTCCTTAAGCTCAGTGACACTGGCCTCTTAAGTCACCACACTGAAGATCAGCACGCCCATGTGCCTGGAAATAACTCATTATGTATTAAGCTACAAATTTTCCTGTGTATACTTGCGTATACTTCAAATCTCTTCCAATTTTTGCTTTACATTCCCTATGGTACTGTATACCATTCCAATAAAAGCACAAAATGCTTCCATTCATGAATGGACACAATATATTCACAAACTGGCTTCTTCTCAACTATTCAACCATTTGCACACTAGAAACTTCTCTACTGCAAAATGACATATTTTCACATACACACACATTTGTATGTGCGTGCACACACACACACACACACACACATTCATGCACACACCCTATTAGAATGTTGGAATACAACTTTCAACAAATGGACTTGGCACTAACTACATTTCAAGTAGTAGTAATAGCAGTAGTAAGAGTACTGGTAGTAGTAGTAGTAATAATATTCTTGCTGGCCTCAAAGTGTTAGCTACACAAATCTTCAACTACTAACTCCAAACATTCTAATTTACTAAAGTGTGTCCTAATTTGCCAAGCTTCCTTTCCTTTTAAAAGTTTTCTCAACACATTAACTCATACTTTAGCTTTGGTCATAACTATCATCTAGTTGAAATTCAACTCATCGCCGACATGCACTCCCTGATGCAGGGTATTAGCTCTGTTTCTTTTTACGATTATCTCTTCTTTTATCATCATGGAGCTGTGCCACCATACGCAGCTCTCGGCAATCCCGCTGAAAGCAGAAGAGAACATAAGAGTCAAGTTTCTGTGGCATGTTACAGATGAAGTACTGAAAATTATACTAGATGAGCTTGGATAACATAAGTTGCCACACATCTGTAAAGGAACATGACCAACAAATGGAAGAAAAAAATAATCCTTTCATAATTGAAGAGACTTAACATTACAATATATTTTTTCCTTGTTTAGTTCAAGAATGTTGACTGAGTGAATACCACTTATATTGAGAAATTCACTCTGCAACTAAATAGGAGGCAGCTCTTACAATAGAGGTAGGTGAGGTAGGAAACTGGGGATTTCCTCAATTATTCTAGTCTACTGGCATCACCTATATAAATTATCACATAGCTACTTCTCCATCCTGCCTCTGCAAGATACATTAATCAATGATGATTTATTAACCCGTACAGCGTCAGATACATACGACGTATGTATTATTTTTTAATACCATTGAGCATCAGATACGTATATCGTACGTATTTAATGTATTATTTAGTCCCGTCACTGGAGTGTGTCAAGGTTGATTTCTGTGGTGGTGCCCAAGTAGACTGATCCTTTGGGAATACTGATCACCCAATATATTTCATTTATTGCCATAACTGGCAAGCCTGGCAGCCATTATTCTGGGTACAAATTTTTTTTTATTTGTGCGGATGTTGGAGGTGGTCTTGGAGATCGTGATGTGGAAACTGAAGTGGTTCGTGGTTGGAAAGTGGTTTGACAGTGTGGGTGAGGTATAGTGAGTATACTGACGTCCAGAACCAGCAATTTTGTACCGTCAATTTTGGTAAGGAGGGGGCCACGTATAAACTGTAATTGTGTGAGCGAACACTCTTGTGGGCGACTGTATATTGAGTTGAACTATCAAAAAGCTCAAAATGAGTTACTCTCTAACAATATATATAAGTCTGCGCTACATATGTCAAGAGAAAACAATTAACTCTGATACATACGCACAATCCAAGAAAGTCTATTGCAATCAACATGACCATTTCGCTTCCCAAATCAACAAAAAATGGCCCAAAACACTGACTTATAGGCAATGGTAAGCTAAAAGACATTACATTTTTTTCATTTTTCGTGATTTTAAGCGGTTTTATAAAAATAAAAAATTCCTCCGACGCTGGGGTGGGGAGGTAATTACAAAATACCAAAACGCTGTACGGGTTTATAAAAGAAGAGAAAGGATACTTACCAAAGTCTCGTCATCAGGAACTCGTGACAAGAAGTCTAGTAGTTCGTTATTGATGACTGCATGTGGCCGGATCAGTTTGCGAGTGAATTTGTTAACACCCCAGAGCATCACCAGGTAGCGAATGGGGATATAGTACAGGACAAAGGTGCCCACAAACAGTACAATGATGAGTAACCATGAGAGGAATGGCACGGAGAAGTTGAAGGTGCTGAGGACAAGACAAAACAACCAGTTAAACTAAGGACTACTAGAAAACAGAGGCAAGGGTGTGAGACGACAGCCTATCCGTCTCCACTCTGCTTGTAGTTCAAAGCCAGGATCCCTCGGCAGTAAGTCAAGCATGCTAACCACTGCACTATATATCATCATGAATACAGTATGGGTCATGTACTCCATTATATTTGTGCTATACACTGGAATCATGGCCAACAAATAAATAATCAATTAATATATTTTGGCCGTAAACAAGAACAGTTATTTACGCATTGCAACTGACTGACAGTTGCAATATATGTGACAAGCTATTAGGGTTAATTTGTAGGGGTATTATACACAAGTTTGAGAAGCGCAATAGTGGACTTTTTCCCCCATTCCGTTTTGCCCTTGAGTTGCTTCCTTTAGTAATGCTAAAAGTTATTTATAATTTGCATTACAAGTAAAAAGTAAGCCTTACTTGTTGACGCTTTCAAAGAGGGATGCAATGGCACCTATGGCATTTTGGACAGTTGCAGTCACCTCTTGTATGGCCTGTAGCCTCTCCTTGAGTGACTTCTTTTCCTCCTGAAATTAAGAAAAAGATTGTTTATTATGAATACACAAATGAAACTGTAAATATATCATGTGTATTTTTTTGTATGAGTCACACCAATGTATTTCACTGTAAAACCAGTCATGCTTTTGTTTATCATTGTGAGTAAATGAGTAAAAAACTTAAATCACTGTGCTCTCAACCAAAGAACCAGATAAATTGGTGTAAGAGTTAAATACTGCATCTTCATTAAGAGTTTATTAACTAGTTAAAAAGGAACAAGGCCCCTACACTTGAATTTAAATGATTAACTAAAATCAATGTCCCCACTTTACTGAGTTTGCCAGTGTTCAGAAAAACACTGTGTTGACTCTGCTGTTAGAAATAGTTTGATAGGTAAATAACTTATATGCTCCTTCTTCAGGATACTGGACAAGTATAAGGGGAAAAGATGAATGTGATCAATCATACGAGTATTCAAGTTCTTCATAAAACAGGAAAGTATTTTTTTTAAATAAAAAGAACATATATAAAAAAAAGTAACAATAATTAATGAGGAAAGGCAACACTAAGGAAAGTTTTTCCAGGAGAAACTGTTGTATTCAATGGTATATAATCTATAGTGTTGCACTGTACAGCAGAGCATGCCACCAAATGGTTCAGTGTGAAGGGGAGGACAAGATACAGTACACAAGTACACACAGACTGAAGCACCACAGGACTCTCCAAACACTTTTCACACTAATTTTCCCCAAGGACTTGCTGGTAACTCTGCACACATTGTAAAGTTGCAATGATAATCAACTCAGCTTTACACACTAGGTGGGTATGTCAAATAAGCTCCAAGAATGCATAAGGTGAAAAGCAGGTCCACAAAAAATCACCGGTCAAGCAATCCCCAAAAGATCCAATTCTAGATATTAAATACAGTACTTCACCTCTCTGGAGGGGTTAGTGGGTGTATTATACCTGCCAGAGTCATCCTTCTCATAATGCCTTATCCTTACCTCTGCGTTCCCACTCTGGAAATACAGCCCAGCATTTGTGTGAAAAGAGAGTTTCATCATTCATACCGCACACAGGCTCGATATGTAGACATTGAAATCCCAGACCAAGATACACTGAATCAACTGCTACATAAATAACTTTTACACAATCAATTTTATAACACACAATTGTGTAAAGTTGATGTTTTTTGTGAGTGCTCTATCTCTACATAAGCTGTAATGCTCTGTAAGGTATATCATGTACTGAAGCATGATGCACAGGCATATTGGAAAAGAGAAGCCATCGTAAAGTGAGGACTGAGCAGATGCAAGACTGATTTTATGTATCATGGTCTGAGATTATGTGAAAATTATGTATAGAGATTTGGGAAAGACAGGAAAATTTTAAAATGAATTGAAAAGAAACAGTCTGAATGCAAATGAGAAACATCAAAAGCTTAATAAAAGTTCAAATGATCATAAAATTTTGTCAGCTGCTATGGTAGATTTCTACTGTAAATATTATTGAAAATGTGCAACAAAAATTAAGAATATACTCAGAACTGCAATAATACACTAAAAAAAATTTAGGATTACACAACTGGGGAAATTATCAATACCACACCCCTTCCACCTCTTATTTTCACAGCAGAGATAAAGACGGCCACTGATCTTGGGCAAAAAATATAATTTGAGCTTGTGACTGGTGTGCACTTTATTTACTTCTTTGACTATGATGAATTCTGTTCCATTATTACCCCTTTACTGAGCTGGGCACCAAGACACCTGGCATACCACAGGATGCATCAACCGGCACTTGTTCAGCTTTCAGGCTACTGTCAGCACAGATTGAGTGACAGGATTCTGAACTCACAATGTGGCAAACTATTACACGAATTTTTTTCAGGTTGTCATAATTTACTGAATTTTAGTAACATTTCAATTTGTATGGATAACACTGCTGAAATACCCTACTTTGAAAAATGCTTGTGTATTGCCCAGATTTCATTTCACTATATCTCCACACAAGCACAGCGTGTCACGAAACACACGAAAAACTAATCCAGACCAGGAAAGGGTTTCACCAGTGCTGGGGATCGAACCTGTGACCAGTGAGATAGGAAAGCCACTCCTTAACCAGTTGGCCAAAGAGGTACCCCCCTCGCAGAGTGAGTTATGGGAGGCCCTCCCATCAGGTGGGTCAGGCATTACATTTAATCAAAATGAAAATGCTGAAAGGTAAAGTATCAGTAACCAAAATGAATATGTATATATATGTCAAACAAAAATAAGAGTCCAGAGTTCAACAACAATATATGTCAAATCCACCTACCTTGTCTTTTTCATCGTCATCAACTTCATCATCATCCACAGAGATGTCAGTATCCTCCTCACGGTGATACATAGTTCCCACTATCGCCAACACCTGTCAGTTGACAAGCAAAAGCTTGGCGTAAGTGCTTGACTTATCTACATTTATAAGTATATGAGGCGTCTAGTGCTCAAGGGGCGAACAAGCCAATTACGTAGTTTTGAGCTAAAGGCCTTCAAAGTCAAGCATAGCAAAAACATGATGAAAAACACACACAGCAGTATCATTATACATCAATAGAAAGCTTTCAGCTAGACAAATTCCATGGAATCAGTGTTTGTGTGAAATTGTGTTAATTATTAAAAAAAAGGGTGTTTTTTTTATTAATGCATGTTATCCAATTTAATCAAAACTCGGAAAATTAAAAGAACATGATGTAACTAACAGCCAGTTTAAATTTCAAAACAAAATGTCCATATTCAGGTGTTTTATGAGTGTTTTACTAGTGCTTTTCGCCCTTAGAGCCCTGATACAGCCGACTTCATACACTCTGCAGACAGGCAAAAACACGCTACTCTCACCACCCTTCTACTGGACCATGGAGACCGACTTCCCATTTTCACCTTCACAGAGGGTTGCACAGTGCTTCCATCTTGCGTAAACCAGTGAAAACTCAAAATCTGCCATGTTAGCATGTTTGCCCCTCGTGCTCTAGACGCCTCTTATATAAACAAGTACATACAGGCAGGCACACACACACACACACACACAAAGAATATCAGAAAGTTGTAAAGAATACAGAGAATTGCAACTAAAATGGTCCCAGAACTCTCGAATATGACGTATGAAGACAGATTGAAGGAGATGGACGTGACGACACTGGAACAAAGAAGGGAAAGAAGAGATCTGATCACGCTTAAGTTGGTAAATAAGTTTGATGAGGTGGATAGAGATGATCTCTTCTTAACTGTGAGAATGCAGGGGCAGAGAGGACATAGGAAGAAACTTAATAAAGGAACCTGTTTGAGTGACTTAAAGGTGGATAAATGTAAATATGGAGACGGGACTATTAGAGCTTAGCTCAGGCCCGGTAGACTACAAATAGGTAAAACACACACACACACACACACACACACACACACACACACACACACACACACACACACGGCCAGGTAGCTCAGGGGTAGAGCGTCTGGCTCACAACTAGAAGGACCGGGGTTCAATTCCCCGGCTGGGTGAAGATAAGTTGGGTTTATCTTCTTTCATGTGTAGCCCCTGTTCACCTAGCAGTGAGTAGGTACGTGACGTCAGGCAAGGAGTTGTGACCTCGTTGTCGCGGTGTGTTGTGTGTGAGTGGTCTCAGTCCTACCCAAAGATCGGTACTACGAGCTTTGTGCTCTTCCATAGGGGAATGGGTGGCTGTCTCAAGAGAGACCCGCAGCAGACCAAGAGGTGAACACACACACACACACACACACACACACACACACACACACACACACACACACACACACACACAAACATGGATCATTCCATAGCTGATGGCTGGCAAGGCCACAGAATCCCTAAGAGGATAGAATCTTATGGCCACCTATACAGACTAAGAGTTGGGACATACACAAGGTACTGTTTTATATTGTCTACCATTACTGAATGAAACAGATTCATAATTCTGAGGTTTTGTGTATATTTATATACTAAGTGTAAAACACATTTCAAGTTTGTTAGAAAACCTGAAATATAATTCATATGTAGTTTACTGTAGTTTATGACATGCAAAATTGCTTGTGAAATCTATGTCGCAAGTTGCTACTTTCTGTAGTAGATACATATACGTAATTTGAAATGTCTTTTTGCGGCATCTTTTTTTTTACACCTAAAGAAAGACTGAAATTCAAAGAACAAACTGCATCCATCATAATGGCTGCTGTCTTAACATATCAGTCTCTCACAGCCCCAAATAATTTTAATTATTTTTTAAGTGTTTTGCACTTTCTGCAGACAAATAATCATCAGTCTCTATAAAGTGAAAACTACATAAAATTTAACAAATTATTTGGGTGCGAGAGATGTTTACATGTTAAGACTTAAATGGAAGATTAAGATATTGTGGAAGACTAAGATATTTTGTTATAAAGCAGAGCAGCAACACCTGATCTGATGAGATCAGGAACAAATCAAAATCACAAGACCAGTCACAAGTAGCACACTGGCTGCATCACAGCAGTAAACTGACTGCAGTGTCATAGCAGTAAATCACTGTGGACAACCCTCTCAACTGGAAGCTCCACATCTCCAACACTGTCAGAGCAACCTCCTACAAGCTGTAAATGCTGCGTAGACTCAGGACGCTGGGGGCACCGGCTGCTGAGCTGTGCGGTACATACACAGCATTTATACTGCCAAAACTCATGTATGCCTCCCTGGCATGGTCATCCTCCCTTACCCTCACCCATCAACAGCAACTTGAGAAAGTACAGAAGAAGGCATTCAGGGTCATTTCAGGCCCTGATTACCACACCTACGACAATGCCCTGACCACCCTGAGTCTCCCGAGGCAATTATAAAGCAGAAAACTTAGCATCACCTTGCTTCACCATCCTCGCCACCACCACCTCCTGCCACCCGACGCGCCTCCCCCCCACCCACTTCACCAGGCATCACAATAAACTCACCCCCTTCAATGCATCACGAACTGGCCGATTCAAACAAAGCGCAGTGCCGGTGATAGTGCTGATGACGAATAATGCCCAGTAGAGATAGTCCTGTTAACCCAAAGGGCCGCAGTGTAGATTAGCACCTCGTCGCCATCCTCTTTCTGCCCCCTTCACACCACCCTCCCTCTCCCTTTTGTTTCTATTATTAGGTCCCCCCCCTTGCCTATTTAGTATTAGTTTATTGTATTTACCATTTGTATATTTTCAGCCTAATGGCTGCCATACCTTAATAAACCTGTTATTATTATTATTATTATTATTATTATTATTATTATTATTATTATTATTATTAAACCGACTGCAGTGTCATAGCAGTAAATTGACTAATATTCTTGGTGTAGTAACTCATACAGATACTGCCAACAGAGACAGACATGTGAAGTCAAAGTATAGAGGAGACCCTTCATTTTGCAGACTATAAGGGGAAACTGTTGCTCAAATTTCTAAGTAAAAAATATTCTCAATTATGTTAGACAAAATTCATAAATGGTGTAGAGTTAGAATATAAACATTTCCATGATGAGCACCGCCACCGCACATCTGACCTGCAGCACCATTTTTGTTTACATGCCACATGCCGGTGTCGTGTTTTTCCTCGTCCTCCTATTACTGGCCATCCATTTTGTTTACAAACCAAACGGTGGATTGCTATGAACACGTACGGATCCATGTATGCAGCTGATTGGGTGTACATGGCTGTCCCCTCAGTGTTTTCAAGCACAGGATGGCTTATTGTTTTATTCTTTAATAGGAAAACATCAATGAATCCAGTACAGCGCTCTGTTTTGTAACAGGTGAAGTGAAGGACCATTAAATAGCCTTCATGCAGTGATACATCATTAAATTTATGGGAAATAGCATCTTGCTATTTTCAAAAAACAAAATTGTCTTACCCGACTAGCTGCGTACACATATCCGTGTTCATAGCAATCCGACTTTTGGTTTTGTAAACAAAACAGATGGCCAGAAACAGGAGGACGCGGAGAAACATGACACCGGTCAGGGGTGAGTCTTTTCATTGTCTTTGTTATCATGCTAAGACACAAATGACTCTTGTCCAGCACCAGTTCCATCACATTTTGTACATAATGCAAATCTTAATACCAGACATCTCATGAATTAGTGTTGGTGTTTGGTATATGTTTGTTCTACAGCCATTGCCAGTTACCAAAATTAATAGAAATATGGATACCAATGAATAAACTTTCATACAAAATGCCCGACCCACACACTTACAGAGACACAATAAAAACAATACTTATGCTGTATGCACTATCATGTGAATGTCTTGTGAAATGTGGTCAGGAGAAAAAAAAAAAAAAATCATACTTTAGTGAAAATTCAATTATCTAAAATATTGGTCCATGAAATCAGAAGACAGGGAAACAAATTCAGGAAATGGAGGGTCAACTGTATATATAACAATGCTCTCATACTTACAATGTAGTTCTTAAGGTACACAATCAAGAGGATGATGGGGATCATGTAGGGCTCGAAGCAGTAAGTTCCCACCATGAAAGCAATGAAGGCAAAAGTACTCCTGATTGGATACTCCCACTCAAAGCAAGACCTGCAACATTAGTATTAGATTTAGGAATTCAACTTTCAATCAGACAAGCTTGAAAAGTTACCCAAGAAATTAAGGACTTCTATAAATTCCTCATGAGCTTTGACACAAACTTATTGGCACATCTGTGAAGTCCTTGCTGGATACACACTAACAACTGAATGAACACTCCCTGGCAATAATAATGTTCAAATAAGTATGTGTCCTTGATTCTTCCTGGTGTCAAGTCTGAAGAGAGAATTGTTAACTGTTTGCAGTATAAGTAACGCTCACTACCTTCAGGAGTTCCCAGAATTTGTTATTTGTGTTATGGGTGATGAGTGATTAAAGTCTATCACTCACCATCTATGCAAAAATCCCTGACACTGTTACATCTCAAACTGATACAAATTATATATTCATTATGGGAAACCAGTCTGGTGGGGAGGAAAGTTCTGATGCACTTACTTAATAAACTTTCCACCCTCAATGAAGTCCATGATGCATGCCTTCAACCGGTTCACATTGGTTATGAACACCTGTCTCTTGAACTTCTGCTCCACCTGCATGAACTTCTCCTCCTTGGGCATGAAAGTCCTCACAGCTGCTCGTAACTGAAACAAAGGAAGAAGTAAATAATGTGGCATTTCCTGTCTCTTTTTAAAAGATTTTCTATGTAGAGGAGGCATGAGATTTTCTGCCAGTACAATTCTTTATCAGTGGAAGCAGGTTGTAACACCAAAGGTCTATAGAGATTCAGGCTATGTTGGCAAATGATGAAGCCATTTTGATGCATATTAACAATAACAATACTTACGGGGTTCCAATATATTGTACATTCTAATAAAATCTCTGGGTTGAGTCCTTTTGCTCTCATCCTCAGCTTCTTGTCTTTCAAAGCATGCCTGGAAAAGATTACCATTTTTTTTTTTTTTTATGTGTAGACTATAAAATGTTTCAGGTAATATAGGATAAATAGTGTAGAAAATGCATAAAAGGAATATGAAAAGGAATGACAATATGAAATATTAAACAGGTGACAAATCTATGAGATAGGTAAAAAATGATAAACATTGTCAATCAAATTTGGTGAAAAATGGATTTTTTCAATGCTGGAAAGCATGTGCCACACAACCCATTATGAAATAAACTTTATGAAGGAACATAATATGAAATTGTAGCTTTTTCTCAGGCAACGAGATATATCATGAAGGGTAGTTGGTTCTGTATGTTCCAGTAAAAATATACTGACTGATGTGTTGAGTTGACAGGGATGTTGTATGATATGGACACTGTGGAGTGATATTATAGTTACCATTTCTTTTCTCCATTCCTGATCTTCAGTAATGGAATTGCAATTTTGCCCAGGAATTCCACTTTATGATCTCTGTCTTCATCGTAGACTGTTACCTCCAAAATGCTGTGTATGTCTTTGACATTGCTGAAAATGTACAAAAGAGCATAATTAGATGTAAGCATTGATGGCAGGATGAAAATGTTCCTGATATTAAACAACATAGGAACATTTACCACCAAATGTTCTCGATGTGCCAGAAATTACTGAAGTAGCACAACATACTGAAATCATCCACCACAGTACAAAACTAGGAAGTTTGTGGCAGCAATACTGTTTACAAATGAGTTACTGCCAACACAGAATAAGAAGAGTATGTAAACTCTTCTTTTTCCTGATGTACTGATATCCCAACATGACAGCCTCATACAATAAGTCTCTATTCCAGTGGTTCCCAATGTTCTTGCATTCACAACCCTTTTCCCCAAATCTTGAAAACCCGGTGACCCCCTGATATCAGTAGTTTGTTTTACCCATTTTTAAGACAAATTTTCACCCAATAACCGACCCTGACATGCCCCCAAAAGATGTCCTGATGCCCTCTCAACACTCGCCAGCAGGCATACAGCACCAGCAGAATGAAAGCATAGAAAACAAATCTCAATGATAAGCTATAAAAATAATTCATCCCAGACAGTTTTAACAAGGTTCTGTGACCTCCCAGTTAATCATCCTCGATCCAATAGTTGGAAATCCGATCTATTCTATATTTATCCCCAATGCCTTTTCCCACCATAGGAACTTTCCCCATGGGGATGGCCAGAGAAGATATGTCTCCAATTTTAGCTGTTCTGGCACTTCTTACCACATTCCATCCCTCACCTGCCAACTTTCTCTCTACAACACTTATACACTTTGTTGATCCATTTTCCTGGCAGGCTCACCCTAGTTTCTTCTTCCTCAGTCTTGCCCTCGTATACTCTTCACAAAGCCATCCTCGTTCTTGTCACATCTCAAGAGCATCACACCACCAATTCACTTGCTCCACAATCTATTCTCTTTGCTGTTACTCATATCAAAAACTTTCTTGCATATCTTAATTACATTCTCTATCCCATCTTGACACACCACATGCATCTCTTATGGAGCTAATCTCCACAGCACGTATTCATGCTTGTGGCATTACATTACACACCAATGTCTCCAGTGCATATGAAAGAGTTGGAAAGATAATACTATTTTTAAAACCTTTCTTTACCTCCCATGATCACACCAATATCCTTCCAAAACTTTCCCTAATGCATAATCAATGTGAATTTGTCTTAGAAAGCATGAGTAACATGACTGAATCTTTAAATAATTTTTCCATATCTACTATTACTTATAGCAACACAACATGTGAAGTGAAGGCATCATCTTACAAGTTGAAGACCTTGTTCCAGCTTGGAGAGAGAGTCTTGTACTCAGTTTGTGTCTGAAGGCGATCATTGACAAGTTCTAACACACAGAATGGGTCACTCTTGCCACCAATGTCAGCTGATGCAAGGCCTTGTGCCCTGAACACCTTGACCCTTAAGTGCCCAACATCCTTGACATTATGCAGTGTTCGAGTCCATTTCTAGAGGAGAAAATATAGCAGTGACTTACAATGACTCATGTACTACTGGTAAAATAAAATGTTCACTATATTAATGACAGATTTTAAAGACTTTTGTGTTTTTATTCTCAGTAGTATATGAAACAAATTGATTACAAAAGGAAGAAAAATGGCTTTATATGTTCAGAAAGACATTACACACAAAATCTTACATCTAAACTTAAATAGATCTAGGATGTACATTTATAGAAGCCATGTGCATTGATAATGTTTCTCAACAACTTTATAACTAACTAATGGCGAGCATTCACCACGGTACCTGCATGTCGCTTCACTTACTCACCGCCTCCACCCCAAACGGTCCCCCCAAACAAGCCTCCAAGCAGCTACCCTTCCCATTACAGAAGGAAGACAAAGCAATATTTACTTACATAATTGGCAGCCATGTTCTGAAGTTCCTTGGGGTTGTCATCAAAGGAGTGAAGGTCTGATATGGTTTCTGAGGACGTGATGCCAGATATTGTGAGGAGGAGGAAGACGGAGCCGGCGCCTTTGTCGAGAGGCGCCCAGATATGGTGAGTCTTCTCCTTCTCATACTTCGAAATATCAAGAACACACCTGTGTTGAGATAATAAAGGTGGAAAATTTGACTAGTGGCTGACATTTTTAAACTGAATATTCAGAAACATGCCATTTACTTCCAGTTCCCTCTCTAAATGATACACGACTATCCTTAGTTGTTTTAAAGGACAATAGTTAAGTGTTCCCCCTTCATTTCACCAATACATGACATAAAATGTCATGCTGTCCTGAAGACCACCCATCAACCCAGACTCTAGAAGAAACTGTCCAAGTGAATCAAGAATGAGTTCCAGGGGGCAGCATGAGCCGAGCATAAATGGCGCAAAAAGCATACATACCCCCATCTGCACCATATTATTCTAATGCATTCCGAGTCACAGGTGAAGGGCAGTGCATGAGTGATATGAACTGACCGAATACAAAACTATATAAAAAGAAACATTGAGGGAAATAAATTAAAGGAATGTGTCGTACTCCATGGGAGCATATGCTATGGCTGCACGTGGCCTCGGAGCTCATCTCTGACTCATTAGCCCTACAGCCTGTGGTGAGGAAGAATAACTAAAAACCATGCAAGTTCGCAAGCATTTTATACTGGAATACAACACCACTCCTTTTAGTATATTTTAACCTGGTAGCAGCAACGAGCCAAATTTGTGGCTTTACCGTGTAGCAGCGACGGGCCAAATTTGTGCCATGATTTAAACCCCCCCAAAATAGATGATACATAAACTGACCACAAATGCTTCGACATATATTATGAAATGGTCTGTATGAGTGATGATTTTTTCTCATTTTTCTCGCTTAGAGGGACCATTAAGAAACATGATCCCTGCTGCTACTGGGTTAATATGTAAATAAGCAGAGATCCTACCCATGTATTCCAGTGTGAACTAATTAACATACTTCATGAAACCACACAGCGACCACTTGTTGTGTAATCAGCCACAATCAGGAACCTTTCTATTATCACCAAAATAAAGTGAAACCTCCTGAGGGATATGAGGCATCAGAGTTTCCTATGTCCCATCTAAGCCTCCACTTGATATTTTTAATTATGAATGTAAAACTTGAAACCTTCACCCACCTGCCCATGAAGTCATCCTTGGTCCTGACATCCTTGTCCCAGACAGTGATTTCAAGATTTGAACTCTGCTCGTCAAACTGGTGGAAGTCAAACTGTTCCAGCCACTTGGGGTGAAGGGTGTGGAAATCAGCCTTGCTCTTGTACTTCTCATTTCCAAGTCTGAGGAAAAATGGTGGAAACGTTATGGTTGCTTCATATCAATAAGGTTACATCAACAAATACTGCAACTACTACTACCACTAATACCATCATTACTACTATTACTACTGCCATTACTACTACTATTGTCATTACCACTACTACTACCATTACTATTACTACTACTACTATACCACTACATACTTGCTGTGTTCACAAAAATGGAATGCATTTTACATATTCTTACTACATCATAGCCAACCACAACTACGTACTGATACATCTTGACAAACACCTAATTGAAAGTAGAAACAATCAGTACACAACAGAACCTTCCCGCGCTGCAACTCGGCGCACGTAAACGAAAGGGATAGTAATTTATTGCCGGTAAAACAGTAAGCTATCGCCGCTAAAATAAATATCACCTTATTGACTTGCAGCGCGAGGCCGATAAGGGAACTGCAGTCAGGAAGTGAGAAGGGAAGTGACGAACAGGCGGAGAGTCGTTTTGGATACACTCGGTTTATCAGATGCCAACTTTCAGCAATTATCTCATATTAACACGTGTTCATGGGGTTCTGAAGAGTGCTGCTTTGATTTCTACTCTCAAAAATGTGGAAAAAAATACCTATCGATCTAAAATAAACCCCGACAATGAACTGCTTCGTTACCCCTGAACCATCCCTCATGCAGCCAAACGCGCGTACCTTGGGACAGCCAATCACGCGCGCTAATCACTTGCTGTTGACAATTACACGAAATAATAGGGAAAGAGGCTGAGCTTATTGTACATACAGAAAAAAATAATGGAACGTAAACTGAGAATAAGGTTAAAAATTATCATTTTTAATCAAGGGAAGAAGAGGAAATGGGTTATTAGAGAAGGTATACAGGTGGGGGTGGGGATGGGGGTGGGGGGAGGGAAGACAGGAGTGTAAAATTGTTTGGTGTAGGTTTATTTATTCTGGTTTAGTTATTATTTATCGGGCACCTTATTTGTACACCCCCGGCGTGCTGGGGGTGGGGGGAGGTGGGGGGGGGGGAGTGTGTGTGTGTGATTTGTTTGTGTTTAGAGAGCTAAGATATGGTGTTAGTTTTATGAAGTGGTGTGTGGGCGGTTCTCTCTCTCTCTCTCTCTCTCTCACCTGAATTTGACGTAAGGGTCGGAGGTGCCGTCGGCGTCCATGGGCAGCAGGTTCTTGCCCTCCACCAGCACGATGGTCACCACGGAGCTCCAGATCTGGCTCTTGAGGCGCCGCTGCTGCTCCGCCAGGCGAGACCCGCCGCGCTGGAGGTACTGCCGGGGGAACGAGGAGTGAGTGAGGCCCAGCTGACCAACAATGCCCTCTAGCACCTGGTTATCCTCTAGCTTCAAATCTCTCTCTCTCTCTCTCTCGGCACACATACACACACTGTCTATTCAAGGACAACTGTCAATACGTCAACAACCTTAATGGTACTAAATCATACTCGCTCGTGCCTCACACCTGAAAAAAACAGTGAGCAGACTCGAACATTTGAAACATGGCCTTTATATCTTCCCTCAAAATATATATACAGAGATAGCTGCATTTGAGGATATTCCATGAGTCTGAACCTATAGTCTTAATCGTATGATGCTTTACAAGTTTACGCCTATCATGACAAATATCCAATGCAGTAATTTTTTATCATTCACTCATCATACATACAAAACAAACCTTTACTTGAATCAGTGTTCGAACTTTCCACATCTTGGTGCTTAGTAGAAGTTCTTCCTATGCCTGTGCATGTGATCAAGCTAGTCATATTCACAGTAGCTGGTCGTTGATGAAGGGAAAATTGTACTAGCTCGAGAAAACATAAAAAGTCACACATACATTACTTACTGCTTGGTGTACTCGGCTCCAGTGAGTGTGACGTACTGAGACAAGATACTTTCCACTTAGGAGAAGGAAACCTTACCTTTACTGGCGCGAGCTCCACACACACTACTCACCCCTGCCACCTTGCTTAGCTTATCCCCGAGCTTCTTGTGCCCCTTGTGCTCGTGGGCAAAACTCTCCTTTAGCTTCAGTCGCGGGCTGGCCTGAGGCGCCCCCGCTTCCTCGTGCTTAGCATCTTCAGCATGAGGCGCCAGGGACGGCCGCCGCGAAGAGAAGAGGTTACCGAGGAGACTCTTTGGTTCATGGTCCTGAGATGTGTGTGATTCATGCTTGTCCTCCTGACTATGGTAGGAACTGCTGTCGTCGTCGGTGGGGGCGTCACAGGCCTCGGGGAAGGTGCCTGGCTTGGTGGAGGCGGAGGGCACGGCTATGGAGGGACGGTGCTCAAGGGTCTTCTTCAGGCTCTCTCTCACTTCGGTCAACACACAGCTCGCACTCTTCTTGTTGTTTAGCGAGTAATCTATAGACTTAGTGAGAGCGTAGTCATTGTCGCTTTTACTACTTTGGCTTTGAAGGTCGTCGCAGGACAATATACTGATGTCTTCCGCGCCGCTGCAGATCATGCCCTCAAGGAAAGCATGGTGGAGAGCCTCAGATAACGCCGAGTAGGTTTGGGACTTGCCTAGCACCGGGGTGTGAGGCGACAAGAAGTCCTTCATGATAGGACTGCTCACGTCTTCCGTGGGTGAGCTTAGGACGCTGTTGTTGTTGAGGGCGGACAGCACCGGCAGCCCCTTCACCTCAGGCTGGGGTTCACAGGAGTCCGCATGTTGACATTCGGAGTCACTCGACGTCTCTAGCTTGGCGTCCTCGGGCTCAGAGTTGGGCTCTTCCTCCCGCTCCTCCTCTCGCTCGTCTGTGCTGGGTGACGGAGTGCGGCTCCTGAACACCTTCCTGAAGGCTCGTGCGATGGAGACCCCCACGAGGCCTCTTTTAGCCCTGGTTACGGGACTGTCACTCCTGCAGTCTGTTAGGGGCTGGTCCCTCCTGCTGTGGGAGGTGAGGGGCTCACTCACGGTGATGTGGAACGCGTCGAGATGATAATCACTGGGGTCTCGGGGGAGGGTGTCGGACGGCGGCTGGGGAGCCACGCCCTCACTCATTTTGTCTCTTGGCACACACTCGCGGCCTCATCGTGAACTCTCAGTGGTCACAGTCTTCCTTTGGGACAAGACTATGATGAACAAGACGCAACACTAAACTCTGCGCGACTCGTCAAGATTACGTGCACAACGTCTTGGGACGGAAGGCACCACGCGCTCCGCCGCCACAGGCAAACTTCGCCCACACACATAGTAAAAGGCAAATATAGAACGAGTCATTTGAGGATGATTGATGCATGTAAAAAGAGTTCAGTGTCAACACTCTCCCTCCCGGCACATTCTTTTAAAGATTTCCATTCACCCATGACCGATTTTCCTAATTTCTGTCAGACAATCACGCCGCTGTGTTCGTCCCACCTTCAGATCTGGGCCGCAGCGAACACACGTATACAGCGGCACTCGCGTCCCCTTCCCTGACAAAGCTCCTGTTGTACCCCTCATCAGCGTCTCCTTGTAATCAGGCGAAAGGCTCCCCATCCTTCCCGCAATAATCCGTCCCATCGTGCAGCTGTAAATAATTCCTCACCTTGGCTAATGTGCGCTTCAAACTCGTGTGCCTTGGGTGTTGTCTCATGTTAACCTGATTCCTTCAAAGGCGCATCGATTACCGCGCATCATAAACACTTTTTACACCGCATGTTTAAAAGTAATTCATGAACATAAGTAACCAAAAAGCTTAAAGTAAGAAGCCCCCAAAACGTGAAGTAAAATATCTCTCCGCATATGCTTGAGTTAAAGAGGACGAGCAAAACGGTGCTACGATGAGCCACAGGATTAGAAGCACTTAGCACTTATATTCATTAGAGGGTTTGTTTATTTGGCAGCCGCTCTCCAAGGCGCGGCGGGTGTGGCCTTGGCGTTAGCGTGGGGGAGAGGTGGACAGGTGGACAGCCGGGCAGGTAAAGGGATTTTTTTTTTTTTTTTACGTGTGGGGAAGATTAATATTGGCCGCAACTAGGTAAGGAGCACTAAGGATATTGGTCCACATTGTTCCTTTTTTACCCCCCAAGGCTTTCTATAACACTGCTTCCCGCTGTGGTGATTAGAGAAAGGAGTTACTGAGGGCATTGAACTTTTCTTTCATACTAAAACAAACAAACATTAACGATAGCTAACACCACCAACACACGCAATACGTCTTTGTTCTATATCATTATTATATTTTGTTCGAGGATTTATGTGATACTTTCCACGGCACAGCAAAAAATAAGATATCGTTACTGCTGGATTTGAACTTCTTTCAATATAACAGCACCATCATCAACACACTCACACAACACGTAGCAAGGACAGTATTTTTTTTTCTTTGAAGTGTGTAGGCTTTTATATGACACCTTATCGCGATAGAGTATACAGAAAATGTTATGCTGCCGAGGGAGCTCTATATTATTTTTTCAAACTACAAAACAACAACAAAATAACATCCTTGAAGTTTCCAGGCTTTTATATGACACTTAATCGCGATAGAGTAAACAGAAAATGTTACGCTGCCGAGGGAACTCTATATTATTTTTTCAAACTACAAAACAACAACAAAATAACATCCTTGAAGTTTCCAGGCTTTTATATGACACTTAATCGCGATAGAGTATACAGAAAATGTTACGCTGCCGAGGGAACTCTATATTATTTTTTCAAACTACAAAACAACAACAAAATAACATCCTTGAAGTTTCCAGGCTTTTATATGACACTTAATCGCGATAGAGTAAACAGAAAATGTTACGCTGCCGAGGGAACTCTATATTATTTTTTCAAACTACAAAACAACAACAAAATAACATCCTTGAAGTTTCCAGGCTTTTATATGACACTTAATCGCGATAGAGTATACAGAAAATCTTATGCTGCCGAGGGAGCTCTATATTATTTTTTCAAACTACAAAACAACAACAACAAAACAACATCACCAATTTTAATACATCAAGCGGATCAGATCAAAGGAGACGAACGCTACGGTAATCAAATAGAAAATCTTATGCTGCCGAGGGAACTCTATATTATTTTTTTCAAACTACAAAACAACAACAACAGAATAACATCACCAATTTTAACACAACAAGCGGATCAGATCAAAGGAGACGAACGCTACGGTAATCAAATATACAATGGCCTTATTACGAAGAGTTGTTTTCAGTTCTTGCTACGACAATGAAAACGCCCCAGCAGCATCACCTTCAACTTTATGCAAACTAAAGCAAGTCAATCACCATCACAACGAGGGGACCAGATCAAAGGAGACGAACGATGTGGTAATCAGAAAATGGTGTTATTAGGGGAGTCATTTTTATTCACACTACGACAAAGAACGTCCCAACATCACCATTAACGACAACAAGCAGACCACATCAGAGAGAGATGAACGCTATGGTAATTAATCAGAAAATAGTGTTCTTATGATGATCACTACGACAAATCAAGTCCCAGCACCATCACCTTCATCCCCATGCAAAGTAGAGCAAGAGGGCCAGGTCAGAGGGGAGGAGGTTCGCGGCACCATCCCCTTTGATCCTCGCAGCAACTCAAAACGTGGCACTTTGTCAACGCGTCTGGCGCAGGTGTTTAGCATATATACAACGGCGATGAGGCTGAGGCCCCGGCGGGCTGACATAAGTTGGCACCCACGTGAAGGACGCCTCTCCCCTCTCTGGCCTAGTTTTGAACAGGTTACGTTTGAAGTTTATGCACAGAGGAGCCGAACACACACACACACACACACACACACACACACAAACACACACACACACACACGAACAAGTTTCCACATGCACTCATTGATAATAGGCGCACCTAACATTACCAAATGCGAGGTACAAACTTGGCGGAGGGACTGTTTTGGGGGTGCCATTGAAGGTAATGGGCTAAAGAGTAGCCTATCCGGATATTTTGTTTTTATTTATTAATGATCCACAAGACGTACTCAGCCGATTATATTTCCTGACTTTCTACCCCAAAACTGTCTTCTGGGCTCCAATAACGAAACTAATTTATAGTTATCGTTAAAAGAGTTAAATTCAGATGTTTCTTGGCAATAGTTAGGCGTCAGAAACCGGTAAACACTATGCTCTGAGTACGACAATCTGGCAACGGTGGCTGTACGTATTTTCATATTATTGTTCTGTTGTTTATTCAATGTTGAGTGTTCAAGATAAAGAATACTCATAATTTTAGTTAGTTTTTGGTTATAAGGATTCTTTACGATATACAATTATAACGTTACCTCCTCTACCTTAAGAAACGTCCTGAATCCTGGATCGGCTATGGTGATGTTAGGTGCGTCTATTGGTTGGCGGGACTCTACAAACACATTTTTTTTTCATTTATACCACAAATAGTTAAATACACACAACGTTAAGATAGAATGTCATGATAAAACGTATGCTTGTATTTTTTTCTAGAGTGTAGGGGTGACACAGCTCAATGCATGGATATCTTTGTAGTGTATAAATATTAACGTGTGATACTATGTGCGTTGGGAGCGTCGTAACAAAGCCTATTAAGCTGGAAACGAAAATACGGTACAGCTTTCGAGTGTCTTAGCACTTTATATCGTTGCTCTTGAAGTTTGTGAGGTCTGAGATTGTGTGTGTTATGTCCGTGTTGGTTGTTGTTGCTCGGTGCAGTGTGGAAATATAAATAAAGTATAAATAAGGTGTATCCTGGTACTAATTAAGATGCAGGAAAGATTCATGACTCGGCCACACGAGCATTTTACACTTTACACTCTCTTGGGTTCTCTCGACGGGAGGAGACGAACCGAGGAGACGAGACCAAGATTATACGAGACTTGTTTTGATTTCTCGCTGCAGACTGGAGAAACATGTTTGTGCTGGTTCGCATTCCTCCCCTCCTTCCTTACATTTTCCTCTTCCACTTGTATATATTTACGGCAAGGCCACCAAGTGTGTAAAATGTGTGTGTGTGTGTGTGTGTGTGTGTGTGTGTGTGTGTGTGTGTGTGTGTGTAATAATAATAATAAAAATAATGAACGGTTTACTGCATGAAGTACCAGGCAGCCCTAGAGCTGAAAATATACATCAATGGAAGATGAAATGAAATGAGTGTGTGTGTGTGTGTGTGTGTGTGTGTGTGTGTGTGTGTGTGTAGAAATACAGTTGGCTATCTGTAGTTATATATTTTACGGTTAAGCTTTTGGCAGGTGAGTGAACGGTTATGTTGTTCTTAATGGTAAAAAAAACAAAAACAAATACAAATAAATAAAATAAAATACAAACTTGTCGGTGCTAATCTCTTACCACCACCATCACAACAACAACATCAACAACAACAACGTCTCGTCTAGCCCGTGTGAGTGCAGTGACGCCCAGCCAACTAATAACGACCCCCGGGACAGATCCATTCCTCCAACAAGCTCTATAGACGCCTCATAACCAAACTGGCGAGCTGCGGGGCGCCACTACCGAGGAACACCAGACCTGGGAGCATGTGACAAAAGCCCGAATTCTCAAACGTATCGTCACCCCAGTTCCCGTGTTTGAAAAGCCTCTCGTAGAAGTTGCTGGGTTTTCCGTGGACTGTTTTGTGTTCCTAGTGTTGGTTTAATACGACCTCTGCAGCATGAACGGGAAAATCACCCATGAAAAACTGGTTAATCTTGTCTGGGGCCTTAGAAAATTGTCGTATTAAGAGCCGATACGTTTGAGAATGTGGACCTGAACTTCTCGGCTTCCAGTATTTGTATCAGTAACCCCTACAAATCGTCTTGCAGTAACCCCAACATATTCTCTTTGCCTCCCAGTACGGTGCATGTGTTTTTAAGTTTACAGCCTCGAATGAATATAACTTAACAATATCCAAGGCGGCAAAATGCATGCGTAACCCCACCACAGCAGCAGAGAAATAGCATGCATACACACGCTCCTACATAAACTCGTTGATAACTGAAACGAACTACTAAATAATACAGTGTGCACACGTTATATGTTTTGATGGAGTAAATGTGACGATTATGTGGTTAGCGGGACAGCACGAATGCAGTTTCTTTTATGTACGATAATTATAAACACACCTCTGGATAGCAATGCATGGTAAGGGGTATGCATGTCTATGTTTTCAAGAGTGTAGGGGTAACTTAGCTCAGTGTAGTGTTGTCCTTGTAGTGAATAAAGAATGACGTTTTATAATATTTTCCCTCGCATATTCTCCTCTAGCCCAAAACAATTCAGTCCCCTAAAAAAAAAAAAAAAAAAAAAAAAAAAAAAAAAAAAAAATTAAAAGGATTAAAATTTCAGCACCACAGTCATAGAGGGCGCGTTCTAAAATGTTTGCTTCGAATATTTTCCTCTTTACCTAAATGTAGTCTCTAAAACAACACACCATTACACATTCAACGCACCAAATACTGCACTTGGGTTCACGAATTGCAGCTTATCTTTTTATTTTAGCTTCGAACATTCTCCTCTTCACTCAGATTATGCTCCCCTTAACCCGTCGGCTGCGATTGTCATGGATTTGGCCTTCAGTGGTAGCCTGGTAACATATAGTCCCAGGTCTTTCTCTGTCTCTGTGGTGGATAGTGGAGTGTTTCCCATGTGCTATTGGTGTGCTGGATATCTACTCCCAGGGTGCAGGACTTTACATTTTTCTCATTGAATTGTAGCAGCCACTTTTTATTCCATTCCTGTAGCTTGGTGAGGTCTTCTGGTAGGAAATCCGCAGCCAAGGGGTTAAAAGCACACCATCACAAATGCAAATACCGACATACTATTGCTGGGTTCATGTGATGTATCTGTTTAACTTGAGACTATTTTATCGTTCCCTGGGTCCCGAAATCCGTAAATAATTGCAAGTTCACATGGCTAAATAGATAAATAAAACGACAAAATATAAATTCGCATAATCGCAAAACACCATGAATAGATTAATGTGTTTATATCAACTTCAAATATTTTTCCTAATGCGCCAAGTTCAGCCCCGTGGATCAAACTTACATCATCACGGAATAAAGAGCACCAGAATAAATATAATAAACGAGATAAATGATAAAATATAAATGCAAATGCTCAAACTCTGAATATACTGAAATACTCCACCACTTCTTGGCTTCTGCGCTCATCATCTTTATAATTTTCCTCGTATTCGTCCTCCTCCTCGTTCTGTTTAATTTTTCTCCCCTCCTCCTCCTCCTCCTCCTCTTTACCTTCCCGCCTCCGGACTCCCTCTTCCTCCACTCCCTGCCTACATTAAGAGCTTTTTCTCGCATAATTTTCGGTGATGTTCGTGTGGGTCGTCGTGGAACCGCCGGCAGAGACTGTGTGAAGTCTGCCCTCTCGACGCTGGGGTCTTGGCTCAGTCACACGCCACTAGGATGTACGCTAATTTATACGTATGTAGTCTATTTTGTACTTACATTATGAAGGAAAAAAAGAGCAGGGGTATGAAAATGAATATAACACTAAAATATTCGTTAATTCGTGCGCATCAGTCCATTTCGTACTTATCAGGAAGATGAAAAATAGAGAAAAAAAAACTGAGCTGGGACGTGAAAATGAACACAGAAAAAGATTTATATTTATTCCTTCCATTTCATACCACTTAATTTCTAAACCTACTTGACTTCATCTACCAGGACATTTTTTTTCTTTCTTTTCCTTCCAGGTGTAAATACTGATAAAAAGGATGCGTACAAATAGGCGAAAAATGTGAGTAACAAATGTATGGGTGAGTGCCGATTGGCGAACACACCTTATATATACCGAGGCAGATATGTGAGTAATAATTGTTTGAGTGCGTACAAATTGGCAAACACATCTTAAACCGAAGCAAAGAAATAATAAGAAGTGACAGGCTGCGTATAAATTGGCAACTCCTTCTCCATGCTCACGACGAACATTGTCACTTATCAGACACAAATATAAATCTAGACAACAAAACGAGTCCAAATAAATCCTGCGTGTTATTTACAGCCACACTTATTTAACGTAAGGGGGAAAATAACAACACAAGACATAAATAACAGAAGGAGGAGGAGAAAGCAGGAGAAAGAGAAACAGGAAAAGGAGAAAGAAGTATGAGGAAGGTAAAGATGGTTGATGGAACGGGTAGGAGGAGAAAGGAGAGAGGAAAAAGAAAAAGGATGAAAAAGAAAATTAGGAAGGTAAAGATGAAAGAAGAGGAAGGTAAACATAGATGATGAAGAAGGGGAAGGAGAAAGGAGAGAGGAAAAAGAAAAAGGATGATAAAGAAAATTAGGAAGGTGAAGATGAAAGAAGTGAAGAGGAAGGTAAACATAGATGATGAAGAAGGGGAAGGAGAAAGGAGAGAGGAAAAAGAAAAAGGATGATAAAGAAAATTAGGAAGGTAAAGATGAAAGAAGTGAAGAGGAAGGTAAACATAGATGATGAAGAAGGGGAAGGAGAAAGGAGAGAGGAAAAAGAAAAAGGATGATAAAGAAAATTAGGAAGGTGAAGATGAAAGAAGAGGAAGGAGGAGGAGGAGGAGGAGGAGGAGGAGGAGGAGGAGGAGGAGGAGGAGGAGGAAGTAATGCGTCACGATTGTCCACACTAACTGTCTTCATTCCTTTAATTAATTTCCACCTTTTCTTTACCTCGCATAAATCCTGGACCTTACTAACCCTTTCTTATTGACCTTTCTTATTAACTATTTTATCAACTTTCTTATTAACTTATCGACCTTTTCTTCACGCTATGTATAATTTGGTCCTTATTAAAACGCATTCCTCCAGTAAACAACATAAAAAAGTGACTTAAAGCTTCACACCGGCCTTACAAATCTATAAAAACCGCTTTACGACTTTACTGTCCCGTGTCTTCCAAACCCCAAAGGAAAAAAAGGGATGAAGAAGGAGTAAGGATGGAAAGATGGAAAATGAAGGAGAAGTAGAAGGAAGGAGCGAGTCACGATTGCCCACATTAATTAACTGTCTGTACTTCTCAACTTCTTTCTCTAATTATTTCCCACCTTTTAATGTTAACGCATTTTTCCGTCAATCAGCATAAAACACGTGACTTAAATTTCGCACTGGTCTTATAAATTGATAAGTTCGTTCTTTTCTTCGTTCTCCTCCTTTTCCTCTTCCTCGTTCCGTTTACTCCTTCCCTCTCCTCCTCCTCGTTCTGGTTACTCCTTCCTCCCTCCTTCTGTTTACGCCTCTCTTCTTTTTCTCCTCCTTCTTCTCGTTCTCCTTACTCTTCCCTTCTCCTCCTCCTCGTCCGCCTTCTCCTCCTCCTCGTTCTGCTATTTCTCCCTTCACTTCCTCCTCCTTCTCGTTCTGCTTCCTCCCCCCCCCTCCTCCTCCTCCTCCTTCTCCTCAGAACATGAATAGAACACGAATTTGCTGCCAGTGTCTTCTAAAGCCCACGCAACATTCTCTTCCTTCTTCATTGCAATCCGTCTGTCATTTCCGTCCGAAGCAAGGCAAGGCAGGGCAAGACAAAGGCAAGGCAAAGGCAGAGAATGGCATGGCAAGGAAAGGCAAGGTAAGGCAAGGCAGGGAAAGGCAAGGTAAGGCAATGCAAGGAAAGGCAGGGAAAGGCAAGGTAAGGCAAGGCAAGGAAAGGCAGGGAAAGGCAAGGTAAGGCAATGCAAGGAAAGGCAGGGAAAGGCAAGGTAAGGCAAGGCAAGGCAAGGCAAGGTAAGGGAAATCAAGGAGAGGCAGGGCAAGGCAAGGTAAGGCAAGGCAAGGAAAGGCAGGGAAAGGCAAGGTAAGGCAAATCAAGGAAAGGCAGGGAAAGGCAAGGTAAGGCAAATCAAGGAAAGGCAGGGAAAGGCAAGGTAAGGCAAATCAAGGACAGGCAGGGAAAGGCAAGGTAAGGCAAATCAAGGAGAGGCAGGGAAAGGCAAGGTAAGGCAAATCAACGAAAGGCAGGGAAAGGCAAGGAAAGGCAGGGAAAGGCAAGGACAGGCAGGGAAAGGCAAGGTAAGGCAAATCAAGGAGAGGCAGGGAAAGGCAAGGTAAGGCAAATCAAGGAAAGGCAGGGAAAGGCAAGGTAAGGCAAATCAAGGAGAGGCAGGGAAAGGCAAGGTAAGGCAAATCAACGAAAGGCAGGGAAAGGCAAGGAAAGGCAGGGAAAGGCAAGGTAAGGCAAATCAAGGAAAGGCAGGGCAAGGCAAGGTAAGGCACAAAGGTTGGTTATCGACTCCCTTTTCTTTTCTCAAGCCGCCTCGCCTCTGTAATTTCCTTCTCAATTAGCTTCTCCACTTCTCTCGTATATTTGCGGCAGAAAAAAAGAGCGACCAAGAATATCCGGCACAACTAAAAATCTATTTCTGGTTTATGTGGAGTGAAAAATCCAATAACTGGGTCACCTTAATATACAGTAAACAAAATAAATGAATAAAAAAAAAAAAATCTAATAAAAGAACTGTTGAGAATCTTGGTCATTATCGAACGTCCCAGTATATTAAACAATTTACTGATAAAACCTGCAGAAACTCTTTGACTCTTAACACATCACACAAAGTTACACAAGGATCGGTGAATCATGCGAGCAAAGTTTACTAAATATAACCAACTCGTTCATGTCTTCATAAGGAACTTTGCGCCCCGTCTTTAGTGTCTTGAAGGGGATAATAAATGCCCATAAATTTCAATCAAAACAGTCAGCACCCTCATATTTTCTACCGAGAGAGAGAGAGAGAGAGAGAGAGAGAGAGAGAGAGAGAGAGAGAGAGAGAGAGAGAGAGAGAGAGAGAGAGAGAGAGAGAGAGAGAGAGAGAGAGAGAGAGAGAAATGGCACGCATCACATAACCCTCGCCCCCTCACGCATACTACACACACACACACACACACACACACACACACACACACACACACACACACACACACACACACACACACACACACACACACATACTACACACACACACACACACACACACACAGGCAGAGTGTGGAGGAGGGGAAGAAGGAAAGGGGGATGAGGTGGGAGGAGAAAGGAGAAAAGAAGATAAAGGGGGAAAGGTGGGAGAGGGGCGAGGAGGGGAGAGGGGAGGAAAGTAGGAGGTAAAAAGGGGGGAGGGGGCGTAAGGACATGAGAGACATTCACACGGACGACACGCCTAGGTCTAGAAATACCCTTGTGTGTGTGTGCGTGTGTGTGTGTGTGTGTCGTCAGAGCCTCTTAAGACGGCCAGCAACTCACGCACACGTCGCAACCAAGACTTTTAAAACTTTTCCCAAGAGAGAGAGAGAGAGAGAGAGAGAGAGAGAGAGAGAGAGAGAGAGAGAGAGAGAGAGAGAGAGAGAGAGAGACCAACACTCACTGACTTCCACACATGCAAACCGGAAAAATCCACGTTTAAATCCAAGATAAAAATAGTAAAGATGAAGACAACCAGACAACACACACACACACACACACACACACACACACACACACACACACACACACACACACACCTCTCCTCCCGAAATTGACCTCTCTTTTTGGCCACTCCTCTGTACTCTATTCAGGAGCAGTAAGTAGCGGGCTTTTTTCTTTAATATTGTTTTTTTACGCCCTTGAACTGTCCCCTTTGCTGTAAACACACACACACACACACACACACACACACACACGCACACACACATACACACACACACAGTCACTGGCCAAACATAACTGAGCAAATTGAATCAAGGTGTTATAGGCTTAATATACTCTAATATCACTTCGTTCCTAACCTCTCCTCTGTCCTGCCTTGTCCCAGCTTCCCTCCACACTCCCCTGGCCTCCTCCTCATCTTTCTCCTCCTTCACAGCACTAAGGCAGGGTCCTGGTTCTCCTCTCTCTCTCTCTCTCTCTCTCTCCACAAAGCGTACCCAGATTCCCTATCCCATAAAAGGACTCCTATCAACGCCTATTACTTCTAATCTTTCTTTTCCTTTTCCTCTTTTATATTTCCTTTTCCTCTTCTTTTCCCTCCAACTCGTTCTTTTCTAGACTTCACTTTTTCTATTTTCTATTTCTTCTTCTTCTTCTTCTTCTTCTTTCCTCCTCCTCCTCCCTAATCCTGCACTGTCTAATAATACTCTTAATCTATACCTTTTCTTCGCTTAATTAAAACACGACGCACGCGGAACGGTAAAGTGATTGCAAAAACACTACGATGACTCAAACATGAAGCAGTGTGTGTGTGTGTGTGTGTGTGTGTGTGTGTGTGTGTGTGTGTGTGTGTGTAGGTTAGAGTTACGCCGTATATACGTATGCAGGCAGGCAAGTAGGTAGGCACAGGAGTATAGGGTAGGGCCGCCAAGTATGACCGTGCCGTACGCTTTGTTGCTAGGCCTTCACATGAGCACTGCATCCCGCACGTCTCCACACACATACACACACACATGGACACACACACCCACACCTCATGCATTATACATACTCTACATGGGAAGGTATACGTTACATAAGAACAAGGACCTGTGCTGTTCACCTGCAACTATTTTTGGGGGGCCAGTTTAAGCCCCAACCGGCCTTCTACTTGTACCCTTTACGATCCGGTTCCACCACACGAAAAAGACCAGCAAAAGTAAACCAGTCCCCGCCTCGTCCACACTGCGTTACCTAACCAGCGCCCGCGTCCCTCCCTCACGCACCAGTTCCTGCCTGCTGGATCTCACGTGCCCTTCGCCTCTTTATCAACCAAGCAAGACCTGACAAAAAGCAAAACCAAAGCAGGAGGAGCATCAACAGTCGCATTATTTACCCTGCGTTACAATTTCTCCCAGACGCACCAGTTCCTCCCCTCTAGCTGTTCATGTCCTTCGCCCCTTTATCAACCAAGCAAGACCTGACAAAAAGCAAAACCAAAGCAGGAGGAGCATCAAAAGGCGCATTATTTACCCAGCGTTACAATTTCTCCCTGACGCACCAGTTCCTCCCCTCTAGCTGTTCATGTCCTTCGCCCCTTTATCAACCAAGCAAGACCTGGCAAAAAGCAAAACCGAAGCAGTCCCCAGGCTCCTCCAGGCATCAATAGTCGCATTACTTACCGTGCGTCAGTATCTCTCCCTCACGCACCTTTCCCCCTCCCTTGTCTCCCTCCACACCATCCCCCAACCTCCCGCCCCCTACGTCCATTTGTGACTCCATGCGGCGGCGAGGTGGAAGCAGTAAGGGAGTTCACCTGTCCGTGGTGGTGCGAGTGGTCGTTGTGGTGGTGGTGCAGGCAGCCAGAACCGCCTTCACGCAGCAGCTGACGGCAGAAGGAGCAGAGGGAGTGCCACACGTGTACACTTTCCTCGCACCTCTCGGCCACGTGCGTTACAGTGTCCGAGGCGCGGCACATACACAAGAGGAAGCTGAGGCTGCACCCGAGGCATGTGTCGCCCTGATAGCGTTGCCAGAGGCGCGCCACCACGTTCCCAGGCGACATGATTTGTGTACACTGTCTGAGTAACACTGTAGCGGCCAGGGGTGAAGGGGCAAGGCGTGGCGAGGCGAGGGTTACGCTGTGTCGTCTTGGTATCGTTCGCAGAGGCTCATCACCAAGCTAACACGCGCCATGGTTCCTTTCCACTGTCCAACTAACACTGTAGAGCCGTGGGGGGTAAAGGTGAGGCGAGGCGAGGGTTACGCTGTGTCGTCTTGGTATCGTTCGCAGAGGCTCATCACCAAGCTAACACGCGCCATGGTTCCTTTCCACTGTCCAACTAACACTGTAGAGCCGTGGGGGGTAAAGGTGAGGCGAGGCGAGGGTTACGCTGTGTCGTCTTGGTATCGTTCGCAGAGGCTCATCACCAAGCTAACACGCGCCATGGTTCCTTTACACTGTCCAACTAACACTGTAGAGCCGTGGGATGTAAAGGTGAGGCGAGGCGAGGCGACGGTTACGCTGTGTCGTCTTGGTATCGTTCCCAGAGGCTCATCACCAAGCTAACACGCGCCATGGTTCCTTTCCACTGTCCAACTAACACTGTAGAGCCGTGGGGGGTAAAGGTTCGGCGCGGCAAGTGTTACGCTGTGTCGTCGTGGTATCGGTCCCAGAGGCTCATCACCTAACACGCGCCATGGTTCCCTAACACTGTAGAGCCGTGGGATGTAAAGGTGAGGCGAGGCGAGGCGACGGTTACGCTGTGTCGTCTTGGTATCGTTCCCAGAGGCTCATCACCAAGCTAACACGCGCCATGGTTCCTTTCCACTGTCCAACTAACACTGTAAGGCCGTGGGGTGTAAAGGTGAGGCGAGGCGAGGCGAGGGTTACGCTGTGTCGTCTTGGTATCGTTCCCAGAGGCTCATCACCAAGCTAACACGCGCCATGGTTCCTTTCCACTGCCTGACTGACACTGCGGCGAAGGGCGAGATTGGGGGAGGCGAGGGTTATGTTGTGTCACCGTGATATCGTTCCCAGAGGCTCATCACCAAGCTAACACGCGCCACGGTTCCTTTCCACTGCCTGACTGACACTGCGGCGAGGGGCGAAATTGGGGGAGGCGAGGGTTAAATCATCTCCGCCTGGCTGCCTAGCGGGACAAAGTGTGGCTAGGCTTCTTCTCCCTTCGTAATTACATCTATTTCTTCACTCTGCTTGGAAGGTTACGCCAGGCTTCCTCGACTCCTGATTGCATAGTTATTTCTGTCCACCTCCGTGCGTAAGTTGGGGTTAATTAACTCCCCTAGGCCTCGTCGATACAGGTAAGGCGTCCACGCAGCACAGGTGAGGCCAGGTGAGCGGTCATAGCGGTCATCATCCTCGCCCCGCGCCGCCACGCCCACAGCAACAAGGCGCCCGACACACTAACTGGTCAGGCGGCTCTCGGGCCCAACAAGCCTCAGCCGTGGTCAGAATTCATTGCGGCAATCACAGACACGCCTCTTAACCCTTGTCACTTCTCTCCCCTGCCCCTGCCCGTTCCCCGTACCCCTGCCCTTGTCTCTGCCTTGTCTTTGCTGCCACTCCTCCTCCTCCTCCTCCTCCTCCTCCTCCTCCTCAACCACTAGTCATGAAACCCAGCCCATTATCTCTTCTTCTCTCTCTCTATCTCTGCTTCTTCTTTTTCTTCTTCTTGTACTTCTTCCTTTCTTCTCTTTATATTCTTCTTCATCTATTTCTTCTTTCTTTCCTTGCATCATTCTTCTTTGTTCCTTCCTTCCTTTCTCCTTCATCATCTTCTTCTTCCCCTTTTCTACTTTTTCATCTTCTTTTATTCTTCTTTGTCTCTGTCTCCTCCTCCTCCTCCTCCTCCTCAACCAATAGTCATGAAACCCAGCCCATTATCCCTTCTTCTCTCTCTCTCTATCTCTGCTTCTTCTTTTTCTTCTTATTCTTCTACTTCTTCCTTTCTTCTCTTTATATTCTTCTTCATCTATTTCTTCTTTTTTTCTTTGCATCATTGTTTTTCCTTCCTTCCTTTCTTCTTCATCTTCTTCCCCTTATCTACTTTTTCATCTTCTTTTATTCTTCTGTCTCCTCCTCCTCCTCCTCCCCCCTCGGTATCGCTGACGCAAAGCCCTAAATTGCGGACTTTGGAGAGTAGGATTTACGCGAGCGGCGACGACGAGACGCTGGCAACAGACCTTCACAAAGACGACGACCAAGGAAAATAGAAGAAAAAAAGGAAAGGAAAAGATGGAAAGGAAAGACGATGAGAGCAATATCCTTCCTCAAACAACTTGCCTTCCTCTCCCCCACACAAGCAAGGGAATAGTTAAGAAAGAAAGGAGGATAAGGAGAAGGAGGAAATATATAAACAGGAATAAGAGAGCCATATTGACCATTTCTGGCTTCGTGGTGCATGGAGGGAAAGTAAAATAAAAAACAAAAACAAAATAAACTCACAGGCCCTCGTACAGACGACGAGCAAAAATAAGAAAAGAAAAAGGGAAGACAGACAAGGCGATGAGAACAATATATTTCCTCATACAACTTGCCTTTTTTTCCCCCTACACAAGCAAGGGAAGAAGGAGGAGGAAGAGGAGGAGAAGGAGGAGGTGGAGGAGAAGGATATATAAAAATAGGAATCAAGAAAGCAATATTGACCTTGCCTTGCTTCGTGGTGCAGGGGGGGGGGGGGGGATATAAAACAACAACAGCAACAGCAACAACAAACTCATATTCACGTCATGCAACAGGGAGGACACGATTTTTAGGGTCACATTCTTCAACATTTCGGCGGCCAAGTAAACACATATTTGACAAGGCTTTCGTTCTGACCATTTCCGGGGATAGTTTTATGACCCTGGTGATAATGCAACCCTTCCTCTGTATCACGAACCTCAAAAAACACTCGCTAGAACCCGATTGATCCCCTCTTGGACCTTTGGAAACAGCTGAGGTGAGAGGAGGAAGAGTTTGAAAATACCGACTTTGATAACCAGAGGACAAGGACTGACTCTCTCTCTCTCTCTCTCTCTCTCTCTCTCTCTCTCTCTCTCTCTCTCTCTCTCTCTCTTTATTTATTTTTACATCTTACATATTGCAATTGAATACATATATGTCGATGAGCTCTCTCTCTCTCTCTCAGCAGGACAATAAGAGAGAACGTGAAGCATGGAGACAGAAAAGACGACAGCACAACAATACTTCAAGGGAGCCATCACTGTCGAGATAAAAACCGTTTGTAGAAGGATGAAAGGCAAGTGTCCTCGTGTCTCCCCTCGCCTGAGAAACGAGGACAGTCAGCTGAGGCAGAGAGGAAAAATTAAGGATCAAAAAATGTGTAAAAAGAAGAAAATAAGGAAACGCTTTTTTTTTTTTTTTTACAACAAAGGAGACAGCTCAAGGGCACAAAAAAGGAAACAATAATAAAAAAAAAGGCCGCTACTCGCTGCTCCTAAAAAATAAAACAAAAGAGGTGGCCGAAAGAGAGGTCAATTTCGGGAGGAGAGGTGATGAACACGAGGCATTGTCGAGAGGGAGGCAGTTCAGAGAGGGATGAGAGACAAGCATTCTCACTCAAGGAACGAAAATAAGGGAGATAAAGGAGAAAGGTAAGGAAGATAAAAGGAAGGAAATATAAAGGAGGATAAAGAAAAAAAGAGAGGCAAAGGAAGATGAAGTAACGATGGTAAAGGAGGAAGATGAAAGAAGGGAATAAGAAAGACAAGAAGGAAAGAAGGAAGGAAGGGATAACGCAACAAAAAGATGAATGACAAACAGGGGAAAGGGCGATAAAGAAAAAGGTGAAAAAGAAGGAAAATAAGGAAAGGAATAAAACAAGGGGATGAATGACAACAAACAGAAAAAAAAACCTACTGATTATCTTCACCTGGGAGAACGAAGACAGGTGATAAAGAAAGGAAATAAGGAAGGAAAGAGGGAAGGAAGGAAAACGCAAGAAGCCGACAAATGACAAGAAACAGTGGAATGAGAAACGACTGACTATCACCTGCGAGAGAGCGAAAGACAGCCGAGGAAGGAAGGAAGGTACGCAGGAAGGAAAGGATGAATAAAAGTGTAATAAGGAAGTGGAGTGAATGAAATGAAATAATATCATCAGGGGAAGTGACACTCATGAGACGGGTAATGGAAAGAGTATACGGAGGAGCTAAGAGATAGATAGAAAGATAGATAGATAGATAGAAATGGAGGGGTAAAGAGATATATACATAGATAGATACAGAAGGGGAGGGAGGGAGGGAGAGAGCGAGGTAGAGATATATATACACAGAGATAGATAGATAAATGGGAGGGAGGGAGGGAGAGAAATATAGTGAGAGGAGAGGAAAATGTAATGAAAGAAGGAAGTGTTATGAAATGAATGAGAAATATAATGAAATGAATACACTAAGAGGTTACAAGAGAGAGGAGGAGGAGGAGGAGGAGGAGGAGGAGGGGACGTCTAATAAGGGAGAAAAAGAGAGAGTGGGCGAGTGTAGGAGAGTAAGACCGTGAGAGGCGGATAAAAAAGAAAATGAGAAAAAGAAAACCACGCTGCAATAAAGGAATAAAAAAGAAAATGGGAGGCGAGACGTTCCGAGGAAGGAAAGAAAAAGAAAAGGAAAAAATGTTAGCAAGACGATGAGAAGAAAACAGAAAAAAAGAAAAAGAAAAAGAATAGCTATTGCTCTCTGGGACGAGGCTGAGGAAAGCAGTTTATTAGGAAAAGGAAAATAAAATAAAAGGAAAAATAATAAAAAGCAAGTCCGTAATTAAGAACTGAAGCAATAAAGGTCATCTTGCACACGAGAAGAGGAACAGTGACATGACCTCCTCGTTGCTATGGGGGAGGGGGGGAGGGGGAGGAAGAGAGGGAGGGGAGGGGGGAGAAGGGATAGAGAGGGGTAAAAAGGTGGGGAGGATGAGAGGTGGAAAGAAGGGGGGAGGAGGTAGAGGGGAAAGGACGGGGTAGAGAGAGAGGAGGGGAGGGGAGGGGGAGATGAGGAGGAGGATGAGGGGTGAAAGAGGGGAGAGGGGAGGAGGGGGAGGTAGAGGGTGGGGAGAAAGAGGGGAAGGGGTAGATAGGAGGGAGGTTGGTGGGTGAGAGGTGGAGAGGTGGAGGGTGGAGGAGATGAGAGGTGGAAAGAAGGGGGAGAGGGAAGGGTACAAGGGAGAAGGGGGGATAAAAGGGGAAAGGAGGGGGCGGAGGAAGAGAAGGAAGGTAGGGGAGAGGAGGAAGTGTAGAAGGAGCAGATGGGGCGGGGAAGGGGAATAGTGGTGGAGGGGAGGAAAAGTAGAAGGGAATGGGGTAAAGGGAGAGAGGGGTAAAGCGGTGGAGGTGAGGAGAGGGGTAGGGGTTGAGGGGGAGAGGAGGAAGGTAGGAGGGGGAGGAGGGGGGAGGTTAAATTAAGTAAAATGGCTCTGAAGAGTAAAATAAAACAAAAAACAAAAAATAAATTGAAGGATACTTAGGAGAGAGAGAGAGAGAGAGAGAGAGAGTTGTGTATGCATCAAAATAACGAACTACACTTAACATATCTGCGGACACCTGAAGGGCACAAACATATGTCTAAATTAATATACAAAAAAATACTCCTGATCTTAAAAGTTACATTAGAAGAATCTGGAGTTTAATATTTCTGACGCCCTTTTTTGTGGGGTCATCTCTGCCTCATCCTTCCTGCCCTCGTCAGCCCGGGGAGCGTGTCTTTCCCGGGCCGATCGTGTGAGTACTGTGCGTGTGAGGGGAAAGAATGCACCACACGACGCTTAGAGGATTTTTTTTGTGTGTGTGTAAGTCTACGGGTTCAATCATTTTCTTCGGCAATATTGTTTAGGATACTACTATTACTGCTTCTGCTACTACTACTACTACTACTACTACTACTACTACTACCACCACCATTACTACTACTACTACTACTACTACTACCACTACTACTACTACTACTACTGCTACTACTAATAATAATAACAATAATAATAGCAATAATATAAAAAAATAAAGGAAAAAAATATATACATACTGTTTTCTGCTTTAGCATCAGAAGCCTCGAGTTTCAAGTTCTTTTTTGTTTGTTTCTCGGAACCATAATACTTTCACGGACATTTCATTTGACCTGCTCCGAACATTTCTCTACTCTCTCTCTCTCTCTCTCACACACACACACACACACACCTGGCAATAAATCACTCTGACCCACTGCGGCGGCGAGGCAGGCGTCCAACAACAGCAACAGCAACAACAACAATAATGAAGGAAGAAGCGCAACAGCAAACAAGCAAACAAGCGGTGGCTGGCGGCTGGCTGGCTGGTATTATGTGGTGTGACCTTGACTTTCCTCGACGCCCTGGCCGGACCCACTGACTGACGGACGGACTGACGGGCTGAGGGACTGATTGCACATTCCTAGTCTCTTGTTTCTCTTTAATCCCTATCCTCCTACTTCTTACTCCTCTTTCCTTCGTTCCCATCTTTCCTACTTCCTATCTTCCTCATTTCTTTTTTCTTCTTCTCATTCCTACTCCTTAAATCCCTTTCTTTTTTTTTCTTTTATATTCCCTGTCTTTCCTCCCTTCTGCTGTTCCCTACTTCGATTCTTTCTTATTTTCCTTCCTTCCTTCCTTCCTCCTTTTCTTCCTGTCGTTCATATCTCTCTTCCTCTCTTCCTCCACCTCCTCCTCTTCAGTCTTTCATTTTTCCTCCCTTCTACTGTCCTTTACTTCGGTCATTCCTTTACCTCTTTCATTTTTTTCATTTTTCTTATTTTCCTTCATTCCTTCTTGTCATTCATATCTCTTTCTCCTCCTCCTTCTTTTTTACTTTCCTTTTTTTCCTCCTGTCTACTGTCATCTTAATATACTTCCATCCTCTCTTTACCTTTCTTTACAATATTTTTTTCTTATTTTCCTTCCTTTCTGCTCTTCATTTCTTTCCACCTCGTTCTCCTCTTTCCTCTCCTCCAACCACTACCTTTGTTTCCTGCAGCTGCTTACAAACGGAGAATCAATGGCGCGTTCTGTTGCCTATCTCCTCCTCCTCCTGGACCTGTGCTCTCATCTGCCACGCCCCCACGCAAGCCCCGAACACGCCCGCACCGAGGAAACTGTATTCTCTTCCTCCTCCTCACATTCTAAGCTGTCACGTGGGATGTGTCTAAGTCAGTTTCTCTCTCTCTCTCTCTCTCTCTCTCTCTCTCTCTCTCTCTCTGACATGACTTGGTTTTCTCAGTAAGTATAAAAAAGGATCAGCGGCGATTATCTTTTTTATCTTTATCTTGTGCGCATTATATATATATAAAAAAATTATCGCACAGTTTTGGTTTTCTTATTTTTTCGGATAATGCAGAAAAATAGACAAATCCAAGAGAAGGTGTTTGCAATACTTTTTTTAAAATTTTCTTCGGACACGCAAGAATAAAAAAAGGAAAAAAGATATGCTTGCAATACCTTTTTACATTTTTTCTTCGAGCACTGCAAGAAAAAAAAAATTAAAAAAAGATGTGCTTGCAATATATACCTTTTTAATATTTTTCTTCGAACACTGCAAGAAAAAAAGGACAAAAACAACGTGACTGCAACACTTTTTTTAATTTCTTACCTCATCCTCAAACCTTACCATTACACACGACAAACGTTTTTAGCACACATTTTTCCCCTCTTCTTAAAATACCCCAAAAAAAGACGAAAAACAAAACACATCGCCAAGGATACAGAGCTGTCTACAAGCCACCATGTCACGTAACCCTTTTTAAGATGCATGAATACACACACTGCCACCTGGGTCTCCTCCATTCACACCTGGTGCTGAGAGAGAGAGAGAGAGAGAGAGAGAGAGAGAGAGAGAGAGAGAGAGAGAGAGAGAGAGAGAGAGAGAGAGAGGTGGGTGGGTGAGGGGGAGAGAGAGATGAGTGTATGCATCGCCGCTAGAGGGTGCTGGTAACGGTGTGTGAGTGAGTGGAGAGAGAGAGAGAGACACAAGGAGAGAGGGAGGACGGGGGAGATGAGTGTATGCATCGCCGCTAGAGGGTGTTGGTGCCGTTGGTGCTCGGGTCTATAGAATGACGAGGCGAAAACACGTGAAATTAAACCTCACTGAAGATTGGTATACAAGAAATCAAAACATAAAGCCATGAAAAGAGAACACCAAAACAAAACAAAAAAACTAGTGCATTCGTATAAAAATAAAGATATACGGAGAACAAGAGAAGACTGACCTATGCAACGAACAAAAGGAAATAAAGGTCACAAGGAAAAGATTGGTGATTGGCCAGAGAGGGAAGAAATAAAGGGGAGAGAGAGGGAAGAGGAGGCTGTGTGGGGTGTAGGTGTATTGGAATGAAAATACTAGAGGAATGAGAGGAGCAAGGAGGAAACAAGGTAGATAGACAGGGAGGGTATAGAGTAGAAAAAGAGGAAAGGTGGAAGGAAAAAATGGAAGAGGATGTAATAAAAAATGGAAGAGATGGAATATCAAAAAGTGGAGTCAGGAGGAAACGATGGAGTGCCGGAGAGATGTGGAAGAAATAAGAGGGAATAAGTGGAGTTGGAAGGAAGGAGGAGAGAGAAGGAGGGAAAGATGGCAAGAAGGATGAGAGTGTGTGGGAAGAACTAACAAGGGGAATGAATGGAATCAAGAGGAAGCAATGGAGAGCAGGAGAGGAATGGAGGAGGAAGGAATGCGAGGCGAGAGGCGAAGGAAATACATCAGTGGAGTTGAAAAAAATAATGAAGGAATGTCAGGCGAGATAGGATATGGAATAGGAAATGTAATGAAAGGGAAGGGAACGTCAGGGAGGGGTAAAAGTGAACAATTTGATATGGAAGATAAATGAATGGAAAGAAAGGATTTGAAATGATATCAGATAAAAGGAAAGAAATGCAAAAGGAAAATATGAAAGAAAAAAGGAAGTAGAGGATGAAGACAAAAATAAAAGAAAAACTAAGTACTGACAAGAGAATATAAGATGGAAGGAGAGAGAGGAAAGTAAAATCGGACAGAGTAAAAGAAATGAAATGATAATAAATGAAAGGAAAACATTAAAAAAAGAAAGAGAGGGAAGAAAGAGGGGAGGAACAAGGGAAAGTGAAAGGAATTGGAGGAGGAGGAGGAGGGGGAGGAAGATAAATGTTAAATGTTCGGAGGCTTCTTTTTTAACTTCTAATTATTCTCAAACATCGTATCCCTCCCTCCTCCCTTCCTCTCTCTTCTCTTTCCCCTCCCCTCTCCTCTCTTCTCCTATCCCCTCTTCCTTTCCCCTTTTAACCCTCCCCCCCCCGCCACCTATCCTATTCCAACATACTAAAAAATGCTTTTGTTTTGGCATAAAAAATTCATACTCAAGTTGCAAAGGTTGTATAAATAGATTGCTGTGTAACACGTTCTTGTACCCATAGTGATTCAGTGTCCCTCCCTTTATTCCTTCGTTCCAACTCAATTTATTCCCTTCATTTCTTGCCTCTTTGTCCTCCCTTTTTCTCTTCGATACTCCACCGTTTCCTCCCGTCTTTCTATTTTTTTTTATAACTTAACTCTGTCCCTCCATCTCTTCCCTATTTTCCTTTCTTTTTTTTCTCCCCCCACTCCATCGATTCCTCATATCCTTCTATTCTTTCCTTCTAACTCAACTTCGTCCCTCCATTTCTCCCCTCTTATTCCTCCCTTTTTTTCCTTCCCCCACTCCATCGATTCCTCATATCCTTCTATTCTTTCCTTCTAACTCAACTTCGTCCCTTCATCTCTTCCCTCTTATTCCTCCCGCCCTTCTATATTCTACTTGTTACGTCTATTTTTTCCTTCTTATTCTTCCATTTTCTCCCCACACTCCACCGTTTCCTCTCATCATTCAATTCTTCCCTTCTACATCTTCCCTCTTCTTCCCTTTTCCACCTCTCCACACTCCATCATTTACTCCCGACTCCCGTATATTCATTCCACCTCTTCCCTTTTTTTTCTTCCACCTCTTTCCTCTTATCCACGACCACGAGTTATTTAGAGCAAGGAAGGGACGAGCGGAAGTAACGGCAAGAAAAATTCACGGTCTAGTTCCCCCGCTAAGTCTACTGCGAAACAAAAAGGAAAGGCGTGAGAAAGATGTGTAGAAAAATAGGGTGGAAAAAACAACGGGGAGAGAATTCGCGGCCGTGCTTCGCAAAGGGTGAGTGAGAAAAATATGTAAAAAAAAATCTATGTGGAAAAAGTTGAGATAATTAATGGTCTATGTTTCGCGACGGGAGACGAAAGAAAAATAAGGAAGGAAAAAGTATAAGTCTTCAGGGCGGTGCTTTTAATACGACGCTTCCTTCCTTGCTAAGCGTTTGGAACATTTGGAGTAAAAACAAAACAAAGGAAGGAAATACCAACTCAAATAGGAAAATAGCGACGGAGGACCAAAGAAAAATAACGAAGGAAAAAGTATAAGTCTTCAGGGCGGTGCTATTCACACGACGCTTCCTTTCTTACTAAGCGTTTGGAACATGTGGAGTAAAACAAAACACATGGAAGGAAATACCAACTCAAATAGGAAAATAGCGACGGAGGACCAAAGAAAAATAAGGAAGGAAAAAGTATAAGTCTTCAGGGCGGTGCTATTCACACTACGCTTCCTTCCTTACTAAGCGTTTGGAACATGTGGAGTAAAAACAAAACAAAGGAAGGAAATACAAACTCAAATAGGAAAATAGCGATGGAGGACCAAAGAAAAATAAGGAAGGAAAAAGTATAAGTCTTCAGGGCGGAGCTATTCACACTACGCTTCCTTCCTTACTAAGCGTTTGGAACATGTGGAGTAAAAACAAAACAAAGGAAGGAAATACCAACTCAAATAGGAAAATAGCGATGGAGGACCAAAGAAAATAACGAAGGAAAAAGTATAAGTCTTCAGGCCGGTACTTTTAATACGACGCTTCCTTCCTTGCTAAGCGTTTGGAACATGTGGAGTAAAAAGAAATACAGACTCAAAAAGGAAAATAGCATAGTTGTCTTTAGTAGATTGTATATATACGCGGAAGAAAACGCGAGAAAAAAAGAGAGTGCGCATACGAGGAACACTAAGCATTAAGATAAATAAAATATACGTATGAACTTGTCCCCCAAAAAAGGTGTACGGAAAAAATCTAGTTCGTGCATGAAAAAAAAAAGGAAAATAAAGTCAACAAAGAAGACAAAGATAAAATATGACTACAAGGAAAACAAAATGAAAGAGAAAACTTATACAGTAGAATAACAAAATCAGGTTAACAAATAGTACAGGGAAAACAAAAGAAGTGGAAAACGTAAAAAAAAGAAAACTTACACACGAAAAATGAACTCCATAAAAAAGTCAAACAAAAAAAGTATGAGGAAAACAAAATGAAAGTATGAGGAAAACAAGAGAAAAAAAAAAGCAAACCTATACCCGAAAGCAAAGAAAAAAAAACATACGAAAAACATCAAAGTATAAGAAAAAAAAAACAAGACAAAGAAAACTCATGCACAAAAAAAAATAAAACTAAGACAAAAATAAAGTTAAAGAGAGAGAGAGAGAGAGAGAGAGAGAGAGAGAGAGAGAGAGAGAGAGAGAGAGAGAGAGAGAGAGAGAGAGAGAGAGAGAGAGAGAGAGAGAGAGAGAGAGAGAGAGAGAGAGAGTAAAATTTTGGTCCTTGTAATAAGAGTGTTTCGCTGCAGCTTCAGGTCTCTTGTATAATTAAAGGTATTTCGAGAAGGGGGGGAGGGGAAGGAGGGAGGGGGGGTGGGAAGGGGGCAGGAAGAAAGAGGGAAGGGGGAGGGAAGAGAGCGGGGAGAGAGAAGGGGGCAGGAGGAAGGAGGGAAGGGGGAGGGAAGAGAGGGAGGAGAGAGAAGGGGGCAGGAGGAAGGAGGGAAGGGGAAGGGAAGAGAGGGGAGAGAGAGAAGGGGAGGAAGAGAGCGGGGAGAGAGAAGGGGGCAGGAGGAAGGAGGGAAGGGGGAGGGAAGGGAGGGAGGGAGAGGGAAGGAAGGGAAGAAGGGGAATGAGAGAAAAATTATGATGCAGTGTACGAAAAAAAAAGTGAAAGGAGCTTTTGAGAAGGAAAGTGTGAGGTAAGAAGAGGAGAGGAGGGAAAAAAAAGAGAAGAGTGGAAATGAGGAGAGGATATTAGAGGAGTGGAGAGTGGAGGAGAGGAGAAAAAATGAGGAAAGGAGAGGAGGGGAAGAGGCCAAAAGAGAGGAGAGGAAAAAGTAAAAAAAAATGGAAAGAGGTTTGAAAAGGAAAATGTGAGGGAAGAAGAGACAAGGAGAAAAAAAGAAGAGGGTGATAGGGAGGAGAGGATATTAGAGGAAGGTGGAGGAGAGGAAAAAAGCCGAGGAAGGGAGAGGAGAGGAGTGGAGATTTGAGCAAACGAGGGCAGAAAAGAGGAAAGTAAAAAAAGTGAAAAAAAAAGTTAAGTAGTGTGTTTGTGCGTGTGT
>NC_066539.1:9641240-9671240 GCF_024679095.1 Eriocheir sinensis
ATGATTGTCTTGATGTACTTTCGAGTGTAATCATGAGTATATATTCTTTTCCTTTTTATAAGTAAGAAATAAGTATGAAATAACAAGAGCTTTAGACACGGCTCCTGGGTCTCAAACCGTTAGCAATCTTGAGGCAATGGCAGCGATGATTGTCTTGGATTAAATGTACTTTCGAGTGTAATCACGAGTATATATTCTTTTCCTTTTTATAAGTAAGAAATAACAACAGCTTTAGACATGGCTGCTGCGTCTCAAACCGTTAGCAATCTTGAGGCAATGGCAGCGATGATTGTCTTGGATTAAATGTACTTTCGAGTGTAATCACGAGTATATATTCTTTTCCTTTTTATAAGTAAGAAATAACAACAGCTTTAGACACGGCTGCTGCGTCTTATACGTTAGCAATCTTGAGGTAATGGCAGCGCTTATTACCTTTGTTTACCTGTACTTGTAACACACGGTTTCTTTGTTATAAAAGTGACGGATTACACGGTCTTCAGACACAGTGATTTGCCTGAAAACAATAGGAAATCATTAAGCAAAAACGACCTTGCTTTACACTTGCTTTATAATTATTGTACTCGTCGATATTGAGAGCATTTGGACATGTGCGTAAAAGAAGATAAAATGATTCTAAAGAGGGAGCTGCCGGGAAAGAGGAAAAGAGGAAGGCCAGAGAGGAGATTTATGGATTTGGGGAGGGCGGGGGGAAGGGCAGGTGCATGCAGGCGGCTGGTGCGACAGAAAAAAATGCAGAGTTCACGAGATGGAAACGGATGATCCTCTGCAGCCACCACTGAAGGGAACAGCCGAGAGAACAAGACTTTTTTTTTGTATAATATTGACAGATAACGCAGCCATTATATTTTTTTTTTAGCAACGGAGGTAGCTCAAGGGCAAAAAAAATAAATAAATAAATAAAAAATAAAAATAAAAAAGATCCCTAAACGCTGCCTCGACAAAAGAAAAAGAGAACGAAAAGCTAGAAGAGGTCAATTTCGGGTCAGGGGTCTTGAGCAGTTTACCTTAAAATCGAAAGTAATTACACACAAAAAAGTAATTACCTATGTTTAATTGTATTTGTAATTGTATTCATGAGTTTAGCACCTTTTTTTTTTCATTCCTAAATCGCCTAAGTTATAATGAGCAGCTTCCCTCCGCGGCGCCTCGTCAGGGTGTTTGTACGGGCAGGTAATCTAGGCGTCTTAATGAGCCCGTCAGGTGATTAGCGGTGCGTTTTGTCACCTGGCTCCAGACTTTTCATCACAGGTACGAGAATAACTGCTTCTTTATTTCTTTAGGTGTATTAGGTGTACGTTAGCGTGTTTAACTTGCATCTATGTGCTCTTATAGATTACAAAACATACATACACGCATATACATAAATACATACAATTCAAATACATTCAACCATCCATCCATACATACATAAATATATATACACGAATACAAACACACAGATTCACCTACATTTTCATACATACATAATTTCTAAATTTACACACATATTCAAACATACATAAAGACAAAGAGACAGAGAGAAACACAGACACACATTTACATGCATATACACATAGAGAGAAATACATACACAAAACAAATTCAAGAAGTTTCGGTCCTTTCTTCAGAAGCTCCGAAACTCAGTGATTCGTGAAGCATAAAACAAGCAGGGTCGAGCGCTTCGTTTCAAGGTTCAGAAGTGCGTGAAAATTCGAATGCATGGGAAGGACCTGCTGGTGGTTTCTTTCTATATTGTCTTCTTATTTATTTCAATTAACATATAAACATAATTAATTTCTTTGTTTAATGAGTCCATAAGTACTTAGCTTTCCTGCAGCCTAAATAGTTGTAGTTCTCTTCCTCTTCTCTTCCTCATCCACTTTCACTCTCTTCGTCCTCCTCCTCATTCTCTTCCTCCTCCTTCGCTGCCTTGGTCCTTCTTCGCATTCTCTTCCTCCCTATAAAGTTGGGTTGTTCTCCTCTTCTCCCGCTCCTCTTAAGTTCTCTTCCTCATTCTCTTTCTCCTCCTTCGCTCCTTCAGTCCTCCTCCTCCTCATTCTTTCTCCTCTTATTCAGTCTTCGTCCTCATCCTCTTTCTAATCTTTTGCTTCCTCCTTCTCCTTTTCTTTCTCCTCATTCGCCTTCTCTTCCCCCTCTCTCGCTTCCTTAGTCCTCTTCCACTTCCTTTGTTCTCCTCCTTTCCATTCTCTTCCTCCTCTTTCACTTCCACCTCAGTCCTCCTCCTTCTCCTTTTCTTCCCCTTCTTTAGTTTACTTCGTCCTTCTTCACTTCCTCATTCGCCTACTCTGCTCTCCTTTCCATTATTTTTCTCTTCCGTTTCCTCTTCTTTCTCTTCCTGATTCGCCTTCTCTTCTCTCTCTTTCGCTTTCTCAGTCCTTCACTTCCTCTATTCTCCTTTCCATTCTCTCCCTCCGATCTTCTCCTTCTCCTCCTTCTTTTCCTCATTCGCATTCTCTTCCCTCTCTTTAGTTTCCTCCTCATTTGCTTCCTCTGTTCCCCTTTTCTCCATTCTCTTCCCCTCCTCCTTCGCATTCGATTCCTCTTCCGGTTCCTCCTCACTCCCTATCCCCCTTAAGCGCTTGGGCAGGGAGTCACAGCGGCTCTCTGCGTGGTGGCCGCCCGCCGCCCGCCAGATACACAAAACAAAGCAAGCGGTGAAGTGAGGGAAAGGAAAGACAAAGATCGCGGTAAAACTATGAAGGCTTGCGGCTGGCGGAGGAAAACTCTTTACGTAAACCTCCTCTAACGTGAGCTGGTGGAAGGTGTTAGAGCTCTCGAGGTAAGAAAAGAGAGTGAAGAGAGGAAAGACATGGAAGAAATGAAAGATGTGGGCTTGGTTCGTATGTGAGAGAGGAGCGGGCACAGACACAGACAAAGAAGCCGAAACAAAAATAGATACAAACAGACACACAGGGATACAAACACAGGCACACAGAGACATACAAATACACACACACACACACACATCCACACATACAGACCGATAGAGGAACTGAGACAAAGACAGACAGACAGACACATATACACGAGAGATACAGTTATGAACACACACATATGTACAAACAAAAATACACAGGCAGACAGACAGACATACAGACACATACACAGCCAGAGAAATCGAGACAGACACAGACAGACACAAACACGCACGAGATAAAGCTATAAACACACACACACACACACACACACATGCACAGACAGGCAGATCAAGAGAGCCCCTTCTTCATTCCTATCCTCCATCCCCTGCGAAGAAGCCTGAAAAAGCCCTCCCAAAAACCTGCACTGAAGCCTGCCTGTAAAGCCTTCTGAGCCTAAGGAAGAAGGCGCCCTTGATCCCTGCAGCAGCCCGTCGCCCTCCGCCCGTGCAGTCATAAGGGCGGCTCATCACGCCCCTATTACGCCCTCGTGCAGATAAGGGAGACTTGCAGCTGAGGGAGGAGCGAGGATGAGGAGAGAGTGGGGATGAGGAGAGAGCGGGGATGAGGAGAGAGTGGGGATGAGGAGAGAGCGGGGATGAGGAGAGAGAAGGGAGAGGAGAGGAGAGGTGAAGAGAAGGGAGATTTAGTATTGCAGCTGAGGAGAGGTTAAGCATTGCAGCTGGTGAGAGAAGAGGGGAAAGAGAGAGAGACGGGAGAGGAGAAGAGAGAAATTTAGGAGAGGAAGGGAGAGGAAGGGAAAGGAGAGGAAAGGAGGGGAGAGGAGAGGAGAGGATAGAGAAGTTTGAGAAAGGAAAGGAGAGGAGAGGGAGACGAGGAGATGATGAAAGGAAAGAAAAAGAAATGAATCAGGAGAGGAAAGGAGAGGAAAGGAAAGGAGAGAAGAGGAGGACAAGGACGATGACTAAGAGAAAGTGAGGAAGAAAAGGATGAAAGGAAGGATGACGTTGCTTAAGGAATATTATGCACGATAAGAATACGGAGGAGGAGGAGGAGGAGGAAAAGAGGGAGAACGAGATGGTATGAATGTATGACTGAAGGCGGTAAAAAATGTATATATATGTAGTTTTCGAGAGAGAGAGAGAGAGAGAGAGAGAGAGAGAGAGAGAGAGAGAGAGAGAGAGAGAGAGAGAGAGAGAGAGAGAGAGAGAGAGAGAGAGAACCTAACACCACGCACGAACTTTAGATAAGAGGCAAGCAGTTCATCATTCTCACGGGTCTTGCAAAACAGTAACAGGGAGGAGGAGGAAGAGACCATGTAACAAGCCAACCAGACCATGCCACACCCAGTCAGACCTCTCACAGCTAACCCCTCTCACTGCCAACCCCTTCCACAATCACCCCATTCCATAGCCAACCAACCCCTCCCACAGCAAACCATTCCCTCAGCCATCCCTACGCAACCATCTATTCCGTCCCACAGCCAAATCTTCAACAGCCATCCCTCTTTCGCTTTCTGAGTCCTTCACCTTCTCATTCGCCTCTTCTATTCTCCTTTCTATTTTCTTCCTCCGATATTCTCCTCCTCCTCCTTTTCCACATTCGCATTCTCTTCTCCCTCTTTCGTTTCCTCCTCCTCCTCATTCGCTTCCTCTGTTCTCCTCTTCTCCATTCGCTTCTCCTTCTCAAAGCCATCTCCTCCCATAGCTAGTCCCTTCCACAGCCATCACTATCAGTATGGGTAAGTGAGGACCCATACAACCATAGACGATAATAAAAGGAATAAGAGAGTTTACAGCCAACCAGACAAGCCGGCGAAGAGTAATTTTTTTTTTCAAGGGCACAAAAAAAAGGAAACAATAATAAAAAAAGCCCGCTACTCGCTGCTCCTAAAATGAATCAAAAGAGGTGGACGAAAGAGAGGAGGCTTAGAGAGCATAGTACAGCCAGCCAGCCATTCACCCACTCAGCCAACCAATACCAGTTTCAACTACCCACCCACTCATCCAGCCATCCACTCGGTCACTCAGCCAACGAGCAACACCCACTAACGCAATCCACTTACCCACCGCCAGCCCCCCAACGCAAGCAGTAAGCCCATAATCCCAGTCAGGAAGCTCTAGCCCCCAACGACCCCCGCCAACAGACATAACCACTATCACTAACCCTGACCATATCAATACACCTTCCCTTCCGATACTGACCCTCTCTCTCTCTCTCTCTCCCTTCTGGCCACTCGTTCCGTTTTCTTTGGCGGGAACGGAGGTTAGTGGGCTATTTTTGGTTTGTGATTCTTGTTTTTTGCCCTTGATTAGTTGCCTTTGCAGTATAAAAGAGGAAAAAGGAGAAAGAAGGAAAGAGAGGAAGAAACAAAGAAAGAAAAAAATAAGAAAGAAGGAAAGAAAGGAAGAAACAAAGAAAAAATAAGAAAGAAGGAAAGGAAGAAAGATAAGGAGAGATTGAAAGAAAGAACGAAAGAAAGGAAAGGAGAGAAAGAAAGAAAGAAAAAGAAAAAGCCACCCAGCCAGTAAGCGCAGGACAGCAGAGACGAGAGAGCAGCAACATCGCCCTGTTAACATTGCCCTCGCTGCCCCGCTCCTTCCAGCCTGACTACTGATACCTTCACCCCCTTCCCCCCACTCCCTTACTCCGGCACACCCACCCACAGGTAATCACTCTCCCTTTCTCCCTCCCTGCAGGGCTATAAATAGGAGACGAGCACGAGGTTTTGGCGTCAATGTTTTTATACTTTCAGATAATCACCACCTGTTTGAAATAACACAAAACACACCAGGTCAGTTATTCATTCATCTATGGGGCGTATATACCTTTTACTTTTATTAATGGATGTTTTTTTTTTTTTATTATTGAGGTTTGCACGTGTACAGCCGCCCATTCAGTCCGTATCAGCCCCATCGTGTACGAGCTGGATAAAAGGACAAAAACAGATCAGTTTCATAATACGATTTTCTGCTGTTGGGCCGCTCACCAAATGGGGTCAAGGTAACGGACAGGGGTTATAAGAGCGGGGTCAGGGTCACAGACGGGTTATAGACACCACGCTAAAGCTAACACAGACGCAGGTGCATACAGCGGGATCCATGTACGTTCGTTGCCAGCAAAAAAAATAAATAAATAAATAAATAAATAAAATAAAATAAAATAAATAAATAAACAAATAAAATATCGACTTTTGATCTTCATTACAGTAAAAAAATAGCTGTAAATGTTAAGTGTCACATAACTGGCTCTCGTTATGGAGAATAATTATAATCTTGCTTTCAGTGAGCAGCCGACTTATACATGTCCTGACTAAACTGTGTGAGCATTAATGTGAGTAAAAACAAAATATCATCTCTTGCTATAAATATTAGTCACAAAAAAACGTCTAATAGTTTCCGAGATGTAAGGCGTCACTAGATAACCTTCTTATAAATTGATTATACTGCTAGCGTCTTCATTTATCGTAAGCAAAACAAATCAAAATATACCGTTTCTAGCGATAAATGTGTTAACTACTGCTAGCGTCTTCATTTGTCGTAAGCAAAACAAATCAAAATATACCGTTTCTAGTGATAAATGTGTTAACTACTGCTAGAGTCTTCATTTATCGTAAGCAAAGCAAATCAAAATATACCGTTTCTAGTGATAAATGTGTTAACTACTGCTAGAGTCTTCATTTGTCGTAAGCAAAACAAATCAAAATATACCGTTTCTAGCGATAAATGTGTTAACTACTGCAAGAGTCTTCATTTGTCGTAAGCAAAACAAATCAAAATATACCGTTTCTAGCGATAAATGTGTTAACTACTGCTAGAGTCTTCATTTATCGTAAGCAAAACAAAGCAAAATATACCGTTTCCAGCGATAAATGTGTTAACTACTGCTAGTCTTCATTTATCGTAAGCAAAACAAAGCAAAATATACCGTTTCCAGCGATAAATGTGTTAACTACTGCTAGAATCTTCATTTGTCGTAAGCAAAGCAAATAAAAATATACCGTTTCTAGCGATAAATGTGTTAACTACTGCTAGAATCTTCATTTGTCGTAAGCAAAGCAAATAAAAATATACCGTTTCTAGCGATAAATGTGTTAACTACTGCTAGAATCTTCATTTGTCGTAAGCAAAACAAATAAAAATATACCGTTTCTAGTGATAAATGTGTTAACTACTGCTAGAATCTTCATTTGTCGTAAGCAAAGCAAATAAAAATATACCGTTTCTAGCGATAAATGTGTTAAACAAGTCACAAAAAAGGGCATAACAATTTCCGAGAACTAAAGCGTCCCTCGTTAGTAAAAGCCTACTTAGGACAATCCATTTACGTCACAATGGCCTACTCGCGACAACGTATTCACCGGCCAACGGGGCATCAAGCTCGCACGGGAACCAGGACAACGTGCATTTAACTAACTTATCATGCAAGGCGGCGCGCGTCCCCGTTGATAGGACCGCGACACGAGAGTCATCTAGCGCACAGAGGCTCAACTCATTCACCGTGGCCTACATTCTCAAGCGTTTCGGAGCTTACACACCCACATTTAATAAGGCTTTCGTAGAGGCTGTGTGGTATTCTCACGGGCTTCTCCACCATGAATGTGCACGAGAGAGCCATCTAAGTCATTCACCGTAGCTTATATTTTCAAGCATTTCCGGCCTTACACACCCACACATTTAATAAGGCTTTCGTAGAGGCTGTGTGGTATTCTCACGGGCTTTACCATGAATGTAGAAGAGAGAGCCATCTAGCGCACAAAAATAAAAATAAACTAAATTAAGTCATTCACCGTAGCTTATATTCTCAAGCATTTCCGGCCTTGCACACACTCATGTTTGATAAGGCTTTCGTAGAGGTTGTGGTGGGTGTTTCCATGAGTAGTTTTGTGAGGCTTGTGATAGTTTGGCAAGGCTGCTGCACCATGAATGTATACACGAGAGCCATCTAGCTCACAAAAAACTAAATCATTCACCAAGGCCTATTTTCACAAGCATTTCCGGCCTTCCACACACTCATGTTTGATAAGGCTTTCGTAGAGGCTGTAGTGGGTGTTTCCATGAGTAGTTTTGTGAGACTTGTGATAGTTTGGCAAGGCTGCTGCAACATGAATGTATACACGAGAGCCATCTAGCGCACAAAAAACTAAATCATTCACCAAGGCCTATTTTTACAAGCATTTCGGGGATTACACTTACTGACATTTGATAAGGCTTTCGTAGAGGCTGTAGTGGGTGTTTCCATGAGTAGTTTCGTGAGACTTGTGATAGTTTGACAATGCTACTGCACCATGAATGTACGAGAGAGCCATCTAGCGCACAAAAAAATAAATCATTCACCGTAACTTATATTCCCATACATTTCGGGATTACGCACTGACATTTGATAAGGCTTTCGTAGAGGCTGTAATGGGTGTTTCCATGAGTAGTTTCGTGAGACCAGTGATAGTTTGACAAGGCTGCTGCACCATGAATGTACACGAAACTAAAATAAAAAAAAATATATATTCCCAGTCATTCACTGAGTACACGCACATTTAATAAGGCTTTCGTAGAGGTCGTGGTGGGTGTTTCCATGAGTAGTTTCGTGAGACTAGTGATAGTTTGACAAGGCTTCTGTGCCATGAATGTGAAAAAAAAACACTCATGGGTACCCGGTTGCTCTTCTTAGCGGCTTTTTTTTTTTTTTTTTTTTACATCAGAGGACACGGCTCAAGGGCAATAATAAAAAAAAAAAATCAAAACCGCTATTCGCCGCTCCTAAATATTTGTTGTGAGGGCTGAGCCAGTCTGAGGATACGGGTCAATGTTTTATCCTATATGCGCGTGTTTGTGTTCCTGTCGCCACTAACGGATGATGCATTGTAGATTGGCGGGAAAATGATACGAATAAACAAAAAAAGTGAGTTATGATGCCGAATTTCACGTATATTTTTGCTCTTTGCGCAACACTAAATCGTAATTATGAAAGATTAGCCTCATTTTTTAATCTGTCAAGCTTGATTATATTACCTCATCAGTGTGTGTGTGTGTGTGTGTGTGTGTGTGTGTGTGTGTGAAAGGTCAATGCGGATGCGATTAAGCGGCGATTAAAAGGAGATTCATTTGGTTATCAAGCACACACACACACACACACACACACACACACACACACACACACACGGGGGCAAGACAAAGATAACCTCCGCCTTTTCAATCACACGGTCACGCTTTATTTTGTTTCCCTGGCGAGTAAATAGCGTCTCTCTCTCTCTCTCTCTCTCTCTCTCTCTCTCTCTCTCGTAAAAGAAGAATAAAATACGATCATGAAGAAGAGAGAGAGAGAGAGAGAGAGAGAGAGAGAGAGAGAGAGAGAGAGAGAGAGAGAGAGAGAGAGAGAGAGAGAGAGAGAGAGAGAGAGAGAGAGAGAGAGAGAGAGAGAGAGAGAGAGAGAGAGGTATAGCTTCTAAAACCTAATGCAAACGACAAACACCAAAACAATATTCTCTTCAAGCCAACGACATCCACCTCCCTACCTAATCACCCACGTAATTACCCACTTATCCTACCTGTACACAAGCTTATGTTTATCCTCCTCTTCCGGTCTCCCTATCCCTTCCTCCTCCTCTTTGTCCTATCCTCACTCTCCTATTCCCCTATTTCCTATTCTCCTATTCCCCTATTTCCTATTCTCCTATTCCCCGATTTCCTATTCCCCTATTTCCTATTCTCCTATTCCCCTATTTCCTATTCTCCTATTCCCCTATTTCCTATTCTCTTATTCCCCTCATTCCTATTTTCCTCTTCCCCTCGTTCCTATTCTCCTTCTCTGGTTCCCCTCCCCATGATCCTTCTCCTCTTCTTTCTCTTATTCTCACTTTCCTATCCCCAGCATCTCTTTTTTATCATTCACTGCATATTCCATCTCTTCCTCCTCGTCCATCTAACTTCACTCCCATATTCCCGGACTTTCCCTCCTCTTTTTACCCTCCTCCAGTCACACTCCACCTCCTTCTTCTCGTTCTTCTATCCTCAGTCTTTATTCCGATTCCCTCCTCCACCTCCTTCCTCTCGTTCTTCTATCCTCAGTCTTTATTCCGAACTCCTCCTCCACCTCCTTCTTCTCGTTCTTCTATCCTCAGTCTTTATTCCGAACCCCTCCTCCACCTCCTTCTTCTCGTTCTTCTATCCTCAGTCTTTATTCCGAACCCCTCCTCCACCTCCTTCTTCTCGTTCTTCTATCCTCAGTCTTTATTCCGAACCCCTCCTCCACCTCCTTCTTCTCGTCCTTCTATCCTTAATCTCTATTCCGAACCCCTCCTCCACCTCCTTCTTCTCGCTCTTCTATCCTCAGTCTTTATTCCGAACCCTCCTTCTTATTCTCCTCCTCCTCCCTTCTCTCTCTTCTTTTCTCCTTAATATTCCGAAAACCCGAACCTCCTTCTCTCCTATCGCCACTATTCTCAAAGACGCTTCACGAAAGAACGACCAGCAAGCAAGCAAGGCAAGCATCGAGGCGGGAGAAACTGCGACAAACAAAGGCGGGGGGCGAGGCGTGAGATAAAGGGCAGACGCATCGGAGCAGTGGCAGCAGGGGCGGTGGCGGTGGGTGGTAGCTGCGGAGAAGGCGGCGGGAGGCTAAAGGGGAGGTGCCCAGGCCTGCCAGACTCCAGCAATAACGGCCGTGGTGGTGGTGGTGGTGGTCTTGAGTGGATTAGAAATAGGTATGGTGGCGGTGGATGGTGTGGGTGGAGAGAGTGGGATGATTAGGTAAGAATAAAAGGGTGAGGATTAAAGAGAGCGATTTGGGGGTGAAGGTTAGGGTAGGGTGATGGAGGAGGAGGAGGAGGAGGAGGAGATGAGAAGGTTGCTCTGAATTATTATCCTGTGAGAGGGCAGGAAAGAGGAGGAAAAGTAGTTTGAGGAAAAGTAGAAGTTGTTGTTGTAGTAGTAGTAGCAGTAGTAGTAGTGGTAGTGGTAGTAGACGGTATGAGAAATTAAGTAACAGACTGGTGATGATAATGGTGAGACGGAGGAGGAGGAGGAGGAGAAGGAGGAAAAGGAGGGAGGACAGGCAAGGCGAGCGAGGCAAAGAAGATGGAGAGGCGTAGTGAAGTATGACACCATGCATATAGCCTGGCACTGAACGCTCTCCGCTTGGCACTGCTTTCACCCATGACTCACGGCCAGGCACGAGCGGGCACGTGGGCAGGCAGGCAGACTTGGCAAAGAACACACACACACACACACACACACACACACACACACACACACACACACGACAGTGCTACACAACTGGGACAAAACTAGGTCGTACCAGACTAATCAAACATCCGCTACAGCATAACGCAAATGCACACTACGTCAAAGTTGATAAAAATGGTTGCAGTAGTGATAGGGATGGTGGTGGTGGTGGTGGTGGTGAAGAGGGAGGGAGTGAGGAGAATAGATCAGCCCCAATAGAGACTGTCAGTTACCGTACTCTGCTGACGTAAAAGAGGACGAGTCTAAACTAACAAGTACAACGCCGTGTTTCTGCATCAAGCATAAGAAATAGAGAAGAAAGTGTGCGGTATGAACACAGGCAAAAGATACGACATACTACTACATACTAAAATACTACCACATACTACTACTACATAACATACAAGTATAACATCGTGTCTGCATTAGGCGTAAGAGGAAAAGAACAAAGAGTGAGGTATGTACACAGCTAAGAGATATATATATGTCTGTGTCCCCTTGAAGAAAACGCGGCCATGAATCTTGGTGTGTTCAACGAGCTGGACAGGAGTGACGCAACGAGGACATTCTTCACGGTAAAGAGGCACACGAAGGCCTAAAAAAAAAAAAAAAAAAAAAAAAAAAAAAAAAAAAAAAAATGGAGAGGGGGATATTCTTCAGGGGTAAGGAAAAGGAGAAAAGCCTATATAGAACAAAGCAAAAACTGGACATTCATTCTTCACGGCGAGGAGGCAGACGAAGGCCTAATGAAAAGATAAAAATACTCACCAAACGCTACACTCTAACAGCAACAGCGGATGGAGTTGTCAAGAAAAAAGGAAAATTTATACCCAGTTAGTAATTCAGGATTCGTTATATACCACAAAGAAAATAAGGTTCCACTTAAAAAAAAAAAAAAAAAAAAAAAAAAAACTCAAATTCCCCACCATAAGTTACGCCCCTTGTATGGACTAAAGCAATCATGACCTAATGTACCCTAAGCCTATACCACTGTCCTCTCTCCATATATACGATGTCCGAAGCCTAACTGTTGGAGAGGATGTTTTATGGTAAGTCTCGTTTTGCGATTATTAAAAGGGAGAAAGTTATTAAGGGGAACATTACACTGAGAGGGGATGGATATACATAACTGGGTGTAAAGAAAACGGCTATTGGGTGTGTTTGAGAGAAAGGAGATGAAGAAAAAGATATAATGATGATGATGATGATGCAAGTTCTCAATATCCATTACGTTTACAGCTTGCCATTCCGCCATCTCGCCCCTCGTTACCTTTATTAGGGACAGCACAGGTGAAGCGAGAGACAGGTGAAGTTATTGGGTGTATTTGAGAGAAAAGAGACATAATGACGGTGATATTGGAAGTTCTCAATTTCCATTACGCTTACATCCTGCCATCTCGCTCTTCATTACCTTTATTTACTACAACGCAAATGAAGAGAGACATAAACAGGCCAGGTAGAGGTGAGGAGGAAACCATTTACTCAAGTACAAAAGACGTCGCCTCCCCAAGAAGCCTCGACGCAAAATGAAGATGCTCTCTCTCTCTCTCTCTCTCTCTCTCTCTCTCTCTCTCTGATTTCTTTTTATTTCCTTCTTCATTTGCCCTCATCCAGTTTCAGCTAGTATCCCCCCCTCCCCCACACACACACACACACGAACTAATTTTCCAATCTTGCCAATCTGCAGTCTCCCATCTCGCCAAGCAGAGCAGCGTGACTCAACTCTTAGAAAACAACATGAAAAGTAGGTCTAATAACTTAATGAGAGAGAGAGAGAGAGAGAGAGAGAGAGAGAGAGAGAGAGAGAGAGAGAGAGAGAGAGAGAGAGAGAGGTAAAGACTAAAACGAAACCAATATAAATGAATGCAGTACAGCCTCTACATTTGCGTATCCGACACACACACACACACACACACACACACACGGTCTCTAATCACAAAGGACATCACCAAATCGCATAATACATTAGACTTGGCTGCGTTTTCCCCCGCTTTGCTCGACACGGCCCGGAGCTACGAGGATCAGAGTGTGTGCGTGTGCGTGTGTGCGTGTGTGTGGGGGGGGGGGGGTAGTGGTGGGGGAGAAGGGGGAGGGGGGGAGTGAGTGAGTGAAAAGGCCTAAATACGAAAATGATACCCGCAGCAATAGCTTTTTTTTTTTTTGGTAGGAACTTTTGTGTGTAGTTAGGAAGCCATTTTGTATTCTTTATTTTATTTTTATTTTTTACCTTCTAACGATACAGCTTTACTCTTTTCTTTTCTTTTTCGACCCTTTTTTTGTTTCTATATTTATTTTTCATTCTATATCTGTTTTAGTACGTTATTTTTTTTTTTGTATTCCTTCTAACAATACAGCTTTACTTTTTTTTCGACTCTATCTATATTTATTTTCTATGCTATATCTGTTTTAGTATGTTATTTTTTTCTTCATTCAAACGATACAATTTTATTCTTTTTTTGTTTTACTTTTCCGACTTCATATCTATCTATCTTTCTATCTATCTATCTTTCTATCTATCTATCTATCTATCTATCTATCTATCTATCTATCTATCTATCTATCTATCTATCCATCCTTCTTTTATTTATCTCTCAAACCCAAAATAATTAACCGAGCATCAATCAGTAAAATCAAGGAAAGCAAAACCAATATCACAAGCAATTTCTTTCCTAATTTCCGATAAGAAGAAAAGGTCCTTCGGCAACATTCATTTCCGGTCCCGCGCCCCAAGGAGAGGAGGAGGAGGAGGAGGACAGGAAGCGGACATCGATCAGCCCTGCATCCTCTCCTTCCTTCGCTCCTTCGCTTCTGAGACCCTCGAGAATGTTCGCGATGAGCCAACCAAGAGACCAAAAGACAGAGACCGGAACAAGACAAGAGCCAAGACACCTCTCCTTCCGAAATATATACCTCTCTTTTGGGCACTCGTCTCCACATTCTTTTACAGGAGCAGCGCATAGTGGACTTTTTTGTTTTTCCTTATTTTTGCCCCTGCGCTGCTTCCTTTACTGTAAAAAAAAATAAAACCTCCACAAAGAAGCTACATTATTTTTTTTTTCTCCCTGTGGCATTTAGTTCACCTGCTTCAAAATGTTCCACGAGTTGCGTTGTTAAAATAATCGTCGTGTGACCCTTGGAAATGTTCGCGAATAAGCCAGTTTACGAAAAGGAGTCATGTTACCCTTTTCCTGCCGTTCTAGTCCGTCCTATTTAAGATTTTGACTGTTAAGGTTAATTCAAACGTCTTCTTTTTTTTTTTTTTTTTTTTTTTTTTTACAGCAGAGGAGACAGTGCAAGGGCGTAAAAAAAGAAAGAAAACAATAATAAAAAAGCCGGTTACTTACTGCTCCTTAACATGTATTAAAATATTCTTAAGTCGTCGTTGGTGATGCTGGTGGGAGTAAGAGTTTCATCCCACCCGTGTAATAACGTCCCGGGACTATTGATTAGGGATTACTTGCTTGCTGCGTCTTATTGAGGCTCCTCCGCCCTATTTTGCTGCCGCCTAGACAGAAGCTAACTTATACCAATACGTTTCCTGACCTCAATAATTCCTTTCCTGCGTTCTATATATCCACACTCAGCACGTGGGTAACTAAGGGTCTGCATAGGAGGGGGCTAAGTCATCTGTGCGGGAGGCTTAGGTCCGTACATAGTTCACTCCTTTGTCTAATTATACAGCTTTCAATTTCCCAAAGAATTTAATATGTGGGGCTGCGTGGGGCCCAACCTTTCTCTGTGGGAGCCTCGCCCGTCTGGACCCCCGCAGCTACGACACTGACGCAATTATGAGTTTACCTTTTCCTTCAGGAATTTCGTAGAGAACAAATATCGCTCAACATCACAAATAAGCACATTCCTGTTGTTTAAAATTTGCTGTGTTATCTTGTGCTCCTAGGTTTTTTAACAAAGTAATGACCGAAAACGTCACTTCTCACAATAAAAATGGTAATGGACATCCTGGGACTTGTGCGTTTCCACTGCCACTGTTATTTCTTTTTTTTTTTATAAGCGATCCCTCATGCCTTAGGCCTCTTACTCTCGACATGGAAATACTGTTTGCTATAAATTTCTCCACTCCAAATATTGTTGTTTTACACAGGGCTGGACGGATATAGTGCGTTAGCTAAATGGACTGTGCATGGACAGTAATGAATGGAGTTTTTTTTTTGTTATAACGCAATTTCAACTTGTGTAGAATATATTTCTTTGTACATTTTACAAAATCTGAATTTGCTCCCAAACATGTTTTTCTTCTCTCTTTAACCATCGATGTTTCATTCATCTCCCTGTCAACATGTTTTTATGAACGCAACTGTTCCATATTTTTTTTCTTTAAACATATTATTGGGAGGGTGCCGGCGTGAAGCTTACCGAACGACTATATATTATTCGCATTGCAGAAAGGAAATAAGCTTTGTTGATTATAAAGACGTCATTTATGTTCAGAGTATAATTTTCTTACTTTTTATTATTTTTCATTTGCAGTTAAAATACTAATCATGCATCTGCACATATTAAAAATCATTCAATATTCTCAACTTATATGTTTTAGGATATTCAGTTATCATATAAAGCAGTGGTTGACTGGATAAAGTCATCCGGAACTTTGAACTTTGCAACAGAACATATTTTGACTGGGTTTGGCCAGTGCGCAAGGAGTGCCTGGCTCTGGCATGTTGGCCCTCAACCAGGCGGTGAAAAGTCCAGAGTTGCTCTTTCTTACCCTCTTTGTTCCCCTTACTTGAGGTTATTACTCGAGTTACGCCAAGTTAGATTAATTTCTCTCTCTCTCTCTCTCTCTCTCTCTCTCTCTCTCTCTCTCTCTCTCTCTCTCTCTCTCTCTCTCTCTCTCTCTCTCTCTCTCTCTCTCTCTCATCTTCATCTCGAGAATAGTCGTGTTCACGGTAAATTGATACTGATGGTTTTTTTTCGGACTTTTCGTTCCCCGATGTTAGTTTTCCTGATGAGACGAGTTGCATTACAGCTGAAATTCATCCTTCCTGCACCTTTTTGCTCATTCGGAATTATATATTACTGACGGAATGAGGTCAATAATTAATTACTTAACTAAATTCTGCGACTACTGGAAATGACTTTGCTCAAAGGCTTCTAGGAATCCGCGGGCACTTCAGAATTATATATGAGGTAATTAGAGCTACTAGGGATGGATTTTGGGGAAGTTATGACATAATTATGATGGTTGTGTCTACAGGGGAGGGTTTGGTTCACAGGCTTCTCTGCCGTCTGTGAAATTAACGAGGCAATTAAGACTACATAGGAGAGTCTCAGAGGAAATTATAATGAATGAGCGATGGTTCTAAGGAGGAGGGTTAAAATATGGGCATCTTTAGACATTTAGAAAACAAACGAAGTAATTATGACTACATAGGATTCTTTATGGACACTGAGAATAACTAAAGTTTTATACAATGGGAAGTTTAGATTACCGGTATCCAGTGCAGAACTAATATAAATAAAAAAATAAAAAACACCAGCCTTCTACAGAGGATATGACAAGATTTAACACTTTTCAACCTACAGTAGAGAATATGAAGGGGAAACGTCTCCTGCAAATCTTTATACCTTGTTAACAGAAAATAGTTTACGGATATGAAATGCTTCCCAACGTCTTTACAATACGTTTTAATGCACGGGACTAAAGCTGGATGTGCGGATATTAAGGAACACGATGAAAAATACCAATACATAAATAAAGGAGATAATCCCGCCACGATGAAGCGGAGGAAATAAAAATACTCGAATCAGGACCATTAGTATTCGACAGTCACTTCCGGCGAGAGAGAGAGAGAGAGTGTGAGTGTGAGTGTGTGTGAAAGGCAATGTATCACGCGCCTATAATCTCCAGGTGACGCGATATGGGAACAGGTGAGGCGACGGACGTGAAATAAGACCCTCTCCATAATGCGCTTAACGGCTGGTGGTGCGGCGGAAGGTTGTTTTATCTTCTTACGGAAAGGGAGACTTAAACTAAATTGTCAACGGCTTGCAATCTCACTTGAAAAAAAATATATCGTTGGTAAAATGTTTTATCTTACGGAAAGGGAGACTAAAAATAAACTGTAAACGGCTTGTAATCTCACTTGAAAAAAAAAAAATATATCGTTGGTAAAATGAAAATATGATGTAACTGGCAGGAGAGGACTTGACTTATTTGATTTTTTTTCTCCATTTTCCTGGTATTGCTAAGAAGTTGCGAGGAAAATGTCTACGCCTGTCCGATTTTTTTTTCGTAATAATCACAGGATACAATATAATTTTACCTTTGCACCCATTTAACCATTCAGACTGGAAAAAAATCAAGCTAAAGATGAATAATTTTATCCCTTATCTTAATTTTCCTGGTATTGATAAAAAAAAGTTGCGAGGAAAATATCTACGCCTGGCCGATTTTTTTTTTTTTTTCGTAATAATCACAGGATACAGTAGAATTTTACCTTTGTGCCCATTTAACCATTCAGACTGGGGGGGAAAAAATGAGTGCAGAATACTAATACGCCTGACTTTGCTCTTTTCGTCGTAACACTAATGCCAAAAGCTACGAGATCATTTTTATTTTATCTTTTGATAGCGGTTTGTACTACGGACGGCTGAGTGGTGGACATCATCAACTTTCAATCATCGACCTACAACGAGCACTATTAATAGAATGGAACGTGAGGGACTTAATGAACACTCAATAATCAACATCGAACTCATAGGGTCGTATCATGAGACATTTCCCCGCCCAAGAACACATATTTGACAAGGCTTTCGCAGAAGTTGTGGGCATTACCAGGAGTAGCTTTATGACCCTGGTGGTAATGTGACCCTTCTTCTGTACCGTGAACCTCAAGAAACACTTATTAGAACCCGACTGACCGCCTCTTTGACCTTTAGAAACAGCTGATGTGATGAGCGAAAGTGTCTTACGGTACCGACCCTAGTGGCTGTTGTATAGAGGGAGTAACAACCCAACAATAACAATGGGCGAGTTGAAGTTCTTAGACAAAGGAATCTAATTAAGCAAGCTCTTCAAGGCCAGGCAGCAGGAACCGGAGACCACGAGAGCAATATCAGGTGCGCGGGAGTTCCTCGGTAATGAATTAATTAACAAAGTTCTTAACCACGGTCAGGTAGGGAGCAGGAATAAGGAGACCGTGAGTGTAATAAGGAGTGTAAAGAGTCTATAGGTAATGAATGAATGAATTAAGGAAGGTAGACGTGATGTAGCAATGACGTGACAAGAATAAGAAAAAAGATAGGGAAAAAAAAATGAAGGAAATTAGCAAAAATGTAACACTCAATATACATGAGAACATAAAGAGTCTGCAAGAGGCCATAAAGTTAAGAGTTATAATACGCGACTGTAGAAAAAGGTAAACATAAACACTTGAATAATAATAAACAAATTAAACACACTTAAAAAAAAGATACAATAAATAAAAATATAATCAGAAACACGAGAGTAGCAAAAGATAAACATAACACTCAGGTAATGAATTAATTAACTAAAAACCTTAATTCCAGGTCAGGTAGCGGAGGGAGCGTGACAGTAAAAGCCATTAACATAAGTCCTCAGGTAGCTAATGTATTAACCAGGCGCGTAATTAGGGCCGGGCAGCAGCAGCAGTACGCGGGCCGGGACGCTAACAAGAGGTGAGTGGACGTCCTCAGGTAATGAATTAGTTAACGAGCCAATTAGAAGGACGCAGGTAAGGGAAAGTGGTATTGATGGGAGTTGTCAGAGAACCGGTCACACTTAAAAACTCGTAGAGATAATATCCATGTACTCGTGTCTGATTGCATTTGTGCTTTGGTGTGCGTTCTTTGTGCTTTAACAATGTCCCCCAGAAAGATGATAAACCCAAGAAAGCCCATTGCAGTTTTTATGAGATCATGTTGTCGCCGGTGCTAATACATATCAACGTTGCCAGATTGTCGTTCTCAGCCGCTTATATTTCCCAACTTCCTATCTCAAAACTGTCTTCTGGGCTCCAATAACGAAACTCATTTATAGTTATCGTTAAAAGAGTTAGATCCTGATGTTTCTTGGCAATATAAAGTTAGGCGTCAGAAACCGGTAAAGTACGATAATCTGAGTACGATAATCTGGCAACGGTGATACATATACATACACATGATTCAATACATAACATAACATACACCGAAGTGGACCCTCTCTTTTTGGCCACTCTTTGTTTTATTTACGGGATCATCAATTAGCGTTTTTTTTTTTTCCTTGATCCGCTTCCTTTACTGTAAAAAAAAATATAACTCCATACATATTCATACATAAGGTCAATACACACACACACACACACACACACACACACACACACACACACACACACACACACACACACACACACACGAAAAAAATACGCATATACACATGGCTGAACACACACATAACTCAAAACATACAAATACACATAGCTCAAAACAAGCACAAACATACACATGACTCAATACATAACAAACACACTTCACTCCGTACATACACCTACGCGCACACGACTCAAAATATACACAAACATATGGCAACACATACACCTGCCAGACGAACCCACATATACACACACCTCTGACGTGCCAAAGAAGGGGGGGGTTAGGAGGGAGGGGTAAGTGACAGGGCAGGATAGGAGGGACGTGGGAGAGCTGGCACTTTAATGGTGGTATGAGACAGACGGACGGCAGGCAGCGGCGGCCAGATCATCAGTCAATAGCCCGGACCACAAGGCCGCCACGCAACGCCACGACGCTAACTTTAGACTCCTTACCTAACCTGTCTGTCCTGCTGTCTCTTAATACCTATAATGATGATGATGATGATAGTAATAATAATAATAATAATAATAATAATAATAATAATAATAATAATAATAATAATAATAATAATAATAATAGTGAAAATAATAATAATAATAATAGTTCTTAATCTTATTACTGTAAAATCAATATCATCAACAAGATCTCAAGAATCAGTTCAAAAGCAGATTGTTAGAGCGTAATTAGTTTAATATTGTGAGAAGTCAGGTCTCTCTCTCTCTCTCTCTCTCTCTCTCTCTCTCTCTCTCTCTCTCTCTCTCTCTCTCTCTCTCTCTCTCTCTCTCTCTCTCTCTCTCTCTCTGATGCACCACTTAATCTTGATAATGACCTAACTGCAGGAGAAAAAAATTACTGAGCTGATTAAAGGCTGTGTGTGTGTGTGTGTGTGTGTGTGTGTGTGTGTGTGTGTGTGTGTGTGTGTGTGTAATATTCATAAAATCCGAACAGAGGAATTTTGTTTCCTGAACGAGTATTTCTCTCTCTCTCTCTCTCTCTCTCTCTCTCTCTCTCTCTCTCTCAAAGTAACACTTCATAACCAAAAAGATTTTTTCCTCTTTTCAAAACTTTTGGCAAATATTTGCATTCGAGAGAGAGAGAGAGAGAGAGAGAGAGAGAGAGAGAGAGAGAGAGAGAGAGAGAGAGAGAGAGAGAGAGAGAGAGAGAGAGAGAGAGAGAGAGAGAGAGAGAGAGAGAGACCGACAAAAAGGATGAGTAAAATGAATGCTGAATGGAGTATTGTGTTCCGTGCTCCTACACAACCAAATTCAACAGCATCAAAAGGGACAGGTCAAAAGAAGCCTGATATTGTATTGAAGAAAAAAATGAATAACGAATAATAAAACACTAAAGCAGGATCAAAACCCCTACAAAAGAATTAAAACTATCTAAATAATCTACTACTGCTACTACTACTACTACTACTACTACAATAACTACTACCATGCCCTTATACCCAACCACAACCAACAGTACCACCACCACCGACATCATCACCCCCGCCACCCTCGTGTCTCGCCCTCTCGTGAATCAGCGTCACGTATTACTTTCTTTTTCTGGCGTTCCCCGCAGTCTGGGAGCGGCACCGCCAGGCATGTGGGGGAGGCGAGGGTCGATAGGGACGCGAGTAGCTCAGGTCACGCCACGGGAGCCTCGCAGAAATGACCGGTTATGTTTTATTGTATTACTGGTATTACTATAAATGCTACTATTACTACTACTGATATTGATACTACTACTATTACTACTACTATACAATACCCTTCATCCAACTGCTTCTGCTTCTTCTCCTCCTTCTCCTGCTGTGTGTGTGTGTGTGTGTGTGTGTGTGGTGTGTTACTGGTATGCGGAAGGAAAGTGTGCGTATACCTGTCTGTCTGTCTGTCTGTCTCTACGCCCACAGGTACGGCAGGTGTGAGATCGGTACTCAAGCCAGTTAATAGACGCGATATACGAATGCGATAACAATGATAAGGTGCATTAGTTGCGTTATTGATGGTAGTGGTGATAATGATAATGACGATAACAGCAATAGCAAGAACAAAAACAGTAATAATAACAGTGAATAAAAATGATATGAAAATAGAAGATAAAGAAAACGGTAAAGCGATAACAATGATAAGGTGCATTAGTTGTTATGTTATTGACGGTGGTGGTGGTTGAGATGATGATGATGATGATGATGATGATGATGATGATGATGATGCTGATGATGATGCTGATGACGATGATGATGATGATGATGATGGTAGCAAAAACAAGACCAAAAATAGTTATAATAATGGGTGAAACGAGATGAGAAGAGGAGTTAAAACGAAAGAAAAGAAATTAAGAAAAGGAAAAACAAACACCAACATTAACAATATATATAAAGGAGGTTATCAATAGCAAAGGAGAAATTAATCAAGCATGCATAAATAAATAATGAAATGGTTAGCTGAGACTTCAGCGAACCGCCTTTAAGCTTAATTAACATACCGCTTGACATTTTCTTTTTTTCCCTTTTGTAACTGAATGAGGAAGTAAGGTTTAAGTTGTGACACGATAAATACAATTGCCTTTAATATATTTTGTAGCACTGTAGTTATTTAATTTCTCTTTTATATATTTTAGAATGCAAGCAAATATGAGCTCATTTTTTTATATATTTCACGAGTATTTTTTCTTTCTCTTATTTTCTCACGTATAAATGCAAACAACTATTCTTTTTTTCATTTTTTTGGTTACCTCAACAACCTTACCCAACCTTCCGTTTCTTCTGATTATTTTTTTTCTCTTTTCTTTCTTTCTCCTCTTTTTCTTGTTTTTTTTCTCTTCCATCTGACCTTTCCACAGATTTTTTCCTCTCTTTTTTTCCCGTTTTTCTTTCCTTCACAGATCGCAAACATATATGAGTTCCTTTTATATCACAGCTATTTTCTCTTTTATTTCTTCACGTATGAATGCAAACAGCAATACCTTTAATTTTACATCATTATTTTCCTTTCTCTCTCTCCTTTTCTTATGTATGAATGCAAACAAGATATGAATGCCTTTTATGCTCAAGATCCTCATACTCTTCTTATCCACGACCTCTTTCATGGCGGGACGGGTCGATGCCAGGAAGGAAGAAAGAAAGAAAGAGCAGAGGCCAAGGTAGCGGTAGTAAAAAAAAGCGAATATCATTTTCCATTACGTTTCAGACTTTTACGATACAACATTGACCCAAAAAAAAGGAAAAAAAACTTGCCAGGGGGGAATAATATTTATGTCGAAATGCGAATGTGAGATACAGACAGGATATAAGAGATACAGGCAGGATATAGAAGAACTGAGATAAAGGGACGAGAAGGGTGTGAGAAGAGGAGGAGGTGGAGGACGAGAGGACGATGATGATGGTGACGATGATGATGCTGATGGTAATGACAATGAAAAGAAAAAAAGGAAGGGGAAGAATTAGAAGAAAAAGACAAAGAGCAAGAACCATAACAAGCACAAGAAGAACAAGAACAGGAATAAGAGGAGAAAAGAAAAGAAAAATAACCTAAAACGCGAACACGAATAAGAGAAAAAAGAGAAAATAAGAAAAATAGCCAAAAACACGAACACGAGAGGAGAAAAAAAGAAAAGAAATAACCAAGAACATGAACAAGAATAAAAGAAGAGAAAGAACAAGAAAAATAACAAGAACAACAAGAAAAATACTAAAAATGACTGTAGCGCTAATAACTGCGACAAAAAAAGCAGAAAAAAAAGAAAAAACAAACAAAATAAGGAGGAAGAAATAGCATCAAAATACCACCAACCATCATCACCTGTCACCTATTTAAGTCTCCACCGCCTGCCTTCGTCGTCCCTGGAGGTGGCGTAAGAGGAGGAGGTGTAGGCGTAGGCGGCCCCCAACAGACCCTCACATAGAGCTGACTTCCTGGACAGCCCCGAGCTCCCTTAACACCCTGCCTCCCTCTCCGGCAGCCCCTTTACAGCCCTCTTAACAGCCCCCTTAACACCTGCCCTCTGACTTGTTCTGATGAGGTCGAGTTCAACTTCCCTCCACCTCCACTACCACTAAAACCACTATACCACTACCACACCCACCAGCACTGCCACTGCCACTCCTGAACTTCCTAAAACCACTACTACTACCACTAACAAAACCAAATATCTGCATCATCTCCACAAACACGACTCAACTCCATTACTCCTCTTGTTACCATTACTATATCTACTACACTGTCAATACCATCACTACCATAACCACACTTTTACCGCCACATTACCACCACCATACCTACCACAATCCACTGCCATACGATCACCATCACCTCCATCACCACTCCCACTTGCGGTCCACTCCCATCACCACCATAACCACACGACGCCCAGCACAACCACCACACCAACCAAATTTCCACCGCATCATTACCACAAAACCACCATAACACCTTCACTTCACTGTCACGACTAATGACTACACAATCATCACCACCTCATCACTACCACCTTGACACCACTCACTACCACCGCTCAACTCCACACTGTCACTAACCCTTCCACCCACCACCACCACCACCACCACCACTTCGTCACTCCGCCCCGCCCTTTACACACACCCAACACAAAGAAACGTGACTGTTATTATTCGGCAGGTAATAATACTGAGTGACAAAGGGGCAAGGGAGGTTATACTGGGCCGAGGCAAGATGAGCAGCAAAAAGAGACGGTAGAATGTGAGACAAAACGACGATATAAAAAAAACTGAACGTATAGAAGCATAAAAAAGGGAAGAAAACTAAGATTAAAGAAAACAAATAATAAGAAGGATACGGTTTACATGTAGTATTAAATGAAAATGCATAAAAGTGAATGAATATGGGAATAAAAGTGTAGTGAAAGGAAGAAAAAGCATGACAGGGTAAAAACATGATGAAAAAAGTGTGTGTGTGTGTGTGTGTGTGTGTGTGTGTGTGTGTGTGTGTGTGTGTGTGTGTGTAAAGGAAAACGAACCCATTGAGGAGTGTACTTATTAAAGAGGAAAACAAAATACTGATAATAAAATAAAGTTGCTGTGTAAATGAAAGCTCGAGGAAAAAAGACACGAAGCACGAAATAAAATAAAAATGTATATATAGCTAGAGCCTGACATGAAAAGTGAAGAAAACAAAAAAACATAACATATATACACACACGACAACTATGGATGACGTGACAGTAACAAGAATCAAACAATCGATAAAACACACACACACACACACACACACACACACACACACACACACACACACACACACGCGCGTAGACTTCAATTTCATCACCCATCGCCACCCTCTCTCTCAATAACACCAGACCAATATTACCACCACCTTCACCACCACCACCACCACCACCACTATCACCATCATCACCACCCATCATCGACACTTCATCATACTCCATTGTCCATTAGTGATCTGTCAACGTTCTCTCTCTCTCTCTCTCTCTCTCTCTCTCTCTCTCTCTCTCTCTCTCTCTGTATCTATGTATCTGTGTGTGTGTGTGTGTGTGTGTGTGTGTGTGTGTGTGTGTGTGTGTTTTGCGATTACCAAGGTGATAACACTGACACGACCTTTCTCTATTACCTGAGCGGAGGGAGCACAGGTGAGGGGCAGGTAAGACTAGACACAAGGGGGACTGATAACATGTGCAGGTGTGTGAAGATAAATTACGAAGGGGTGAGGAGCATGAGGAGGTGACAAGCCGATACTAACACTGTAAATGCAAGAAGGGGACGAGATGGAAGAGGGGAGGAGAATGGGAAGGGAAAGGGAGGATTAAGAGAGGGAAGAGGCGAGGAAAAGAGGAAAGGAAAAAGGGGGTATGGAGAGAGGGAAGAGATGAGAAGAAAGGGAATGGAAAAAGGGGGTATGGAGAGAGGGAAGAGGTGAGGAAAAGGGGTAAGGAAAAAGGGGGTATGGAGAGAGGGAAGAGATGAGAAGAAAGGGAAAGGAATGGGAGGATGGAAATACAGGAGCGATGAATAAGAAGGAAAAAAACAAGAAGAGGAAAAGGTAGGGAACGCAAAAGGAGAAGAAAAATGGAAAGAGAAAAGAAATAGAATCACAATCTCACATAGCTGACAATTTGGGATAGGAAAACGGGTCAAAGAGAAGAGATTGATTGATTGCCAAAATAGAGAAGGAGAACGGGAAAGGAAAGAGAGAATGGCGAAAGGGAAAAAGCGATGGATAAGAAGAAAAAAAAGAAAGGTTAGGGCAAGCGGTAAGGGAAGAAAATGGGAAGAGGAAAGAAATGGAAGGACAAAATCATGCAAGCAGAAAACGAGAGAGATGGTGCCGGGTCAATGGGTAGAGGAAATAGATACATAGGTAGATAGATAGATAAGAAGACAAGAGCGGTAAGGGAAGAAAATGGGAAGAGGAAAGAAATGGAAGGACAAAATCATGCAAGCAGAAAACGAGAGAGAAGGTGAAGGGTCAATGGGTAGAGGAAATAGATACATAGGTAGATAGATAGATAGGAAGACAAGGACAGGTACGGGTTAGAGAGATGAATGTTCCTCTGTTAATCGTCCATCTTCTCAGGTGAATGTTATGACTCACGTGCCTAATAAATATTCAAGGGCGTAATATGTGTACCTCTTCTCGCACCTGTCTTGCATGGAAAAGATCAAGTGTGTGCTTTTTATTATCTTCTTCTTCTCTCTCTCTCTCTCTCTCTTAATTGATGGGGCATAGCTATAAGTCGTAATATATGGAGCTAACGGTCTCTAATGGAATGCAATATAACACACACACACACACACACACACACACACACACACACACTTATTATCCAAAACACACACAAACATTGACGTAACATGGCAACTTGGCCCGCCGATAACGAACACACACACACACACACACACACACACACACACACACACACACACAGGTTAGCGTCGCGGTTTCCAAGGCAACTGTGTTTGTTTGCGGATTCGAGGCCGAGGAAGGAAGGCAGATGGAGGGGAAGGAAAAGGAGGAAGAGGAGGAGGCAAAGGAGGAAGATAAAAATGGGGAAAGGAAATTGAGGATGGGGAACACTGGGTCAATGTAGGCAGCTTAGGAGGAGGAGGAGGAGGAGGAGGAGGAGGAGGAGGAGGAGGAGGAGGAGGAGATACACACCTGCCAAGCTAGTTATATGATCATGACGTCACAAACACCTGCATGAACATACACACACAAACACCTGTACACCCAACCACCCACACACACACACCCACACACACACACACACACACACACACGATAAGTAAGTGACATTCGTGCAGCGAGTAGCGGGCTTTTTTTTTTTTATTGCTTCCTTTTTTTGTGCCCTTGAGCTGTCTCCTTTGTTGAAAAAAAAAAAAAAAAAAAAAAACTCCCATTCTCCCTCGCCGAATTACTGCAAAGGGTCCCGCCCAACGCACACTTTATTCACCGTGCTGCCGAACACTGTGCACGGGAATGGCCTTTGGTGGTGCAGCGCCCTTCTGTGGCTCCCCCGAATTATTGGCACTTTTATTATTATTATTGTTATTTTCATTATTATTACTCCGAGCTATGTTTATCTGTATCATTACTATGGGTCATGTAAGTAAAAATCTATATTAAAGGTAAGCGAGGTGACGTGTTTTCATATACATGGTAATGTTTTTGTTTGCCAATGTATATGTTTTTTTTTTTTTTTAAGGTGACATGTCTCGATATAAAAGCTCATGGCAATTTGACTTCCATTAAAGAAACTTGACAAAAAGAAATTCCTCCTCTTCCTCTTCTTTTTCTCAGTCATGTTCTTGTTCTTTTTCTTCTTCTTCATCATCCTGTATTAATGGATGATGATGATGATGATGAAGAAGAAGAAGAAGAAGAAGAAGAAGAAGAAGAAGAAGAGGAAGAGAAGCAATGGCAGAAAGAGAACGAGAGGAAGAGGGAGAGATAGGAGGTTGAGGAGGAGGAGTGAGTGAGGAGGCGGCGGCAGGAATCTCCATACATAGCCTGTAAATTAAGTTAGGAAACCAGTCTATTGGTATTCTAACTTGGGGAACGGAGCGAAGCCGTCTGGAAATGGTATATAGCCTTGTGGCGGCTGTCAGGAGAGGCGGGGAGGCGGGGGTCACGTCCACACACACACACACACACACACACACACACACACGAGGGAGAGGTGTCAAGTGTCGTCCCTCGCTGATATTCCAAACCCCATCCCCCCCGCTGACGTGTGTTCCATCATTCACCTGTTTTCTGAGGCTTCGTCCTTATGCTTTCTGGCAGGTCTTCGTTTTCTTTTCGTCTGATGTTTCTCGTTTGGTTTGGTTTTATGTTTGAGTCGTAACTGTTTTATTTGTGGGTTTATATGCTGTGGTTTCGTTTTCGTATTCTTGGTATTTTGGGTTTCTCATTTTCGTTGGCTTATGTTGTGGTATTCTTTTCATCTTCCTATTACGTGGTTTCATGTTCTCCTTCATATTCTGGGTTCCTGATATTCGTGTGCTCATATTCAGTGGCTTCATTTTCGTCTTTTTTTCATATTTTAGCTTCCTCATTTTCGTCTGTTCATGTTGTGGTATAATTTTCGTCTCTCTATTCTGCGGTGTCATTTTCGTCTTTATCATATTCTAGGTTCATCATTTTCGTCTGTTCATATTCGGTGCTATCATTTTCGTCTTCTACATATTTTACGAATCTCACTTTCATCTGTTTATATTGGGGTATCGTTTTAGTCTTTTTATTCTGGGTCATTTTGTTTTCATATTCTGAGGTCTTAATTTTCGTATCGGTTATTTGTTTCCATATTTTAGGATCCTCACTTTTGGTTATGCATATTCTGCGGTTTCATGATTATCTTTCCATTTATTTTGATATAACGATCGTATGCTTTTATATTGTGGTTTTCATTTTCGCCGGTTCATATTCAGTGGTTTAAAAATTGTCTGTTATTTCTCTCTCTTTCTGTGGTATAATCTGCTATGCTTAATTACATGTCATATATTTTCTTTCATTTTCAGAGGTTCCATGTTTGTTTGTCAGGCTGTATTCCGTGATTTCATTTTCCGAGGTTTCATAAAGTTTTCCTCCTCGTTTTGTGTGGCTTTGTCTAAGTTTGCTTGATTTATTTTTATTTATCGTTTACTGTGGTTTCATCTCAACATTATCTTACTTAAAGCGGAGTACATTACAATCCCACGTCAATCAGCTTCAAATCCCACTAAGAATCTTCAATATTATGAGATCCTTTCAAGTAACTGCTCACTCTCTAAGCTAACTTTCCGCTTGTCAGAGTTAACTATTTTTTCCTTCCTTCCTAATCAGATCTCCCTGCTCGCTACTCAATATTACCTTACTTAAAGCGGAATACATTACAAATACACGTCACTCTGCATCAAATCCCACTAAGAATCATCAGCGTTACCAGCTCCCTTCAAGTAACTGCTCACTCTCTAAGCTAACTTCCCGCTTGTCAGAGTTAACTATTTTTTCTTCCTTCCTAATCAGACCTCCCTGCTCGCTCCCCGTAGGCTCTTTAGCATTCCCGCCGCCTAAATTTTCTCTCCTCCTCGTTAATGCTGTCTCATTGTTCGCCTCATTCTTCCTTAACTTCATGTAGCGGGAGAATAAATGGAAGATTGCTGAAAGATTCTCTCTCTCTCTCTCTCTCTCTCTCTCTCTCTCTCTTTTGTGTTGGGCGTTATCATACATTCATAATTATTCTTTGTTTTGCTCTTCATTTTTAGGTCTGTCACGTTTCTGTTTGGAAAGCACACAGACTAACAATGGCAGACTGATTGACGCACACACACAATAAATAAATAAATAAATAAATAGATAAATAGGTAATTAAAAGCATATGTGACCAAAGAAGAAAAGATGAACGACAACGACAAAAAAAAGACAACAAAGACAACAAATACAACAATTCAAGTTCATCAAAACACCCACGCAATAATAATAAAAAAAAAGTACACACAACTTCGTGACACACCCAAAACAAAAATACCACAAAAAAAACTAAAACAATTATGATTTTTGGGGGGGAAACTAACTATTTTTGGCGTGACTTTTGGTGAAGCTCAGCAGACTCTGTAAAAGCAACTGACCTTCAGGATACGAGGGGAGGGGAGGAGGGGTGGGGTGGGGAGGGGAAGGGAGGGGATGGGATGGGAGGGGAGGGGAGGGGAAGGGGAATGGATGTGGAGAGAGGGATGGAAAGAGGATAGAGGATTGGAGAGGATGGGGGAGATTACAGTGGAGGAAAGGATATAGAAGGGGAATAGAGGGGAAGGTAAGGGAAGGTAGGGGAAAGAGGGGGGAGGAAAAGGGTGAGAAAAAGCAGACTGAGGATGAGGGGAGAGAAGAGGATGAAGAGAGGGAAGAGGATAAAGAGGGGGGGTGCAGGAGGGAGGGGGAGTGAAGGAGAGGGATGGGCACGGATAAAGAGGATTGGGTGGAATGGAATAAGAGAAGGGAAGGAGAAGGGAAGGATAGGAGACTTGAGGAATGGCAAGGGTTGGGGAGTGAAAGGAAGGGGAAGAAGGGAGGCATGGGGAAGGGATGGGGAGG
>NC_066539.1:9673740-9678740 GCF_024679095.1 Eriocheir sinensis
TATTACAGAACGAGGATAACAAAGAAATAGAAGAAAACCGCAATGATGAAGACAGGAAAAGAGAGAAGGCAGGAAAACGAAGAGGGGAACATGAAGAAAAAATAGATGAGGTGAGAATGACGGAAGAAAAAAATATCAAAGCACGAAGATGAAATAGAAAAAAAACACAATAATGAAGACGGAAAAGAGAAAAGGAAGGAAAATGGAGGGAGAGAAAAATGAAGGAAAAAGGACGTGGTGGGAATGACGAATGAAAAATTAGCGAATATAAAATGGATGAAAAATTTATACAGGTGAAGACAAAAAACATAAGAAAGAAGGAAAAAAGAAAAAAAAAGAAAAGGGAGTCAGAGGAATATGAAAGAAACAGAAAAGGGTGAGAAGGACGAAGGAATAATTAGAATACGAAGATAAAATGCAAGAAAAAATCGACTCTGGTGTGGACAAAAATCAGAAGGAAGAGAGAGAGAAAAAAAAGGGAAAGGAAAGAAGAGAAAAATGAAAGAAAACGTGGTGAGAATGACGAAAGGGGAATTAGTGTATAGAAGACAAGAGGGAAGAAAACAAGTGATGATAGTGATGATAGCTTAGGCAGGGAAGATATATTATACGTATTTGAAAGACACAATCGCTGCGGGTAAAGAAAAATATCAAAAAATGAAGTTTGATAAATAAAGGATGATAAAACAAGGTGGAAAAACAAGGATGAGACGATGGGAATGGAAAGGAAATCAACGAAAAAAAAAAAAGCAAATATATGGGTAGACAGAACAAAAATATAAAGAAGAAAAGTTAAGAGAAAGCGAAGAGTATAAGAGGAAGGGAAATAAATAAATGAAAACCAAAAGATACTGGAACCAGGATGAGATGTTGCGAATGGACCGGAAATGAAGGAAGGAAAACAAATACCAGGATAAGAAAGAGCATAGAAAATGAAAGGTTAAGGAGAAAAGAGGAACAGGAGGGGAAGGACGAAAAACCTAATCCAACGGGGAGGAGTGGGAGGTGGAGGAAGAAGGAAAGAGGAGAAAATAAAAGGATGAAGAAAAAGAAAGCAAGGAAAAAGTCGCAAGAGAGAAAATATGGAGGAAGAAGGAAAGAGGAGGAAATAAAAGGATGAAGAAAAAGAAAGCAAGGAAAAAGTCGCAAGAGAGAAAATATGGAGGAAGAAGGAAAGAGGAGAAAATAAAAGGATGAAGAAAAAGAAAGCAAGGAAAAAGTCGCGAGAGAAAATGTGGAGGAAGAAGGAAAGAGGAGGAAAGAAAAGGATGAAGAAAAAAGAAGCAGGCAGGGAAAAATGCGAGAGAGAAAAGATGGAGGAAAAAGGAAAGAGGAGGAAATAAGAGGATGAGGAAAAAGGAAGCAAACAGGGATAAAGACGAGAGAGAGAAAAGATGGAGAAACGAGAGGATGTGGATAAAAATGTGGAACGGAAGAAGCTGAATGAGGAAGAAAAGAGGAGAGTGAAGAGAAGGGTTAAGAAAATAAGAAAGATAGAGATAAAAAAACAAATGAAAAGATAAACGAGAACGAAAATTGAAGTAAAGAGGATAGAGAAGAAAGTAAAGGGAGTAGAGGAGGAGGAGAAGAGGAGTAAAGAGAAGGGTTAAGAAATAAGAAAGATAGAAGGTAAAAACAAATGAAGATATAAACGAAAACGAAAATTGAAGTAAAGAGGATAGAGAAGAAAGTAAAAGGAGTAGAGGAGAAGGAGGAGTAAAGAGAAGGGTTAAAAAAATAAGAAAGATAGGAGGTAAAAACAAATGAAGATATAAACGAAAACGAAAATTGAAGTAAAGAGGATAGAGAAGAAAGTAAAAGGAGTAGAGGAGAAGGAGGAGTAAAGAGAAGGGTTAAAAAAATAAGAAAGATAGGAGGTAAAAACAAATGAAAAGATAAACGAAAATAAAAATTGAAATAAAGAGGATAGAGAAGAAAGTAAAAGGAGTAGAAAAATGAAGGGCAAATAAAGGAAGAGGGAGAAAAGGAAAATATTAATGTAAGGACGAGGAAGGAAAAGGCGAAACGAGAGAATATAATGAAAAAATACTGAAGGAGAGAGGACACACAAGGCAGGAAAAAAGTAAATAAATGAAAAAAAGAAAAAATAAAACAGCGGCGATACCCAAAAAAAAGAAAAAAGTAAGAGGAAGAAAATACGAAAGAAAAGAATCCAATAATAGGAGTGAAAATTATAAGAAAAAGAGACAAGGGATGGAAAATGCAAGAACGTAAGGAAAAGAAGAAGACAAAAAGGAGAAAAATAAGTCAGGACGAAAAATTTACTGAAAGAAGAGGAAAAGGAAGGGGAGTGCCAGGCGTAAAAAGCAGAATCAAAGGAGAGGAAAGATGGAGGCAAGAGACAAGAGGAAAGAGGAGAAAGCAAGAGGAAGAGGAGTGAGTGGAGGGCCGGGAAGAGGGAGCACCACCACCCCTTAACCTGGCGGAACGCAAGACTCGCTCCATCAATTAGTTTACCGGACAGGTGAGACGAGAGGGAAAACAATCGAAAAACAACGAAATAGTGATAGACAGACAGATGGATGGATTGGAGAATGGATATAACTGCACTGATAGAAAAAATATATATTGAAAGAAAGGCAGTAAAAAATAAAACCAAGTCGACCGATAGATTGGCAGATAAATTAAAGATAAAAAAATAGATAAAAATAGATGGATGGAATGAAGAGTGGACATAACTTGACTAATAGATATAAATCCAAAGCTTAGGAGAATGAAAGGTGGAAAAACAGGACCAAATCGATAGACAAATAGATGAAGAAAAAGACATTTAAGGTTGAATAAAAAAAGAGATGGATGAATAGATTTAAAAGGATTGGCTCTGGGATATAAGTGGCAGGACAGACAGACAAAAAATATACAGTGATAGAAAGACGGACAGAATGGACGACGGACAAGGAGAGACACATAGATAAAGATGAAAATAAGATCGTAAATTTTAGTTGTATATTTGACTTCCAACATAATAAAAATAAATTCACCTCCATCAGACTCTTCTCTTCCTACTCATGTTTTTCCTTCACTGAATCCTCCTCCTCCTCCTCCTCCTCCTCCTCCTTTCTCGCAACCAATCCTGTTTCAGTCTCTCGTACTTGCCTTTCAATTTAGAACTCGGTCTCTTCCCATCAAAAATGTCAACAGAATATGTCTCTCTCTCTCTCTCTCTCTCTCTCTCTCTCTCTCTCTCTCTCTCTCTCACACACACACACATACACACGGTAGTTAGCGAGCTCCGGCATAAAATAAACAGTTAATTAAAATAAAAGCAAATATCTAAATGGCTTTACGTGCTTGCATACTTATTTCCCTTTACATGGCAGACAAATAACGTTAAAATGTATTCGTGTAAGCTATGAGAGAGAGAGAGAGAGAGAGAGAGAGAGAGAGAGACGCTGAAAGGGTGAGATATCAACAAAGGCTCCGGTAAACACAAGCGGCCCCCCCCCCCCCCCAAAAAAAAAAAAGAGTAAAAGAAAACACACTCCCGTTTGTGTTGGCAGCGTGTGTGAGTGTGTGTGTGTGTGTGTGTGTGTGTGTGTGTGTGTGTGTGTGTCGGCATCTACTTCATTTTCTAATTTTCAGAAGACATTGTAATCCTAATACTGTGTGTCCCAGTACGTCTCTCTCTCTCTCTCTCTCTCTCTCTCTCTCTCTCTCTCTCTCTCTCTCTCTCTCTCTCTCTCTCTCTCTCTCTCTCTCTTCCCCCTCTCTCTCGTTCTTTGATTTCTTCTCTCTATTCAATCTCTTCCTCTCTCGTTTCTCTTCCCGTTCTCTTCCTTCGATCATCTTTCTCCCTATCTCCCTTTCGTCTCTCCTCGCTTCTCCATGATTCCTATTTCTTTTTATTTATTTCTGTGATCAATTCTTCTTCCCATTCCTTCTGTACACAACTTTCTTCTTTTCTCACTGTCTTGTCTTCCTTAATCTCTCTCCACTCTCCCTTCCTCCCTTCCTTTCCATCTTTTACTTCTCTCTGTATCTTGTTCCTCCTCCTCCTCCTCCTCCTCCTCCCCCAATTTTTGTTCACACCCCCTTCTCCCTTTGTCGTTTTTTTCCTTTTCCTACACTTTTTTTCTCCCCTCTCCTCTTTTTCTCCTAAGCCCCTTCCCTTATCTTCCCTCCCTTTTCCAAACACTTTTTTTTCTACTCTCCCATCTTCCCTTCTTTATCTTCCACTCCTTGCCTTCCCTCTTCCTCTTCTTCTTCATCGTTCTTGTCATTCTTTCTTCCCTTCTCCTTGCTTTCCTTCCCTTTCTCTTCCCATTTCTTGTCTTCTTTCCTACCTTTTCTGTCATCTTTCTCATTTCCTTATTTGTCTCCTCTCCTTGCCTTCCTTCTTTCTTCTTCTCATTCATCAACCTTATCATCCTTTCCTCACTTCTTCCTGCTTTTGTTCCCTTTATCTTCCCTTTCCTTGTCTTCCTTCCTACCTTCTCAAACATCTATGTCTTCTTTATCTGCCTATTCTTCCTCTTTCTTCATATTTTCTTTTTCCTTTCCAAAATATATTCCCAGTTTCTTTATTTTTTTTTTTACTTCGGTTTCCTTTCTCTTATCAATCCTTATCTCTCCTTCTTTCCCTTTTATCTCCCGTGTGTCACATCTCTCTCTCTCTCTCTCTCTCTCTCTCTCTCTCTCTCTCTCTCATTCTTATCGGTTGTTTTTCCCCGCAACAGGAGATAGAGAGAGAGAGAGAGAGAGAATATGCTAAACAGTTACTTGAGGCAATTGTGGATTTTCAAAGATTTTTACCGTGGTTGTGTGTAGAAAGTTTTATTGCTCTCTCTCTCTCTCTCTCTCTCTCTCTCTCTCTCTCTCTCTCACCAAGTGACATATGGGTATACTGAGAGAGAGAGAGAGAGAGAGAGAGAAGAGAAGAGAGAGAGAGAGAGAGATTGACAAGAAGACAAATTGGAGGGCAGACATTGAATGAAAGTCTCTCTCTCTCTCTCTCTCTCTCTCTCTCTCTCTCTCTCTCT
>NC_066539.1:9681240-9793740 GCF_024679095.1 Eriocheir sinensis
CTCTCCCCTCTTGTTCCTATGTTTTCTCCCCTTCCGTTTGTTCCTCTCTTCCCTCTGCTTTCTCTTTAAAACATTTGCATTATCTTTTCTCGTTTCCACTTGTTTCCCTCTTTCTTTTTTTATATCATCTTCCGTTTTCTTTATTTGTTCACTCTACTTGTTTCCCTCTCTTCTCTCCTTTCTATTCTCCTGATAACGATTTTTCTCCCTCTTCACTCTTGCTTCTATTCCCATTATTCATTCTCCCCTCTCTGCCCTGTATCTCAATTTATCTTATTCCTTTTTTTTTTCATTTTCTACTTCCTCTCTTCCCCTTCCTTCGTGTTGCACTTTCCTTTCCCTCTCTTGTTTTCATTTGTATTTCTCTTCTACATTTCTCCTCTTCCCCTTCTCGCCTTCTCCCTGTTTTTCCTTTTCACTTTGATTTACTTCCCTCCCTCCTTCGCTTCCTCTCCGCATTTCTCTCTCCTCCCTTCTTTCCTCCTTCCTTCTCTTACCCTCCGCATCTCTCTCCTTCATCCACTCTTTCCTTCTTACTTCTCTTCCCCTCCGTGGTTCTTTCTTCTCCCCTTCTTTCGTTCTTTTTTCTCTTCCCTCTTCTCTTTCCTTCCTCTCTTCCCCTTTGTATATTTCTCTCTTCCCTTCCTTTTCTTTCCCTGTAGATTTCTCTCTCCCCTCCTCTCTTTCCTCTTCCCTCTTCTCCCCTCCTCTCTTTCCTCTTCCATTCCTGTCACACCCCGCTCTCGAGTTGTTTTCCTCCTTCCTCCTCTCCCCTCTCTCCTTCCTTCCTCCTTTGCTTCCTCCTTCCTTCTTCTACCCAATGTTTTTCTCTCCCCTCCCCTCTTCCTTCTTCCCTCTCCTCCCCTTCATGTTCTCCCTCTTGTCTCACTCCACCCTTTTGTTGCTTATCTCCCCTCTCTCCCCTCGCTTCTCCCTCCCCATTTTCCTCCGCCCTTCCCCTCAGTAGCCAGGTGTGTCATTCGGGGTGATAAAGGTGAGGCGGGGGCGCACAGGTACAAATGAGATGATTGCAGCAGGTGACTGTGCGCGCGGGGCCTAATGACGCCTTCCTACCTGCCCCCTCACCTGACCGCCTACCTGTCTGCCCTGTTACCTGCCTTCCTGCCTACCTGGATTGTCGGATTTATCTTAACCAAACACTGCAATGGGGAAGGACGCGATTTCTGATTGTAGTGTTGTTTGTGTTGCGTGATTGTTTCCTGTGTTTCGCTGTGTGTTTGTTTGACGTGTTCTCCAGGTGTTGTTATAGGGATGATGGAAATGATACGCGTAGGTGTGTGTGTGTGTGTGTGTGTGTGTGTGTGTGTGTGTGTGTGTGTGTATCTACCTATTTGTATGTGATTTTTTTTTTTTTGAGCGGGAACTATTATTTTTTTTCTTTTTGCCTCATTTTTTTCCTACTTCTCTCCTTTTTCTTTTTCCTCTCCTACTTGTCAATCCTTTTATACTCCTTTTCTCCTTGTCTTTTTTTCATTTACTCACTTTTATTTTATTTTTCTATATCTTTATTTTATTTATAGCTTTCTCTACTTTCTCCGTTTTCTTTCTTACTTATTCATCATTTTATACTCCTTTTCTCCTTCTGTCTTTTTTTCATTTACTCACTTTTATTTTCTTTTTCTATATCTTTATTTTATTTATAGCTTTCTCTACTTTCTCCTTTTTCTTTCTTACTTATTCATCATTTTATACTCCTTTTCTCCTTCTGTCTTTTTTTCATTTACTCACTTTTATTTTCTTTTTCTATATCTTTATTTTATTTATTTATAGCTTTCTCTACTTTCTGCTTTTTCTTTCTTACTTGTTCATCATTTTATACTCCTTTTCTCCTTCTGTCTTTTTTTCATTTACTCACTTTTATTTTCTTTTTCTATATCTTTATTTTATTTATAGCTTTCTCTACTTTCTCCGTTTTCTTTCTTACTTATTCATCATTTTACACTCCTCCCTACTTCTCCTTCCGTCTCCTTCCACTTACCCACTTTCTTTTTACCAACACCCTTCCTCCCTTATCGACTTTCCTCCTCCTCCTCCTCCTCCTCCTCCTCCTCCTCATCATCATCAAAGGGAGTACCAACGCCTCTGTCAGAACGCAAGGTCATAGCCAGGTCATATTAAGGTCACAGTGCCTTGAACCTCCATCCGCGCTAATTGTTTGTTTGCCAGATGAGGTGGAGGCGCTGAGCAGGCGAGCGACATTCTGAGATACGCCCAACCTGCTTTCGCCTGGATGCGTACCCGGGACTGCTTGTTTGGGGGCTAGACAACCAACCAACCAACGCATGAGAGAGAGAGAGAGAGAGAGAGAGAGAGAGAGAGAGAGAGTGTGTGTGTGTGTGTTTCGTGTCACTGAAGTTTCTCTGATTCTTTTCTGTTGCTAAAGCCGAGCACACACACACACACACACACACACACACACACACACACACACACACACACACACACACACACACTTTTCTTCCTTTCACTTTCACACGACAAAGTTCCGCCTCCCATGTCGAGTCACGCAGCGCTGACCGTGTAAGTGTGTGTGTGTGTGTGTGTGTGTGTGTAAAAACTCCCTATGTATGTCCTCTCGTCTTGAACCTTTCCCCTACTTTCCCCTCTTCTTCCCCTTCCCTACCCCCTCTTCTTCCCCTTCCTTACCCCCTCTTCTTCCCCTTCCCTACCCCCTCTTCTTCCCTTCCACCTTCCCCTCTTCTTCCCCCAACTGTAAGCGGCCGTGTATCAGAGCTTAAACAAACCTTCATCGTTGCTTGTTTAATTTGGCGGTATTTTTTCTCCTTGTTAACTTGCTCAGGTCTACATAAAAAAATAAAAAAAATAAAAAATCGACAGCTCCCGGTTTTTCTTGCAGGCGGGTACACTAAACTAAACTCCCTCTTGATAGTCTTGGTTATATATACATAGCTTCCCTTTTTTTCAAACTTTTTTTCGTTAGGAGCCTTTACTTTTTTTAATAGTTCTTAGTTCTTTTACAATTTTTTATTTTTATTTTAGTTCCATTTTTTTTTACTTTTCAGTTATTTTTTTCTAGTTTACAGTTCTTTTTATTTTTATTATTTAGTTGTTTTTTGTTTTTTCTTTTATTCTTTTTTTTAATGAGGCAGGTACCGTTGATATAGGCGGTACAGTGTTTGGTGCTTTGATATAACTTCTTAATTACGTTTCTTTATATATATTTTTGAGGGGGTTGTTTTTTATTTGAAGTACAGTGCTCTCAATCCATCCGTCTATCAGTCTTGTTACTTTCATATCTTCCTCTTACGATCTTTAGTTTTGTTATGCATCTATTTAAGTTAATCCCTCTACGTAATTATTTTTCTCAGCCTTTCTACTGTTCCTTTAATTTATCTACCTATCCATTTTGTCATTGCAATATTTACCTCTTCGACCAGGCTTACTTTCGTCTCACATCTCTTTAACTCCCTCCAATTATTTGTTTTCTTTTTCATCTTTTTTTTGTGTTGATTTTATTCTTCTATCCATCCATCCTTATATTTTTTGAAGTTTTAGAGTCACCGCAATTCCAGCGATCTATAAGTCTTCCCATCTCCATATTTTCCCTCCTACAAAGCTTAGTTTCGTCTCTAAGTCTTCCCGTTTCCATATTTTCTCTCCTACAAAGCTTAAGTTTCGTCTCTATAAGTCTTCCCATCTCCATATTTTCCTCTTCTACAAAGCTTAAGTTTCGTCTCTATAAGTCTTCCCATCTCCATATTTTCCCCTCCTACAAAGCTTAGTTTCGTATCTATAAGTCTTCCCATCTCCATATTTTCCCCTCCTACAAAGCTTAGTTTCGTCTCTATAAGTCTTCCCATCTCCATATTTTCCTCTCCTACAAAGCTTAGTTTCGTCTCTAAGTCTTCCCGTTTTCATAATTTCCTCTCTTACAAAGCTTAGTTTCGTCTCTGTAATTCTTACCATTTCCATGTTTTCCTCTCCTACAAAGCTTAGTTTCGTTCTAAATCTCTATAACTCCCTCTCAGTATTTTTTTTTTCATCCTTTACTGTGTTGTTGCTCTAATCAATCTCTCCATCCTGTCACAGTCATATTTTCGTCTACGGTTAAGTTTCGACATGGATTTCGTAAACTCTTTGCACATGTTAACCTTTTTTTTCATATTCCATTCTTGTATTGCGTTAATCAATCTGTCCATCCTGTCACTTGCATAATTTCCTCTGCGGTTCGGGTAACTTTCGTCAAAAATCTCGTAAACTTTCTACATGTTTTTTTTATTTTTTATGGTATCCTTGGCGTTGTTGCTTCAATACGTCCTAAGATTAAATTATACTCTGATCCCTCCATATTGTCATTTAGGTACGTTTTCGCTCGCTTATGTTTTGTCAAGTATATCGTAACACCTCTGTATATGTTTGCTTTTTCATACTTTTGTTATACTGCACTTCGATCCCTCCAACCTGTCACTATCCACGTTGTCCGTCGCTTATGTCTCGCAAGGAAAATCGTGATTCCACTGTATGTTACTTTTTTTCATTCTTTTTGTGAGTTACTTTAAAACGTTCAAGATTATACTGCACTTTGATCTCTCCAACCTGTAATTTATCTAAGTTTCCCTTCGCTTATGTTTCGACAGGAATATCGTGACTCCTCTGTTTTTTTTTTTTTTCATCCTTTTGTGAGTTGCTTTAAAACGTTCAGGATTATGCTGCACTTTGAACCCTCCGACCTGTAATTCATCTAAGTTTCCCCTCGCTTATGTTTCGACAGGAATATCGTGACTCCTCTATGTTTTTTCTTCATCCTTTTGTGAGTTGCTTTAAAACGTTCAAGATTATACTGCACTTTGAAACCTCCAACCTGTAATTTATCTAAGTTTCCCCTCGCTTATGTTTCGTCAGGAATATCGTGACTCCTCTATGGTTTTTTTCATCTTTTTGTGTGTTGCTTTAAAACGTTCAAGATTATGCTGCACTTTGAACCCTCCAACCTGACATTTATCTAAGTTTCCCCTCGCTTATGTTTCGTCAGGAATATCGTGACTCCTCTATGTTTCTTTTCATCTTTTTGTGAGTTACTTTAAAACGTTCAACATTATACTGCACTTTGAAACCTCCAACCTGTAATTTATCAAGTTTCCCTTCGCTTATGTTTCGACAGGAATATCGTGACTCCTCTGTTTTTTTTTTTTTTTTTCATCCTTTTGTGAGTTGCTTTAAAACGTTCAGGATTATGCTGCACTTTGATCCCTCCAACCTGTAATTTATCTAAGTTTCCCTTCGCTTATGTTTCGACAGGCATATCGTGACTCCTCTATGTTTTTTCTTCATCCTTTTGTGAGTTACTTTAAAACGTTCAAGATTATACTGCACTTTGAAACCTCCAACCTGTAATTTATCTAAGTTTCCCTTCGCTTATGTTTCGACAGGAATATCGTGACTCCTCTATGTTTTTTGTTTTTTTTTTCATCCTTTTGTGAGTTGCTTTGAAACGTTCAGGATTATGCTGCACTTTGAACCCTCCGACCTGTAATTTATCTAAGTTTCCCCTCGTTTATGTTTCGTCAGGTATATAGCATGTGTTTTAATTTTTTCCCAGCCTTTTGTGCGTCGCTTTAACACATCCAACTTTACACTTTGATCCCTCTAACTTCTTGTTTATCTAAGTTTCCCCTCGTTCAAGTTTCGCCACGAATCTCATTATTATTATTGCATTCCTCCTCCTCCTCGTCGTCCGTGGCAATGTTGCTTTATAAACGGTAATTTGTCAGGCTCTTCATTAGTCTTGTTCTACTTTATAGTGTGGCTTGTTACCTTCCTCCTCTCGTAGCCTCCTCCTTTAACCTTTGCATTTCATCAGGATTTTTCACATTCACTGCTTTCATGCTTTTATATTTTTCACGGTTACTTATTTCTTGTTTCCCGCCGCACCTCTCACTCCCGCATTCTCATCTCCTGTAACAACTTTTTTTTTTATCAACTCACTTTTACGTAAATAATAACAGCTTTTACTTGCATATACTTCTTGGATTTGTTGGTTTGTTTGTATGTTATTCTAATGTCATTACTACTACTACTAAAATTATCCTCCTCCTCCTTCTCCTACTGCTACGACTACTACTACTACTACTACTACTACTACTACTCCTACTACTACTACTTCTACACACACACCTAACGGTCGTAACGCACCCCTAATAGCCATCACGTCGCCTTACCATCACTGAGCGACGGGCACTGTAGCTTGTTAATCACCCCCCCCCTCTCTCTCTCTCTCTCTCTCTCTCTCTCTCTCTCTCTCTCTCTCTCTCTCTCTCTGATGTGTATAGGCTTTTATCTGTATTAGCTCAGTCGTCCGTCTCACTTTTCGATCGCGCCCTAGTTGTCTGTGTGTCTGTCTATCAGTTCCCATTTCCATTGACAGAGGCGCCCCAGTTTTGCGCGGAAGAGGAAGTCGTGACAGTGAGAACGATGGAGGGAGAATGGGAAGGCTAGAGGGCGTTGGGGAGAGGCAAAGAGGAGGGAAGGAAGAAGAGGAGGAGGAGAAAGAACTAATGCAAAGATAGAAGGAAGAGGAGAGGGAGGGAGGGAGGGAGAGACAACAAGGAAGGAAGATAAAGATGGAGAAACTGTGAAGACGTGGGTTATGGAGAGAGATGGAGAGGAAGAATGCGGAGGAAGATAAGAAGGGAGAGAACAGGAAAAGAAAAAAGAGGAAGAAACTATAAAGATGTGGGTTAGGGAAAGAAGTGAAGAGGAAGAAAAGAAGGAAGAGAACAAGAAGATGGGAAAACTGTAAAGACGAGGATAAGGGAGAGAGATGGGAAGAATCCAAGAAGGAAGAAGAGAACGGAGAGAACGGGAAAGGAAGAAAAAAAGGGGAATAAGGTTAGGGAGAGAGAGAGAGAGGTAGAGGAAGAATGCGTGTGATAGTGTGGGGAAAACGAGAGTCAAGGGTGAGAAATAGTTGTGAAAAATAGGTAGAAAATAGGAGGGAGGGAGAGAAGGAGGGGAAGGGACGGAGAGAGGGATCAATGTCGGAGGGAAGAGGTGATTGAGGCTGAGTGAAAGTGGAAGAGGTGGAGAGAAAAACGGCGTGGGAGAGGAAAGAAGGTGAAAAACGAGAGGATGAGAGAATGATGATAAATGGAGAGAAGGAAGAAGGATGGAGAGAAGAGAAGGAATACCAAGAGAAGAAAGGGAAAGAAATAGAAAAATGGATGAAGGAATACCAAGAAAGAGACGGAACAAAATGGAAGAAGATGGAATAAAGAAAAACACAAGGGGAAAACAGAATAATTGGGGGAAAGGGAAAGAAAAGGAGGAAAACAGGGAATGTATTAGAAGATAAGATGCAAGAGAGAAAACAGAATAATTGAGGGAAAAGGGAAAGAAAAGGAGGAAAAGAGGGAATGTATTAGAAGATAAGATGCAAGAGAGAAAACAGAATAATTGGGGGGAAAGGAAGAGAAAAGGAGGAAAACAGGGAATTAATTAGAATATAAAATGCGAGAAGGAAAACAGAATAATTGGGGGAAAGGAAAAGAAAAGGAGGAAAACAGTGAAAGTATTAGAAAGATAAGATACGAAGACAAAAAAAAAAAGAACAGCGAACTAGAGCAAAGAAAATCAAATAAGGAAGGAAGTGAAATAAGGTTAACTGACAATAAGAGGAAACGATTGGAGGAAAAGACAAAACGTAGCGGGCGAAGGGAAATCAAGAGAAAAAAAAAGAAGGAAAAGTAAATAAAGAAGTAAGTGTCCAGTCTTGTTGAGGAGAAGAGGAGAAAATAGGGAAGAGGAAAGAGGGACAGGAAGCGAAGAGGAGGTTAGAGAAAGGAAGGAAATAAGGAAAAATGGATAACTGGGATGATCGGAAGAGGAGGACGAGGGAAATGAACACAACGAAAAGGAAATTGAAGGAAAGAAGGAAGAAAGGAGAGTGGGGAATATCGAATGGAAGGAAGATACACAATGAGAGGTGAAAGAAGGTTAGATGAGAGGCGAAGAAAGAGGAAGAAGGGCAACATATATAAAACGCAAAGGAGGTTAAAAGGAAAGAAGAAGCAAATAAAGGATGGAAGAATTGAAGAATGAGTGAATGGAATAGATGCTACGAAAGGGAAAGGGATGAAAGGAGGAGGGAAAAGAAGAAAGGCGAGATAAATAAAAGGAAAAAGGAAGTTTGAGGGGAAATAAGAAGAATAAGGAAGAATGAATGAATGAAGCGAGCATATGCAGAGGGGGAAAGAGTGAAGAGGGAGAAGGAGACGATAAATATAGCGAAAAGTGAGGGTAAAGGAAATGAAGGAAATAAAGAAGGAAAGGATTTATGAACGGAATGAATAGAGAGACGAAAATAGAGGACGACGGAGGCGGATGTGTGGGGAGTAAGAGGAAGAAGACGGAGAAGCAAACGAAGGAGGAGGTAAGAGGAAGGGAATAAAGGAGGAAAAATAAATAACGAAGATAAGATTGACGTAAAAGGGTTAAGGATGAGAGAGAGAGAGAGAGAGAGAGAGAGAGAGAGAGAGAGAGAGAGAGAGAGAGAGAGAGAGAGAAAAGAGGAAAGGAAAAACGATAAGGATAAGAATAGAATAGAGGGAGGCTGGAAGGAAGGAGGAAGGGCAGGGAGGGGAGGGAGGGAGGACAGGAAGGAAGAAGACGAGGGAGGGAAGAGGGGAAGGAAGAGGAGAGGGAGAGAGGGAGGGAAGGAGGGAGGGACAACAAAAACAGGGACCTACAAAAGAGGGAGAGGGAAGGAGAGGAAGGGAGAGTAGGGAGGGAAGGAGGGGGGGAGGGCCACCAAAAAGAGGAACCTACAAAAGAGAGTCTGGCGCCACAAGTTGCCTCCTTCCCTCCTTCTCTCCCTCGTGACCTCCTTCCCTCCTTCCTCTCCTCCTTCCTCTCCTCCTTCACTACCCTGGACAACTTTCTTAACTTCTTTTCCTTCTCACGCATCCTTCTCCTCCTATCCGACTCTCATCCTTACCCTTATCCTCTTCTTCCTTATTCTCGTCCACGTGGCTCCTTCTCCTCCTTCTCCTCCTCCTCCTATTCTGATTCTCATTCTCGTTGTTCTCCAATTCTGACTCATTCCCGTTCTCATTTTTCTCTTCCTCCTTTTCCTCCTCTTATTCCAACTCTCATCCTCGTCTTTATCCGTTTCTTTTCTTCCTCCTTCGCTATCCGACTTTCCGCTCCTTTTCGCTTCGGGAGGAAAACAACCAATTCTTTATTTCTCCAACTTTCCGGGCAGACAATCAAGTCATATTTTTCCAAGGGTGAAATTTAATGTTAGTTTTGCAGCACGGCGCATTTTCTTCTTGTTTTAGTTTGTTATACTACTACTACTACTACTACTACTACTACTACTACTACTACTACCACCACTACTACTACTACGATTACCACCATGCTTCTGCCAATCTAATATCTTTTCTTCTTCATTTCCTCCTCCTCCTCCTCTTCCTCTTCCTCTTCCTCCTCCTCCTCCTCCTCCTCGCCCCTCACTGCAACAGGAGATAACTCATTTAAGGCAGCACACCCCGGGCTTCTTACGCTCTCAATGGCCACCATCTCCAGGGAGGCGACGAGACACGGACACAAGAACACACAAGCAACCAGACACGGACACACCCAGACACGTACACAACCAGACACGAATGCACAGACACACCCTGGCATGTACACGCCCAGACATCCAGACACGGCCACACAGACACACCCTAACACATACACACACAGACACATCCTGACACGTACATTCCCAGACACACAGACACAGACACACCCTAACACGTACACGGCCAGACACGTACACACAAAGACACATACGGAAACATTAGAAAGGACACAATCACACAGAAAATGGCAAATACGTAGCTAAATAATAAATGATAAAAGTATATGTTCGACAGGTATTTTAAGGTAGTGTATCAGGCTAATGGAGTAAATCTGACCCCCTTTCCTCCTCCTTCCCTTCTTTTTCCTCTCTTCCTCTCCCCTCCTCTTTCCTTTTATCCTTATCTCCATCCCTTCCCTCCTCCTCCTCCTCCTCCTCCTCTTTATCTCTTTCAGTCTCTCCCCCTCGCAACTTTTTATTTTTATTTTCCCCCCTCCCTCTTTCTTTATCTGTATCATCTTTCCAACGAAATTCTCTCTCTCTCTCTCTCTCTCTCTCTCTCTCTCTCTCTCTCTCTCTCTCTCTCTCTTTCTCTCTCTCTCTCTCTGCAAATTTAGCAGGAAAATGTAACTCAGTGAACTAGTAATGGTTGACGATGATGATGATGATGATGATGATGAGCCTGAATTAATTTACCTGTTTAACATCTTTTAGTTTACATAGAGATAATGAAAGTGAATGAGCTTTTTCTTACATGTTTTAGTATATATCATGTGTTAAGGAAAATGCTTGGTAACTAATGAAGGTGCAGGTTGGAAATAATCTATCCGGAAACCTTACACATAACAGCACTAGACACAATGCCGCACCGGACGAGACACTGCGACTAAACACCTCAGCTATGGACGGGGGTGGTTGGTCGCGGTTGGTGTCTCCCCTGTTGCCGGTCTGTGGGAATTCACTAACTAATGAAGACATGCAACGCTAGTCTTTCATTTCTTTACAGCGGCGTGGAAAAAATAAAAAGTCCAACCCAGCAAGAATTCATGGCAAACGTAACAGCGGAAGGACGTAAGGGGTGACGAATGCATTTTTTTATATATACCAAGGAGGAAGTGGTTAGCTGTGAAGTCATTAATACAAGCTTTATCGTTTGCGGGTCGTTACAGGGCTATAAAAGTTTGCTGACATCACCTCTGGAATGTTATCGAGTTAGCGAAATAGAAAAAAAAAAAGGTATATTGTAAGTCACGAGTGGAATTTTTTTTTTTTTTTTAAGAGTTGATGACCAGTATAACGAGGGCCTATATTTTCTCTTAGCATTTTTACTATTCTTTTTTTTTTTTGTTCACTCATTTGTTTGTCGTGTACAGTTTATTTTATTTATTTATTTATTTACTTATTTTTACTTTTTTTGGTCCCCTCATTTGTCTATCGTGTACAATTTATTCATTTTATTTATCTATTTTTTTTTTTTACTTTTTTTTTCTGTCCCCTCATGTGTCTGTCCCGTACAATTTTTGAAGTTTCTGTTGTTAATTTTACTTTTTTTTTTTTGGCCTCTCACTTATCCGTCATGTACTATTGTTTGTTTGTTCGTTTTTTTGTTATTTTTACTTTTTTTTGTCCCCCTCACTTGTCATGTACTATTTTGGGGGGATTTCTCTTATTATTTTTACTTATTTTCTGTCTCCTCACTTCTCTGCCATGTACTATTTTTTTTTTGGGGGGGGGGGGGTTGTTATCATTTTCCCTTTTTTTTTTGTCCCCTTATTCGTCTACTGTCATGTACTCTATTTTTGGGGGTGTTATTTTTATTTTCTCTCCCCTCACTTGTCTGCCATGTACTATTTTTTTTTGGTGGGGGGCTTTTATTATTTTCCCTTTTTTTTTTGTCCCCTTATTCGCCTACTGTCATGTACTCTATTTTGGGGGGTGTTATTTGTATTTTCTCTCCCCTCACTTGTCTGCCATGTACTATTTTTTTGAGGGGTTGTTATCATTTCCCCCTTTTTTGTCCCTAATTCGTCTACTATCATGTACTCTATTTTTGGGGGTGTTATTTGTATTTTCTCTCCCCTCACTTGTCTGCCATGTACTATTTTTTTGGGGGGGGGGCTTTTATTATTCTCCCTTTCATTGTCCCCTTATTCGTCTGCTGTCATGTACTCTATTTTTGGGGGGTGTTATTTTTATTTTCTCTCCCCTCACTTGTCTGCCATGTACTATTTTTTTTTGGGGGGGAGGCTTTTATTATTCTCCCTTTCATTGTCCCCTTATTCGTCTACTGTCATGTACTCTATTTTTGGGGGTGTTATTTGTATTTTCTCTCCCCTCACTTGTCTGCCATGTACTATTTTTTTTTGGGGGGGGGCTTTTATTATTCTCCCTTTCATTGTCCCCTTATTCGTCTGCTGTCATGTACTCTATTTTTGGGGGTGTTATTTGAATGGCAGCGTTAAACCAGCTCGTATAAAAAAGACAAGATTTATAATGTAAGTCAGGAGTGGAATGCCTTTTTTGTCAGGAGGTGGGCAGCTTGTATAAAAATAGACCGAAGATGTATAATGAATGTCAGCAGTTGTATATTTTCTTTAGGGGAGGTGGCCAGGTTGTATAAAAATAGAGCGAAGATGTATAATGTATGGGGCGAGTGGAATACTTTTTAGAGGTGGTCAGCTTATGTAAAAATAGACCGACGATGTATAATGTATGTCCGGAAAGGAATTTTTTTTTTTTTTTTTTTTTAGAAGAGGTGGCCAACTTGTATAAAAATAGAAGCAAGATGCAAAATTGAATATCACGAGTTGGATTTTTTTAAGATAAACTAAAGAAAATTACGTAACCTGTTTCTGTTTATCCTTTCTTACCCTCCTCCCATTCTTTCTTCTTCCTCTTCCCCCCCTCCCCTCTCTATCTTCCTTTCCTTTCCTCCCTCTCCTCCTCCTCTCCTTTCCCTATTTCCATCACTAATCCTCTGTTTTCCTCCCCTTCTTTTTCCTCTCTTCCTCTCCTATCCTCTTTCCTTCTACCCTTATCCCCATTCCCGCGTGTCTTAAAAAAAGTCACCAGTCTCAAACATAATAAAATACTACATAATTACGCTATACCCCGAAGCTGTCACATGGCTGAGGAGTTTTCGGATTTATAACAATTACGAAACAAACTATAAAACTCGATAAACTTCACAACTTCAAGAAAAATAGTTAATCACCCTCCATCAAACCTATTAACTCCGGAACAAGGATTAATAGGGAGGACGAGACTAACCTATCATTGCATCGCTATTTTTACGCAGCTTATCGTAAACACGGGCCAAATGACGTCATAACAGCGTGATGCATATAGTAATCTTCGTGACCTGCTGTAATAACCTGTTGATAACGTACAGGTCAATGAGGATAAGAAAGAAAAGGGCAGTCAGGAGGGTGAGAGAAGAATTATATACCTGTCCTATTTTTGTCCTGCAGGTGAAGGTTGTGGAAGGGGGAAAAGTGGGTCAGGACGATGAAAAAGAGGAAGAAGAAGAAGTAGTAGAAAAAGAAAAAAATATATAACAAAAGAAACAGGAGTAGAAAGGGTATGAGGAGAATAATAATAATAATAATAATAATAATAATAATAATAATAATAATAATAATAATAAGAAGAAGAAGAAGAAGAAGAAGAAGAAGAAGTAGGAGAAGAAAAGGAAGAAGGAGAAGGAAACATGGACTAGCAGGCAGCAGAAAGCCTGTTGGCTCATTACTAGGCTGCCTGCGTTCAGTGATTCAATCAATCCGTTTGCCATAGGAGTGGCTTGCAGGGAAGGATTAAAGCACTTGTGTATCTACTCTTGGGAGCGTTCAGTTCACTCCCGATGCAGCAAAGTGGCGATCAATGCGTTTCTTGAAGGAGTTGATGGTCTCTGCGCTAACCACTTCAGCAGGAAGGCTGTTCCAGTGGCGAACAACTCTATTCGAGAAATAACTCCTGCCGATGTCGGTATTGCATCGCCTTGCTTGAATTGTTTTTCCGTTGTTTCTTGTTCTCAGGTTAGTTTGTAGCGTGAAGAGTTTGGAGTGATCAACGTTGCTGAGCTTGGAGGAGAAGAAGGAGAAAGATAAGTAGAAATAAATAAAGATGAAAAACGAATAATAATAAAATGAAGAGGAAGAAAAAGAAAACGAAGAAGGAGAAGAGAGAGAGAGTAGGGGAAATATGTGACCCTAATCAACATTCAAACCACCTGTTACACTTCCTCTTCCTCCCCTTCTCCCCTCCTCCCCCCTTCCCTCTCTCTCCCCTCTTATTGACCCTCTCCTCCACTCTCTGTTTATCATATCTTATCTTCCTCCCTTTCTTTCCTCTTACTCATTTTATCTCCCCTCTCTCACCTTATTTATTTTCCTTCTCCTCCTCCCTTGTCCTCCCCTCCTTCCTAACCCTCTCGTCCTCCTTCCCTCCTTTTTCCTCTCTTTCTCTCCCCTCCTCTTTCCTTTTATCCTTATCTTCATCGCTTTCCTCCTCCTCCTCCTCCTCCTCCTCTCTTTTTCTGTCTCTCCCCCTCGCATCTTTTTATTTTTATTTTCCATCCCTCTCAATTTCTTTATCTGTATCATCTTTCCTACTACATCTCTCTCTCTCTCTCTCTCTCTCTCTCTCTCTCTCTCTCTCTCTCTCTCTCTCTCTCTCTCTCTCTCTCTCTCCACACACCTGTGCACCCATATGTCACCTGTGCACACCTGTCTTCGGTATCAAAAGTAGGACACCGATCTTCCGCGTCGATCCCCGCCGCGTTAATGACTCACAATTGCTGACCGAAAATTGTCCGTCCTAAAAACTTTGTCGCATTCGTCGATCCTCTAATCAGGAAGACGCTCTTGAGGGAAGGGGACGGGAGTGGGGGGGAGGGGGAGGGGAGAATATTCGAGGCGGAAATTTGCCAAGTTTTCGTCTGTCTCTTCGTGTCTGTATTGAAGTCTGAGTCTGATTGCGATTGTGTCTTTCCGGCGACGAGCAACCAAGAAACATAAGGGAGAAAAATTGTATAAAAAAATTGAGTCGTGTCTTTTAAAATCGTACTTCTAGACCTCATTCTGTAAACATTTTTGTAGCATGTAAAGGTAAAATTAAAGGCATATGCTAAGCTACGCGTGGCCTCCGTGCTCATCTCCGTCTCACTGGCGCTTGAGTCTATGGTGGCTATGAATCCGCTACCCCAGCCGGACACAGAGCAAATAGGACATGCGGGTTAGCAGTTAATCTTCCCAGCGTTTAGCCTAGCCACCCATTTATCAACCAGTCTATTAAGGACGATGAATACCTGGGTGAGTTGCGCGCCGAGTACTCTGAGCTGGGATCAAACTAGGGCCGGTGAATTCGCAGCTACGCGTGCTAACCACTACACCGGGAAGCAAATATGTAATACCAGTTATTTTTAAGAACATAATAGAAAATATATGAGATGCCCCCATTTTATCTGCTATTTCTTTCCTAAATCACCTGATATAACGGCAGCAAACACCAGCATCACAAAAATGTATATACGTATGGCAGGTCTTTTTCTCAGGTACCGTATAAGTATATCCCATCTAAACACATTTTCAAAACTTGGCAGAAAAAGAATCACTAACAATCATTCATCGTAATCTCCTTCCCTTTGTTACTCTCGTACTATTGTTGCTCTATTTTAAAACTCCCCTCGTAACACATTTGCTGAGGTAGAATACGAGGAAAATCTTGAACACTCCTCATATACTCCATTACTTAGCGATTGTGCCGTCCCCGAGACTCCCTTTTGAGTGTCCCCATGAAACAATTTTTCGGAGTGGGAAATGAAGTTAGGCGATTTCGTTGGATCCGGAGGCGTAGAGAGAGATAATTGTGTGTGTGTGTGTGTGTGTGTGTGTGTGTGTGTGTGTGTGTGTGTGTGTGTGTGTGTGTGTGTGTGTGTGTGTGTGGGTGTGAGAGAGAGAGAGAGAGAGAAATGAATAGTGCTGTGTTATAATTCTAAACGAACACACACATTAAACAAAACAACAAAAACAGGTAGAACAAAAGTAGGTGGGTATATACTGTAGCCCCAACCAGGTAGTGATTAACAAAGGTACAAAATAAACAAGCAAAACAAAACTCTACACAACAAAGTACTACTGAATATAACAGGCACACGTAGGTAGGTAGGTAGGTAGGTAGGTGGGTAGATAGGTAGATAGGTTAGGCAACAATAGGGGAGTAAAATGATAAATCTATGGAGCCCACGAAAAAGCTGATATCCAGGGTCCATTTATTTAATTGTATTGATTCTGACGTAACAGTTGGGAGGGGGTGTGACACGAAGAGGGGCGGGGCGGGCGGGGCGGGGCGTGGTGGAGCGAAATAGGAAAGGAAAAGGATGGGAAGGGAAGGGAAAGGACGGGAAGAGAACGGTAGGGCAGGGATGGGGAGGTGAATAGAGGGGAAAGGAGAGGAGAGGAAAGGAAGAGAAGAGAAGGGAAGGGAAAAAGGGAAGGGAAGGGAAGGGAAGGGAAGGGAAGGGAAGTAAAGAGTGTCTGGAAAGAGAATGAGCAAAGCAGGACAACGGAAGCACTTGAGAGAGAGAGAATATGCAGAGAGAGTGCAGAGAGAGGGGAACGGAGAGGGGAAGAAGCAGGAGAGGGGAGTGGGTATCGATTCTGGGCTTGGGGGGAAGGGGAAGGGGGGGGAGGGCGTTACATTCCCAAATCCCGGGTCCTCCCCAAACTTTACCCCCCCCCTCGCCCCCCTCTCCCACCGCCAAAAGGGCAAAGTACCTTACGTATCGACCTGACCTAGACGTTGTGGTGACCTTGGCTGACCTTGAATGCCTGACCCCTTGTTGCTTTGCTCTACCTGATTTCCAGTCCTCATTAATTAACCTGTCCCCCTTACACCTCCGACCTAGTATTACCCACCTTCCCATTTTCTTCCTTTGCGTTTCCCATTTTCTTTGTTGCGGTGACTTACCCATTTTCTTATCCTCCTTTACCTGTCCTTCTCACACCTCAGAGCTCTCATTATCTACTTTATCTTATGATTATCTACCCATTTTCTTCCTTATCACCTTCTCTCTAGCATTTTCAAGTATTTTCGTTCACTTTTCTTTTCTACATTCCAGATACTATTCTCTTATCTTCCCAAGCTCTTTCTTTCTTATCTCCTTTCTTATTCCGTTTCTGTTATCTCCCCATGCATTGCTTTCTCTTTGTTCTTCTCCTACTCCTCTCTCCCTTATCTTCCTCTCCTCATCATTTCCTCTTTCGCTTCCATTATCTTCTCTTGCATTGTTTCCTTTGTTTTTCTTTTTCTTACTCCCCTTCTCGTATTCTCTCCTCCTCATCTTCTCTCACTACCTTTTCAAGCATTGTTTCATCTATTCCCTTCTGCTTCCCACCTAAGGAAGGGAAGGGAAAGGAATGGAATGGTAAGAAAGGGAAGGGAAAGGAGGGGAAGAGAAGGGACGGAATGGGGAAAGGAAGGGAAAGGAAGGAGAGGAAGAGAAGAGAGGGGAGGGGAAGAAAAGGGAAAGGAAAGTAGAGATAATAAGCAAAGCAGGATAACGGAAGCACTTGAGAGAGAGAGAGAGAGAGAGAGAGAGAGAGAGAGAGAGCTTCTTATACCTTTTCATGTATTTTTTTCTTCTTTCTCCTACTTCCCCTTGCTGGCCTGCTCTCATTATCCTTTCCTCCTGTTTTCTTTCCTCGTCACCTTCTCTCGCCTTCCCATCTGTAGTCTTCCCATGCATTCCGTTTTCTCTTTCTCCCTTCTCTTACGTCCTCAAGGTCACTGTTTTGCATTATTACCTTCCCTGACCTTCTCCAAGTCTTCATCTCCCTTCGTATCATTCTCTCGCTTTGATAACACTGTCAAGCGCTCTGTTTCTTTCCCTTCTCTTCCCCTCTATTCTCTTCCCTTCCTCTATTTCCTTTCCCTTCCTTTCCCCTTCCCTTCCCTCCCCTTCCCTTCCTTTCCCCTCCCCTCCCTTTCTTTTCTTCTTTATTCTACTTCTTAACCAATCATTCCAGTTTACATTAGTCTTCCTTTACAAGTCCGTTCATTTTTTCTCACCTCGTCTACTGCTCTATTACATTTCCTCCCAGCATATAGCGACTTATCCCTCTCTCCCCCCCTTCGTCCCTTTCTCCTATCTCCCTCCCCTCTCGTCCCTTCCTCCTCTCTCTCCACTCCACCCCCGACGTCCCTTCCAACACCCTTCCCCCTCCCCGTCCTTCCCTCCTCTCTAACCCCCACTCCCTCTATCTTTTCCCCACTTCCCCAAAGCCTCACTCTCCTATTCCCCAGCAGGTTCGTGTCGTTTATGCCACTTAAAGATAACGCTGAGTGACAACCTTATATACCACCACCACCACCGCTACCACTGTCATCATCACCACCATCAGCACTTTCTCATTAACTTGTATATAATTTCCTGTCACTTTCATGTAAACAGAAGAAAAATACCAAGTGAATGTATAATAGTTTAGTAATTACTGATGTGTCGTCTGGAGTTCTCCCACCCCTTTATTATATTATATTTTTTTATTACATTTTATTTGATTATTTTTTGTGTGTATCGGTTGGCCTCTCTCTCTCTCTCTCTCTCTCTCTCTCTCTCTCTCTCTCTCTCTCTCTCTCTCTCTCTCTCTCTCTCTCTCTCTCTCCCAAGCCGGATGTGGAGTGGGCCAGTAGCAGCCTCCTCACCTTGACCCGATTAATTAAGGGGCCGGCGCTCCCCTTCAACCCTGCACACACACACACACACACACACACACACACACACACACACACACACAAACACGTTTCCTCGACTCTCTCTCCTCCTCCTCTTCCTTCCCATATTCTCCTTTCCTTCCTCTCCCTTCTCCTCCTTCTCCCCATACTGTCCCTTGCACCTTTTACCTGTTCTCAACCACCTGCCCAACCTACTACCCTATAATTCCTCACCTTTTTCTACCTCTGCTACAGCCTGCCAAGCCCCCCTACGCATCTTTTCCCTCTACACTATACCCGAGTTTCATGTTCCCTGTTCCCCTTTCCCCTCATTTTTTTCCAAACACCTCCCTTCCTCGCTTCTACCTCCTCCTGGACCGTCCCAAATCACCAATATAGCTAATCTTACCCTATTTCTGTTACATCGTGGCAGCTGTCAATCCACACCCCGGCCTGATAATATTCTACCCTTTTCCTTTTGTCTCTTTCTTGATAACTAATACCACTTCCTTGTCTAATATTAGCATCCCCCTTCCTCCTTCCCTGGCCCCCTCACGCCCTCTTCCTCTCACTGCCTACCCTTCTACCCTTCTTCCTGCTTATTCCTTTCCTTCCTCCGATTTCCGATTCTCCCACCCCCCTCCAGCTCTCCTTTTACCCCCCCCCCCTTCCACCTCATCCCTCCCCACGTCCCTGACCTGGCCAATCCCCAGTCTTTGCCACGCTCCAATATGAAGTCACTGAAGGTGTGAGTTTACGAGTTTACTTCAGGTGCTGCCAACCCACTGACATCCTTCTCCTGTTTCTCCATAATTATCTCCTTTTTTTCTTACTTTTCTCCTCCTTTTCTTTCTGTTTAAATGCCTTTGCTATGTTCCTTTTATCCTTCTTACTTTTTTTCTTCTCTTTCTCCTCCATATTCTTCTCTTCTTTCTCCTCATTTATCTTTCCTTTTCTTTTTTTTCCCTTTTTTTCACCCTTTTTTTTTGTTTCTCGTGTTCCCTTTCTTCTTCTTCTTCTCTTTCTTCGCATTTTCGTATCTCCCTCTTTTATTCATCCTGTTTTCTTCTCTTATTCTTTTTCTTCCATTTCTAAATATTTGTCTCACCATTCATTTCTTTCTTGTCTTCCTTTTCTCCTTCAATTTATTTTATTTCTTTCATTTATTTATTTATTCCACTACTATTTATTTTATTTTCCTCCTCCTCCTCCTCTATATCCTTCTTTTTCTCCGTATTTATTTCTCGCTTTACTATTTTTCTTCCTAATTCCCTTCTTTTCCTTCTATTAATTTGTATATGTGTTATTTGTGCTTCTTTTCTTGACCTTTTCCTCTATGATTTTCTCGGTCTTTTTATCTTCCTATTCTCTTCATTCTCCTTCTATTTCTGTCTATTTATCTCCCATGCTCCTTTTCGTTACTTACCCTTCTCCTCCTCCTCCTCCATCTTCTCTTTCTCTGCATTTATCTTCCTCTGTTTTTTTTCTTTTTCATTTCCTCTTACTTCTGCTCTTCAATTATCTTCCTCCTCTTCCTCTTCCTTCTTCCCCATCTCCACTTCCTCCTTTAGCTTTATTTTTTCTTCTCTCCCCTCTTCATCTTCCTCATCCAATCCCTTCTCTCTCAATTATCTTGTTTTCCTAATTCGCTATACAATTATCTATATTTTTCCTTCCTCCTCCTTCTTCTCCTTCTCCTACTCCTTCTTCTTCAACTCATATTTCAGCTCCTCCTAACATCATTATTCTGGTTTCTTGAATTTCACCATCTCTCTCTCTCTCTCTCTCTCTCTCTCTCTCTCTCTCTCTCTCTCTCTCTCTCTCTCTCTCTCTCTCTCTCTCTCTCATAACATCCTTCCTGCACATCGACTTTGCTTTTTATCAACAATCCGGTTTTTCATTCAGTATTTTCGTAACGCCTTTTCTTATTTCCTTTCCTTGGCTAATACGTCTTTTTTGGGCACAATAATAACTTCACTTTTTTTTATCTTTACGTCTTATTTTGTCTTTTTTCTTCTGTCGCGCAAAGTCTGTTCCTTGTCCTCTACATTTTTCTTTCATTTTTTTTTCTTTTTTTTTTTAACTGCGAGGCTTGACAAATTTATGCTCGTCCTTCGTTTATTTTTCTTTCCTCGGTGTGTGTGTGTGTGTGTGTGTGTGTGTGTGTGTGTGTGTGTGTGTGTGTGTGTGTGTGTTTATTTCTCCACCCCGTTTTCTTTCACATTTTTTCGCATCTCGTGTGTGTGTGTGTGTGTGTGTGTGTGTGTGTGTGTGTGTGTGTGTGTGAGTGAGTGAGTGAGAAAGAGAAAGAGAAAAAGAAGGAAAGAGAAAGAAAAGACAACGAAAGACAAAAAGAAAAGAGAAAGAAAAGAAAAAAACTAAAGAAAAAAAAAGAAAGAGTTGAGACAGACAGACAGACAGACAGACAGAGAAATAAAGCCTTCCCCCGTATTGGTTCACTACACTCAAGGGTACACTCGAGCTGCTATCAATTTCTTCCTCTGTAACAAACTGTCCGCCCTGAAAAATGTATGTTCGCTATGCACAAAGACCCGTAAATTCTCCTCTAATTCAAACGTACATATTCTTCATTGTTTTCTTCTCTTATTCTCTTTCTTCTATTTCTAAGTATTTGTCTCACCATTCATTTCTTTCTTGTCTTCCTTTTCTCCTTCAATTTCTTTTATTTATTTATTTATTCCACTTCTATTTTTTTTCTTGTCCTCCTCCTCCTCCACCTCTATATCCTTCTTTTTCTTCGCATTTATTTCTCGCTTTACTCTTTGTGTGTGTGTGTGTGTGTGTGTGTGTGTGTGTGTGTGTGTGTGTGTAGGAAAGGTATACACAAACCCTAACTCGTCCTTTTTTCTCTTTCAAAATTCAATGTTTTTATTTGCATCAGTACCACCTACACGAACTATCTTTTCTCTATTTTTATTTTCTACACCAGAGGAGGGAGATGATAAAACAAGCAAGCTAAGCAACATGGCACACAAAACAAACAAGGAAACAAAACAACAAAACAAATAAAATCAAAACAAAGCAAGAAATAAAACAAACAAGCCGAATAACAAAGAAAAAAGAAAAGTGCTAAAAAGTAAAAAAAAAATAAACAAATGCGTAATCCAATCAGACTGGAGAGGTGCATAAAAAAAAATGTTCGACCTTGTAACGTTTTATTTCCACATCAACGTTTTTCTTATACGTTTCTCTTAAGTAAAAACAACACACATTCAATAGTCCAATACAACATAACATTTTTTTTTTTTAGGAATAACAAGAATTTCAAACACTTACATCTGCAAAATTACTTAAAACTTATTCATATATTTCTTTTCTCTAAATTCGAGGCATTCTTTCTGTATTCCTGTCTTCACTTCCTCTTAATATCCTTTCTTCATTCTCTACACTCCCTACCTCCTTTCTTCTTTTCTCCCTCCTCCCTTTCCTTCGTTCCTTATTACTTCCACTTTTCTATCATACTCTTTCCCTCCCTTCTCTGCCTTCCTTCCTCCTTACGTAAAATCTTTCTGTATTCCTGTCTTCACTTCCTGTCTCCTTAATATCCTTTCTTTATTCTCTACACAACCTACCTCCTTCTTCCTTTCTCCCTCCTCCTTTTCCTTCCACTTTTCTTTCATACTCTTTCCCTTCCTTCTCTGCTTTCCTTTCTCCTTATGTAAAATCTGAAGGGAACACAAATACATTTTTTTCCGTGTTGTTCTTTTTTTTCTTCAGCTGTAGGAACGAAGGGGGGTGAGGTAGATGGTATACACTTTCATTTTTATTGTTTTTTTTTATAGTTCACCCATTTTTCCCGACGGCAACAATAAAAAAAAAAAAAAACACCTCCATCGTTATTCAGTGTTCTCTCCGAGTGGGGCGCCGGGCACGTGTCCAAATTCATCCCTCGTATACTTTTATTTTCACTATTAATTCTAGTAAATAACACGGTTTGGTCCAGGGGGTCTCTCTCTCTCTCTCTCTCTCTCTCTCTCTCTCTCTCTCTCTCTCTCTCATATACACAAAAATGGAGAAAAAAATGCGATATTGTGTGTCCCAGTAGATGTTCGTCTCTCTCTCTCTCTCTCTCTCTCTCTCTCTCTCTCTCTCTCTCTCTCTCTCTCTCTCTCGCTTACACGCTTACGCTTACACACAAAAAAACGAGGAAAACGAGATACGTGGCTTGTCTATGGGCTCAAAGGGAAAAATCTCTCTCTCTCTCTCTCTCTCTCTCTCTCTCTCTCTCTCTCTCTCTCTCTCTCTCTCTCTCTCTCTCTCTCTCTCTCTCTCTCTCTCTCTCTCTCTCTCTCTCTCTCTCGCTTACACACAAAAAATGAGGAAAACATGAGATACGTGGCTTGTCTATGGGCTCAAAGGGGAAAATCTCTCTCTCTCTCTCTCTCTCTCTCTCTCTCTCTCTCTCTCTCTCTCTCTCTCTCTCTCTCTCTCTCTCTCTCTCTCTCTCTCTCTCTCTCTCTCTCTCTCTCTCTCTCTTTTTCTTTTTTCTTTCTTTTTCCCGGGCCAAGCAGAGAAGGTTCATCTCTTATTCCCTGTCCTCCAATCCCTTTCAGCGCAGTACTAGATTCTTCTTTTCAGGCCGGGAGAGCGAGCGTGTTCCTAATTCTATTCAGCGCAAGTTAAGCATCTCTATCCTGGCAGGCCTAGCTATTATTCAACTCCTCCTCTTCCTCCTACTCTTTTTCGTACTCCCCCTCCTCTCTTCTTATCTGTTTCCCTCATCTTACATTTTTGTTTTGCTTCATTCTACGCTCGTTCGTTATTTCTCGTTTTCACTTCACTATATTCCTTCTTCTCTTCCTTTCTTTCATTTTTTATTTCCTTCCTTCTTTCCTTCCCACGCGTTTCTTTTACCTTTTCATTTTCCTTTTCTCTCATCCTCAGTATTTATCCTTTGTCTCTTCGCTATGATTTCACTTCCTTCTCTTTCTTCATTTCCGCTTCATTTTCCTATACCTTCCTTCTTTTTTTCCTTTCCTTCCTTCTCTAAATCTATTTCCTTTACCTCCAGTTTTTATTTTATTTACTCCATTATAACTTTTTTCCTTCTTTTTCTTCTTTCTCGTCTCCATTCTCCTTTATCCTTCTCTTTTCTAAATTCTCCAAAATCCTAACAGTTTTTCTCTCCAACTAGTTTTTTTTTATCCGTTTCCTTTCCCCCACTACTTAAATTTCATTACCTCTTCGTCCTTTCCCTTTTCCTCCCTCTCACCACCCACCTCACTCCTCAATTTAGACTGCGACTTCCCTTTAAAATTTCTCCCTCAATAGAGTTCAGAGTTTCTGTCATCACTCTAATGAGATTCTTTTCCTCTTCATTCAAGTGCGCGTTTTAATTATCTTATTTTTATTGTTAGCACGACAACTCACCGAAATTAGAGAAGTGTGTCCCTGATTTTTTTTTTTTCACAAGTTTTCTCGATATTTTTTTTTACGATTGTTATTTTTTGGGGGTACATTTGTTTATGTTTTTCTTTCTTTTTTGCTGTTTGACTTTCGAGTTATTTCCCTCATCTCTGCCTTTTTTTTCAGTATTTTGTTTTCTTATTTTAGTCTATCCTTCTTTCTTTCTCCCATCATTTTTTTCTTTCTTTATTCCTGTCTTCACTTCCTTTCTTCCTTCTCTACATGGCCTTCCTCCTTTCTTTCTTCCTTCCTCTCTCCCTCCTTTTATCCCTTTGTTTTTTTCTTTCTCCTTTCTTTTCTTCCTTCATCCCTACCTCCCTCCCTTCTTCCCTTCCTTCCTCCTTTCTATTCATCATTCCTTCTTTGTTTTCTCCATTCCTCTCTTCGTTTTCTTTCCCTCTTCTTTCCATCCTTAGTTATTTCCATTTTCTTTCCCTTATTGTCCTTCCTTACTCTTTCAATTTATATTATTTCTACCGTCCTTTCTTCCTTCCTTCCTCTTTCCTTTCTTTGCCTTCATCCTACGCCTATTGTCTCCGGATATCCTAGCGGCAGAACCCTCCTCCTCCTCCTCCTCCTCTTCTTCTTCCTCCTCCTCCTCCTCCTCCTTTCATCTGTAACTTCGCTTCCACCATTGTCATTTTCCGCAACCCTAATCATTTTAATCGATGCTGACTGACTCTCCTCTATAAGGGTTTTTTCTTCCTCTACTTTATTTCCTTTCATTACGATTAATTTCCCTGGAGCTCATTCGTTGACTTTTCTCTTCATTACTTCCTTTCTTTTTTCTTATCTAAATTTCACTGATTGACATTTTTTTGCTTAATTTCTTCCTTTCTTTTTTTTCGCTAACACTAACATTTTTTTTCAACATTTTTTCCTTTCTTTTTTTAATATCTTCCTAATACAATTTTTTTTTTTCACGTTCAACAAATTATTCGACTTATTTTCTCCGTTTATTCCTTTCTTGTTTTTTCTTATCTCCTTACTTTTTTTTTCTCCAGTTTTTCCTTTCTTGATTATTTTCTTTTCTTTTAACAATCATCTTTTTTTCTTCCTAATATTTTTTTAGCTCATGTATTTCACAGATGAACAATTATTATGCGACTTTTTTTCTCTCTTCTCTTCTTCTCTTTCTTGTATTTTTTTCATGTTTTATTTTCCTTGACACTAACACCATTTTTTTCTCCATTTCTTTCTCTATTTTTTTAACATATTATCTATTATCTGGATTGTTCTTTTTCTCTTCCTCATTTTTTTTTTGCGCAGGTATTTCACAGTTCAACAATTATACGACTTTTTTTTCTCCGTATATTATTTTTTTTCGTATTTTCCTCCTTCCTTATTTTTTTCTGACCATATTTTCATCTTTTCACTATATCGGTTTTTCTTCAACATTTTTTTTTTGCGCAGGTATTTCACAGTTGAACAATTATGCGACTTTTTTTGTCCGTATATTCATTTTTTCCTATTTTCCTACTTCCTTGATTTTTTCTGACCATATTTTCATCTTTTCACTATATCGGTTTTTCTTCAACATTTATTTTTTTTGCTAAGGTAGTTCACAGTTCATCAATTATACGACTTTCTTTGTCCGTATATTCATTTTTTTCGTATTTTCCTCCTTCCTTAATTTTTTCTGACCATATTTTCATCTTTTCACTATATCGGTTTTTCTTCAACATTTTTTTTTTTGCTAAGGTATTTCACAGTTCAACAATTATACGACTTTTTTTTGTCCGTATATTCATTTTTTTCGTATTTTCCTCCTTCCTTAATTTTTTCTGACCATATTTTCATCTTTTCACTGTATCGGTTTTTCTTCAACATTTTTTTTTTGCTAAGTTAATTCACAGTTCAACAATTATACGACTTTTTTTTTGTCCGTATATTCATTTTTTTCGTATTTTCCTCCTTCCTTATTTTTTCTGACCATATTTTCATCTTTTCACTGTATCGTTTTCCTTTTTTTCCTCCTCATTTTTTTTCTAGTTCAGGCATTTCACAGTTCATCAATTATGGCGACGTACCCTCGAGTTTTATTTTCTCTATTATCTGAGTTTGCACTTTTTCCCTCCTCCTCCTGTCTTCCTCTTCCCCCGTCTTCTCATTTCATCCCACTTCTTTTTTTATCCGTCCCCTCCATCCTCATTAAATATGGCATGTGTCCAGTCTTTTTATAGTCTTTCAGTAGTATAACTTTTCTAACTGTTCTTTCTTCCATTTTTCTTTCCTGAACCAAATTAATGCTTTTATCTTTTTTTTTGCTTCTTTATTCGCTTTTCTTCAGTATTTTCTTCTTATTTCCCTTCCATGATTTTCTTCCCTCCTATCTTTCTTCTTTTTCTTCCTTCTTATCCCTTCCCCTTTTTTTTCTTCCATTTTTCCTTCCTGAACCAAATTTACGCTTTTATCTTTTTTTTTGTGTGTGTGTTTGTTTGCTTCTTTATTCGCTCTTCTTCAATATTTTTCCCATCCATGATTTTCTTTTCTCCAATCTTTCTTCTCTTTCTTCCTTCTTATCCCATACTTTTCTTTTTCGTGCTCTTTCAATATGAGAAGTCTCCGCTTTCAAATACTATTCTCCTTTAACTTTTCTGAAATTACTTCTTTATCCTTCTATTTACCTCCCTTAATATCCTTTCTTGATTTATTTCTCGTATTTAATATCTTTCTTGTCATAAAGTAAAACATATGTCCGCTGTTCTTCAAATTTATAATCTCACTTTCCTTGCATGATTTCTTTCCCTCCTAATTTTCTTTCTTCCCTTTCTTCCTGTCTCATAATTTTCTCTTACAAGTTTTTCATTACCTCTTTTTTCCTTTGGGTTACACATCATAATTATGTCTCTGATCTTCTTTATCCCTGTGTTTTACTTTCCTTGCAAGTTATTTTTATTCTCCTTCCTTCCTGCTTTATTTCCATTCTCTCCTTGACCTTTAAAACTTTATCCTCTTGTTGTTCCCTTCTGTCTTTTCATTGGATTCGATACGTCTCTGCTTTTCCATTCTTTTCTTTTCCTTTCTTTCTTTCCTCCTTTACTCGTATATTCGTTCATTTGTTCCTCCTCCTACTCCAATAACTACTAACATTACTCTTTTTTTTTTGTCAATATTCAGATCATCGTTTCTCTTCTCATTTTTTTTCTTCTCTCATCCTCTTTCCCTCCTCCTCCTCCCGTACCATGTTTTTTTTTTGGTTCCTACTTTCCTTCCTCTATTTTCTCTACATTCTCATTTGCATCTGTTTTATTTCCTAACTTATCCTTGTTAATATATAATGTCTCCTCTGTTCTTTACTATAATTACACCCCTTTAGCTGTTTCTTTTTCCCCTTTTCTCTCCCTCCCTTTCTACCTTTCTCTATGACCTGCTCCTCCTTCTACTTTTCCTTTATCTTTCTTTCTATCTTCCTATCTTCCTATCTTTGTATCCTTCCTATCTTTCCATCTTTGTATCCATTCCTATTTTCCAATCTTTCATTTGAGCTGCTCCACCTTCTACTGTTCCTTTCAACCACATACCTCATTCTAATCCACCTTACCTAATCCTACCGTCTCCTTTAATAGATTTCTACGTATTCCACTCTGCTTCCCTCCACTTCTTCCTCTCCCACCTTACTCCACTACACTTCACCATACCCCCATCCTTCTTCCTTCCTAACTTTGTATTCCCTCCTATCACTCTTTCTGACCTTCTCCTCCTCCTTCTACTTTCCCTTCGTATTCCCTCCTGTCTTCTCTCGTCGATGGAAAAAGTCTGTGGCGTCCTTCACTTTTATAGCTCTTCTTGCACGTTTTTGCTTCTTCCATCCTATAGTTTACAACCTTTCTTTGTGGATCTTCTTTTTTTTTTAACTCTTCCTTTAACTTCTTTCGATTTCTCTCTCCCTTTCTTCTTTCCTCCCTTTCTTTTTCTATACTTTTTTTTTTGTTTTCTCCTCTTACTTGTCCTCGTTTTTATTCTCCTCCTTTTCGCCTCCTCCTTCTTTTCTCCTCCTCCTTCTTTTCTCCTCCTCCTCCTCCTCCAATTGACACCAGATATTGCATAAGTCTAATTAACTTCCTCCCTTGATTGATTGCTTTCTTCCTTCCTTCCTCCCTTCCTTCCTTCCTTCATCCATTCACTTAAGTAGCAAAAGACGACAAAAACAACACGAAGATCTAAGGAATGGGAGAGAAAGAGAAGGATATGGGAGTGACACGAGCACCCCCTATCCTATCCATCCCCCTCCCCCCCTCCCCCTTTTCCTCTTTCCCCCTTCAACTCACTCAACTTTTCACAGCAGATCAGAACAAATTTAATTACGGGACTGCCTTTATTACGACGGTTCCCAAAGTTATGTATCACTTCTCCAGACTGTTCGCGTTTATGTTACTGTTATTGTCATTGTTCTTTTTCATTGCTTCGATTAAATGTTAAATCTTGCCTTACCTTACCATACCTTACTTTACCTTACCTTACCTAACCTTACCATACCTTCTTCTATCCTATCTAACCTTACCTTACCAAACCATACCTTCTTCCAACCTGCCTTTCCTTACCTTACCATACCTTCTATCCTACCTTACCCCTACCCTACCCAACCAGATCCAATTCCACCTCACCTCATCCCTGTCAACCACATACCTCATTTTAATCCACCTTACCTAATCCTACTCTCTCCTTTTATTGATTTCCTCATATTCCACTCTGCTTCCCTCCACTTCTTTCTCTCCCACCTTACTCCACTCCACTTCACCATACCCCATCCTACTCCACTCCTCTTAACCCTACCGTACTCAAGTCCACTCCACTTCATTCATATCCCACCTTACTCCACTACACTTCACCCTACCCCATCCTACTCCACCCCACCAATCTCACTCCCACTTCCACTTCAATACCCTTACTCCTATGCCACCCTACTCCACTACACTTCATCTTACTCCTCCAAACTCCACTACACTTCATCTAACTCCACCAAACTCCACTACACTTCATCTTACTCCATCGAACTCCACCAAACTCCACTACACATCAACTTACCCCCCTACTACCCCCCCCCCCCCACTGCCTCTATCTCATTACGACGGGCAACTAAAGCAACAACGGACGATTTGACGGACTGGGGGCCTGCATATCAAGGTCCCTGAAGCACGAAATGACATGACGAGTAGGAGCCAGTGAGTCAGGTAGTGAATCAGGGAGTTAAGGTGAGGTAAAGGCCCCCAGTGGTCCTGTTCCTCTTAATAGTGTGGCCTGGAGTGGTGGTGGTGGTGGTGGTGGGTGTGTAAGTGGAGGAAGTAAGGATAAACAAGGATATACGAAGGACAGAAAAGACCAGACGGAAAATGGGAGTCAGGAAGGATGGAAAATGAAGAAATGAAAGAAGAAAAATAAAGAAAGGAAAGAAGGAAGGATAATTGAGAAAGGAAGGAAGAAAGGAAGGAAGGAGGGAAGGAAGGAAAGTAGGAAGGAAAGAAGGAAGAAAAGAAGGAAGGAAGAGAGGAAGAAAGGAAGAAATATAGAGAAAGGAAAGAAGGAAGAAAAATTAAGAAAGGAAGAAAGGGAAGAAAGAAGGAAGGAAGGAAGGAAGGAAGGAAGGAAGTAAGGAAGGGTGTTATTTTTCGTTAAGGAAGGAAGGAAGGATGGAAGGAAGGAAGAAAAAAAGGGTGGTATTTTTCGGTAAGGAAGGAATAATGGAAGGAAGGGTGTTATTTTTCATTACAGTAAAGGAGGCAGCTCAAGGCCAAAAAAATAAGGTACGGTACAAAAAAACAGCCTTGATAAAATAAAAAAATATCCACTATCCTGGAGTAAGGCTAATAACAAGGAGGGTGGGGAGAGCGAGGCAGCTGTGGAGGTGGCAATGGTGATAGAGGAGTAAATGAGGAAGTGGGTAGAGAAGGAAGAATGTTGTGAATGGTGATATTAGGGGCGAGGAGGGAAATGGAGGTGAGAGTGGTGATGCTGGTGATGGTGGTGGTGATGTTGCGAGGTGGTGGTAGTGGTGGTGATGAAAGAGATGAATGAGTATGATGAATGTATGAATATGACTGATGAGTGAGTGAAGTCGAGTTAGGAAATAAGGATGACGGAAATAAGAATGAAAACAGCCTAAAGGAGAAAACGATGATGATGATGATGATGATGATGATGCAACAGTTATAGTATGTGCGTTCGTGAGTGGAAAAATGTTAAAAAAAAATAAAAAATCATGCAGGTAATGTTAGTTAATTAAGTCAGCAAAATAAGTAGAGCTTGTAGCAATTGTAGTGATGACGAGTGAATAACCGGAGGGGTGAGGGTACGAGTGGGAGTGAGTGGGAGTGAGTGCGTGGGTGGATAAGTAGATGCAGAGGAATGCTAACAGTAATGGTGACAGCTGGAGGTGGGAGTAAGTGATGGGGGCATAAAGTGAAGGGCGTGAGTGGGGGGCGTGAGTGAGGGGCGTGATTCGAGGCCGTGACGCGTGGGAGATAGGGAGAGGAAAGAGGAAGGAGGAATGGAGAGAGTAGGAGAGAGAGAAGGAGGAAAAATAGGCAAGCGAAGTGAATGTGACGTATTAATGGAAGAAGGGAAGAGAGAGAGACGGAGAATCGATGTGAGAAAGAGAAGGAAAGGAAGGAATTAGTAAAGGAAAGAAAAGGAAAGGAAAAGAAAACAAAGGAAAGAAAAGAGAAATGGAAAGAAAAAGGAAAGGAAGATTAGAAGAGAAAAGGAGAGAAAGAAAGAAAAAGAAATGAGAAGCATAAATAAAAAGCAAATAAAAAGAAAATAAAAGAAAGGAAAGATAAGAGAAATAAGAAATAAAAAGTGCAAAAATTAACATAAGTAGATAAAGAGGATGCGCCGTATGGATAGAACACAGAAAAAGAAAAGGGGAAAATAATTAAAGCAAGAAAGGTCAAATGAGAATGTGGCATATGGACAAGAGGAAAGGAATAAAAAAAGAGAGAGGACACGTGTGGGATAAGAATGAGAGAAAGGAAAAGGATGAAAAATGAGCAGGAGATTTGTAAGGATACGAGAAAAAGAGAAGAAATAAAGGGAAGAAGAAAGAGGTGGAAAATACATGATCAGTGAATGTGGGGTGGAGACGAAGACAGGAATAAGAGAAAGAGGAGAAAGAGAGGGAAAACCAGATAAAAAAAATAAAAGACGCGAATAAGGAGAGAAACAAACAAAGGAAAGAGGAAGAAAGGAAAGAAAAAAAAATCATAAGAGTAACCAGAAAAAGGAACAAGTGAAAGAAAAGTAAAAGACGTGGAAAATAAGAAAAATAAACGAAGAAAAGAGGAAAAAATCGGAAAAAGGAAAATCATAAGGGTAAGCGGAAGAGGAAATAAGGGAGAGAAAGATGAGGCAGCCATGAAGATAAGGGAGATAAGTGTCCCGTCTCGCCTCGCCTTGTCTCATCTTGTCTCGCTTAAGCAACATGATTGGGGGAGTTCGTTATCCTCTCCAGCGGCCCGAAGAGAGGAAGAGGGAACGGTTAAGTCAGTTAGGGACATATTCGTAAAAAAAAAAAATTCAACTACACATATTTGTCAAGGCTTTCGTAGGAGTTGTGGGCATTTCCAGGGGTAGTTTAATGACCCTAGTGGTAGTCTGACAATGCCCCTGTACCATGAATGTGAAAAAAGGTTATGAGAACGCGATTAGTCTCTTTTGCGGCCTTTGGAAATTGTTGATGTGAGAATCTGGAGCGTCTGAGAATATCAATTTTAGTGTTTCTCTTCGTGTCTCTCCTCTCGCACTCTCTAACACCAGAGGAAGAGGATCCACAACGTCTCCTCCATTAATTTACTCTGGTTTACGCGTCTATTCATTTTTATTATAATTTATAGCCGCTTCCTTATTTAGAAGAATGGACGTGAGGTAAGGGAAGGGGTCACGATCATCTCTATTACTACTACTACTACCAATATTCTCACCACCATCTTCAAAACTACTATAACTACCACCATCATTATCACCAACACTTGTAGCGTCATCATTAATATTAACTGTAATATTACCATCATCGCTTCTGCTATCATCACCAACAAAACCACTTCGATATTTAACCTTCCACCTCCACCCCACGAACAAACAACAACAACAACAACAACAATAATAATAATAATAATAATAATAATAATAATAATAATAATAATAATAATAATAATAATAAACACCCACCCACATAAAGACTAATTCAATTCAAATGTCACGAGGTAATGTAATAAAAAAAAAAACATTACTAACATTCCTTAATTAAGAGATCACGTCAGGAAGGAAGCGAGATAACACGTAATACAACATAATATCATACTTCCCTTTAACGTTGCAGCAGCCAGGTGGACAGACAGGTGGATACAGGTAGGTGAGAGAGGAATGATGCTGCAGAACACTCACTCATTCTCTCGGGAAACACAACAACACCCTCACGCTTGTTTATCTTCCCATAGCAGGTACATATATATTTCTAACACGGTGTACGAAAGCGATAAGAACCGACCACTCGTTATCAAAATATTTTCTCAATTAGACAACGATTTCCCTTTATCATGCTTTCAAGATTGTTTTTCTATCTTATCTCGTTACACGTCAAACACACACACACACACACACACACACACACACACACACACACACACACACCTGCTCGCGTACCGTCTGGCAGTCTTAGAGGGAACGAAGATGAATGAACGTGTTTTTGTCCTCCTCCTCCTCATCTTCCCCTCGTTAAATTTCCGCTACACGTCTCAACAAACAAGAGCAACACGTCTGAAGGGACTTGGCAATCATCCATCTCTTACGTCGCTAACAGTATGGCAGGCATTTCTCATCCAACCCCCCTCACACACACACACACACACACACACACACACACACACAGACACACACATTAAGCCGCCCGTGCCAAGCGTCCACTTCACGGCACTCCACTTAAAAGTTTTCCAATGGTTGAGCTTCCCGAGGCCGTGGCGCCGCGAGACTCTTTATTAATTTACACGTTCGCACCACGCCGCAAGTCAGCCAGCCCCGGGGAAGCCCAACGGCGGCGGTGGCGGAAGCACTAAAGCGAAGCACAGACACAAAACCTCTACGTAATGTCCCTTTTTAACACATCGCGCGCGTGGCAGGGTTACGAAACTCAGCGGGGGTCGGGGGAGGCGCTGAGCGAAGACACTGAATGAATTTAGAGAGCACCAAAAAGTCCATGCCTGTTATTTGTCTCTATCTTCTTCCGCTTTCTTATCCACCTCTTCCTCCTTTCTCGAGCTCTTTATCAGTGTTATCTTGCCTTTGTGTTTCTACTGTCAAGGCCGTGTGTGATTCCAGGTGTGTGTGTGTGTGTGTGTGTGTGTGTGTGTGTGTGTGTGTGTGTGTAGCCTTCAAACTCCACACGGGGCGGCGCAGCACTGGTAATAAATAAATAAGCTCACACGAGCCCACCTGTCTTCCTACACACTTTTTCTTCCTTTTATCTCAGCGTCTTGCTTATCTGCTTATCTACATGACGTCTAGAGCAAATTAAGAGAGCGTGAGTGTCGGTGTTCCTCGTCGACAAGCACTGCGGATAAACGGTCAAGTGTCAATTTCTTTCACCGCGCTTGGCCAGGCTGGAGGAGGCGGTCTGCTCCCCTCAGCCTCCCGTGAACAACTGACTGAGTGTGACTGTCTGAGGCACGCCGCGGCACACCCATCCCGCCAGCAGCCACGCCAGCCAGCCAGCCCAGCCCAGCACCAACCAGACGCCTCCCTTCCACTCCACCCACCACACCCACGGACTCCACACCTCCACAACACCTGTTCCTGAGTCACCTGAGCCTGACACCACTTTACCTGACGACCTATCCATAACCATTACCACCACTATCCACTGAACCACCACTACCGTCAACACCAGTAAGTCCACTTAGGCACCTCCACCGACCACACCCACCTCCACAACACCTGTTCTTAAGCCACCTGAGCCCAATACCACTTTACCTGACGGCCTAAATCCACCACCATTACCACCACCACTGCCCACTCCATCACCACAACACACATTCACGCACCTCCACCGACCACACCCACCTCCACATCAAGACCACTTTGTTCTCCTGGTTCTGACATCACTTTACCTGGCAACTAATTAATCACCACCAATATCACTATTTTTAAGCATCACCACGAACACCATCACCACTACCATTCACTACCATCACCAAAATCTCCCTCATCACCATTACCTCCACCACCATCATCACCATCACTAACAATACTTAAAACCATCACCACTTGTACTCACCACCATCATCACCACAATCTCCCTCCTCCCCACAAACGCCCACCACCGCCTTTACCTACAACTCCCACCTGCAACAGTATTATCTCTACCACCACTTGCGTCACCACCGCCACTACCACCACCACCATAACAAACAACCGCCCCTTCGCTCCTGCAACCTCCCGCCTTTCCAACACGATATCCCTTCTTCGCAAACACAAAAACCCGAGTACAGTATTTTCTCTCTCTCTCTCTCTCTCTCTCTCTCTCTCTCTCTCTCTCTCTCTCTCTCTCTCTCTCTCTCTCTCTCTCTCTCTCTCTCTCTCTCTCTCTCTCTCTCACACAAAAAAAGGGAAAAATTGAGATTTGTGAATTGTCTATGGTCTCAAAGGGGAAAATTCTCTCTCTCTCTCTCTCTCTCTCTCTCTCTCTCTCTCTCTCTCTCTCTCTCTCTCTCTCTCTCTCTCTCTCTCTCTCTCTCTCTCTCTCTCTCTCTCTCTCTCTCTCTCTCTCTCATGGGACTAACAAGCTTCCCTTTCAAAAGATAAAGGTTAGTGGAAATGGCTAACCCGATATAAATAATAATAATAATAATAATAATAATAATAATAATAATAATAATAATAATAATAATAATAATAATAATAGCAATACGTCAAGGCAATCACCCCTATAATCCTTTAATGCCTATAATCCGTAAGAGAACTGATGTTTTTTTTTTTACCTGCAATATATTGAGAGTAACATTACACCGGCTATCCAATGACGAGTATCTTAATATATATAATGATAGTGATGATGGTGATGATGGTGATGATGATAGTAGAGTATTTATTTATAGAGGGATAAAAGGATATGAAAAGGTGAGGGATGGAGGACTGGTGAGGGAAGGGAAGGGGAGGGAAGGGAAGGGAAGGGAAAAGAAGAAAGGGAAAGAATGGGGATGAGAAGGAAGGGAGGGAAAGGGAACAAAGTATTACAATAGATATTCTCCACTTCTTTTTCTTTTCCTTCTCTTATTTGACTTTTTCTTTTTCTTATTTTTTCTACTTTTTTTTTCTTCCTCCTCCTACTCCTCCCCGTTATCAGTCATCATTATCATCCCCTTATCTCTCTATCAGTACTACCTGTCACATAAACTAACACCTGTTCCTCCTCCTCCTCCTCCACTTCCTCTTCCTCTTCCTCCTACCTTCATTTTTCTCATTCCATATTTTTTTCTTTAGTCTTCATACTCATTATTTTTTTATTTTCCTTCTTATTCCTGTTCTTTTCATCATCATCAATATCCCTACTCTCTCTCTCTCTCTCTCTCTCTCTCTCTCTCTCTCTCTCTCTCTCTCTCTCTCTCTCTCTCTCTCTCTCTCTCTCTCTCTCTCTCTCTCTTACTGCGTCTGGTCCTTTTCTCACACGTAAATCCTCATTCGTTTTTTCCATATTTCTCCTCCTGATCCACCTCGTATTCTTCTTCTTCTTCTTCTTCTTCTTCTTCGTCTTCTTCCTCCTCCTCCTCCTCCATCACCGCCCACGGGAACATTGTTATCTCCGTGATCCCCTTGACAAGTTGCGTCTTATCGGCTGGAAGATAACACCATAAAGAGACCGATAATAGATGTTTTCTTACTCCAAGCTTCTTCTTTTATGATGTGTTTGCCTTTGTTTTGTGGGAGCGCTTGGTGAAGATGCTTACTGACTTTTAGATTGACTGATTGATGGGCTGATATATAGATAGATGGAGGTAGTAATATATAGATGCTGATAGATATGGATAGATAGGTGGATGGGTGGATGGATGGATAAATAAAAAAATGTAGCGGTGGAAAAGTCACATGGTAATTTGTTTTTCGTGTGTGATTGACGGTTTTCATTCTCTCTCTCTCTCTCTCTCTCTCTCTCTCTCTCTCTCTCTCTCTCTCTCTCTCTCTCTCTCTCTCTCCTTCTTTTTCTTCTTTCCCCTTCCTTCTCCCCTTCCTTCTTCCCTTCCCTTCTCCCCTTTCGTTCTCCCCTTTTTTTCTCCCCTTCTTTTCTTCCCTTCCTTTCTCCACTTCCTTTCTCCCCTCCTTTCTCTCCCTTCTCTCCTCCTTTCATCTCTCCTTCCTTCACCGTTTCCTTCTCCCCTCTCTTCTCCCTACCCCTTCTCCCCACGCCTCCCCCCTCCCCCCCATCTCACCTGCCGCGCCCCGGACAGGTAAGCTTTAACCTGTCCCCTTCGATGGTTGGCCAGGAAAGGGAGAGACCGAAGGCGTGACTCAAATAATACATCTCTCTCTCTCTCTCTCTCTCTCTCTCTCTCTCTCTCTCTCTCTCTCTCTCTCTCTCTCTCTCTCTTTAATGGTCCTCAGTGTGCTTTCTCTCCAACTTTCTCACTTTCTCTCCATCCTTTCAAGTTTTTCTCCTTCTTTTCTTCCTTCCTTCCTTCTTTCCTTCTCTCGTCTTCCTCCCTCCAGTAACAGACCCAACTGGTTCCTCCTTCTCTTCCTTTCTTTATTTTCATTTATCTATTCTTCTTCTCTTCACCATCATCTTTATCCTCATTCTATTCTTTCTTACTCACTCTTATTTTCATCTTCATTCCTTTCTTCCTTTTTTCGTAATCTTGTCTTCTTTCGCTGTTTCCTTCTTCGTATCTTTTTTATTGTCTTTTATCTCTCGTTCTCCTTCTCACCATTATCATCATCTTCTTTCCCTTTCTTTTTACGTACGTTTGTCTTCCTCCTCTTCCTTCCCCCTCTTTTTTTTTTATTGACCTTAATCATTTTTTTTTCTCCTCCCCATCATCTTCATTCCCATTCTCTCAATTTTCCTCATTCTTATTATCTTCATTCTTTCCTTCCATATTCGTACACTTGTCTACTTTCTCTCCTCCCTCACTCCTCTTTTAATTGACCTTCATAATCATCATCATCCACCTTCTCCCCTCTCCTCTTTCCCTCACTCTTATTATCGTCTCCATTCCTCTCTTCCTTATTCGTACTCTTGTCCTCCTCTTCCCTCCTTCACCCCTATTTTCTTTTCTTTTCTTTTCTTTTCACCGTCCACCAAATTCGGGTCCTTCCTGCCTTTTCTCCTTCCCCTCTGTCTTCCCCTTCTTTATCTTAGTGCACAAATTACAGCATTCAGGAGGTTCAATACTGTAATCAACACACACACACACACACACACACACACACACACACACACACACACACACACACACACACTCGTCCCCTTATGTTTTCCTTTTCTTTTTTTTCCAACCCTTTCAATGCCCTTACTTTACGTCCTTCTGTCATGATAATAACTCCCAAAATCTACGCTTCTTCTCCTATCAACTTTCATTACTATCAGATTCCATACATATTCCTTTTCCTACTCTTCTTTTCTTTTTCTTTTTTCTCAAACCTTTTTTTTTATTGACCTTTATTTTCTGTTTTCCTTCTGACCATCATCATCATACTCTTCCTCTACTTTTTCTCTCAATCTCATTATTAGTCTTTCTCCAATCCTCTACTATTTTCTTTGCTTTCCCTTTCTTTTTTTAATTATGGTTTTGCAAGGTATCTATTGCAGTGCTTTGGATTATGCTATGCTCTCACCTCCTCTCATTCAAGTCATCCTATCTAGTATGTTTCTCTTTCCACTCCATTCCACAACTCGATTTACCTCCCCTCATTCCATTCCTTATCCTCGACCCCTCAGCTCTTTCCTTCTTTCCTTCTCTACCTCCTTCTCTCTCTCTTCCCTTCTTACTTACCTTCCATCTTGCTATCACTCTCGATTAGCCACTTTATCCTCCATTCCCATACTGTGAACTTTCTTTCCTCATTCCTTCTTTCCTCTACTATAAAATTCCTCACCTCTGCACCTCACTTTCTCCTTCCCTGTCTTACTTTCCATTCCCCAACGCACTCCATCTTCATTCACTTTCTCACTCTCCGTTTTCCAACTCAGCATCTTCCTCCTCCCCCTACTTCCCAACTCTCAATTTCCTCCCTTCCCTCCCTCCTTTGCCCTTCATCCCCACAAAGTTTCTTAATTTCCTCTTCCTCCTCTTCCTCCTACTTTAAAATCTTCACTCGATACTCAGGGCCATATTACTAGGCACTCGCTTCTCACATTATCTATTTCTAAAGGTCAAAGAGGGGGTCAATCGGGCTCTAATGAGTGTTTCTTTAGGTTCATGGTACAGAAGAAGACTCACACTACCATCTGGGTCATAAAACTATCCTTGGAAATGCCCACAACTCCTACGAAAGCCTTGTCAAATATGTGTTCTTAGGCTGCGAAATGTTTTAAAATACGACCCTCAATGTCCCCCCTTTCTTCATTTCTCCTTCCCTCCCTTACCTTACCTTGCCCTCCCCACAACTCCCGTCCTCCCTTCCTATTCTATCCTTCCACACTCCCTTCTCATTCTCCTTTCTTATCCTCCATCCCCACAACTCATTCTCCCTCCATCCCTTCTCCCTCTCTCTACTAACACTTCATCCCCCGTTCCCTAACCCTGCACCTTCTCCTTCCTTCTCTTCCTTTTCCCCTTTCCTTCAATCCTCCCTTCTCCCTCGTTCCTTAACACTGCATATTCTACTTTCCCTTCTCTCCTCTTGTCTCTCCTTCCTTCTCCTTCTCCCTCCCTCTCTCAACTAACCCTTCATTCCTTGTCACTAAACATTGCATCATTCTGTTCCATCCTCCCTTCCCACTTTCTCTTTCATCCTCCCACGCCCCCTCTCCAGAAATAGAGCGTGCGTAAGGTCCATACCTGGTAATTAATTAGTAGTGCACGTGCGAGGGTTAAGCAAATAAATGAACTGGCAGGTAGAGGGACGATGCAATTAAGCTATAACTAAGTAGGTAGATAGGTGGGTGGGTGGGGGGTGGGGGGGTAGGAGGAATGAGACACGAGGAGGTAGAGTTTGGAAGGAGAAAAAGGGAGGAAGGAGATAATAAGGAAGGGGAAGGAGATAATAAGGAAGAATGAGACACGAGGAGGTAGAGTTTGGAAGGAGAAAAAGGGAGGAAGGAGAGAATAAGGAAGGGGAAGCAGAGGAAGGGAAAATGGAGAGAGAAAAAAGGAGGTAGATAGGTAGGTGGGTAGGTAGAAGGAATGGGGCAAGAGGAGGTAGACTTTGGAAGGAGAAAAAGGGTGAAAGAAGAGAATAAGGAAGAGGAAGCAGAGGAAGGGAAAATGGAGAAAGAAAAAAGGAGGTAGATAGGTAGATAGGCAGGAGGAATGAGGCACGAGGAGGTAGAGTTTGGAAGGAGAAAAAGGAAGGAGAGAATAAGGAAGAGCAGAGGAAAAGAAAATGGAGGCAGAAAAGAGGATGGGCGGGGAAGAGAAACGAAGAGGTGATGGAATTAACAAAGAGAAGGATGGGGAATTAAGCAGGTAAGCAGGTAAGTAGGGACGTCGGGGGGGAGATGAACAGTCCAGACATGCAAAAAAGTAAATAAATAGTTAAGAATATATATGCAATTAAACTTTACAGCTTCTGAGAATGACGGTAATATATGTGTGCGTGCGTGCGTGTGCGTGTGCGTGTGTGTGTGTGTGTGTGTGTGTGTCTGGACCTGTCGTTCGGTTAGAAAGTCTGTGAGGTTTAATCTCCTGTTTTGACAATGAGCTGCCCCCCTCCCCACCCCCACCCCCACCCCCCAAAAAAAAGCTGGGTCCATGGGTGAATAACTCTCTCTCTCTCTCTCTCTCTCTCTCTCTCTCTCTCTCTCTCTCTCTCTCTCTCTCTCTCTCTCTCTCTCTCTCTCTCTCTCTCTCTCTCTCTCTCTCTCGACTTGAAAATTGGGGTAAGAGAGGAGATCCACGTCTGAGAGAGAGAGAGAGAGAGAGAGAGAGAGAGAGAGAATGGATGGACGGATGATAAGGGGAAAGAATGAGGAGGGAGATTGGGAATTTGGAGGAAAGAGGTAGAATGGATTGGCTGTAAGGATAACCGTGGAGGAGGAGGAGGAGGAGGAGGAGGAGGAAATGGAAGTCGAAAAAGAAGGAAAATGCAGAAAAGTGAGAACAATGAGGGAGGAAAGAGACACGAGAAGATAAACGTTAGAAATGAAAGAAAAGAAGGAAGAAGAGAATAGGGAAAAGGAATCTCATGAAAAGAAAATGGAGAGAAAAAAAAGGAGAAAAAACGATGAAGAGGGGGAGAGGGAGAAACGAAGAGGTGGTAGAGTTAACAAAGAGAAGATGAGATAAAAAAATGGGAAAAATGAAAAACTGGGAGGATAAAGAAGGAAGAAGGAAGAAGGAGGATACTTGAGAAAGGTATAAGAAGGTCAGGCCAGGTCAGGTACTGCGCAGGGAGACAGACGGACAAGTCAATCCAATTAATGAAAGGTTTAGCAGGTGGTCAGGTAAGGCAAGGGTCGGGGAGTTGAGGGCAGGTATAAAATCTGATAAAAAGGTGAACTTGTGAAGGTTTTGTGTCCTCAGGTGAGAAGAGGAGAAAGTGGAGATAAGGAGAGCGAGAGAGGGATGAGATAAGACGAGGAGATACGGAAGGGAGGAAGGGAAGAGGGAGATAAAGATGAGAAAATGACGGAAAGGATTTAAGAGGGAAAGTCAGAGGAGAGAGGGAAGAATAAAAGGAAAAAACGAGATCGACAGAGAAAGGAAGGAGAGGAGACACGATGAGGATAAAAGAACGATAAAAGAAAGAAGGAAAAAAAATGGGAAGAAGGGTAGAGGACGAAAGATTGAGAGAGAAAAAGGGAGAATAAAAGGAAGGAAGCAGAGGACGTTAGAAGGAGATAATAAAGAAAAGTAGAGATAGAAGAAAAATGCAGAAAATTAGGGCAGAGAAAAGAGAAGCGAGAAACGGAGATAAAAACTAACCTGATTGAAGTTGAGTCTCAGGAAACGAAAAAAAAGGAAAAGGAAAAAAAGAAGAGAACGAAAGACTGAGGAAGAAAAAGATGATCAATAGAAGGAAGGACAGAACTTGAGATGATCAGGAAGAAAGGAAACAGAGACAGCAGGAAAAGGGAAAGAGTAGGACGAAGGAAGGAGGACGAAAGACTGAGGAACAAAAAGATGATCAAAAGAAGGAAGGAGAGAACTTGAGATGATAAGGAGGAAAGGAAACAGAGACAGCAGGAAAAAATGAGACAATGAGGGTAAGGAAAGGAGGGAGTGGGAAAAAAGAGGAGATAAAAATTGACCTGATTGAAGTTAGTCTTTGGAAACAAGATAAAGGGAAAAAAAAGGAAATCAGGGAAAAGAAAAATATTGCAGTGGAGGGAAGAGAAAGGGAAGGAGGTAAGGGAGAAATAAATAGGGGAGATAAGAGAGGGAACATAAGAAAAGAAGTTAGTGAATATAAACGAGAAAAAAAGGGAGGAAAAAGAAGAGAAACGAGAAGGGAAAATAATTATGTAAGTGAGGAGAGGAGGGGAGAACACGGGAGAAAAGGGAGGGTTTAAAGGAGGTGAGAAGAGGGATAGGGGAGGAAAGGAGAGAAAGAAAGGAAGGAGGAAAAAAGATGTTGAGAAGTGAGAAAAGGTGATAAGGTTCAGTAGTGGAAGGAAAAGAAGGGAGAGAAAAAGATGGAGGGAAAAGACGGGAGAGGAGAGTAGAAGGAAAACAAGAAAAAAGGGTGAAAAGAAAAGAAGGGAGAGAAAAGGATGGAGGGAAAAGAAGGGAGAGGAGAGTGGAAGGAAAACAAGAAAAAAGGGTGAAAAGAAAAGAAGGGAGAGAAAAGGATGGAGGGAAAAGAAGGGAGGAGAGTGGAAGGAAAACAAGAAAAAAGGGTGGAAAGAAAAGAAGGGAGAGAAAAGGATGGAAGAAATAGACGGGAGAGGTAAAGATGGAAGGAAAATAAGGGAGAGAGAAGGGTGAAAGAAAACGAAGGGAGAGGAAAGGGTCGGATTATATAAAGCGGGAAGCGGTCTCGTGGGAGGGAGATGAAAGGGGGAGGGGAATGGGGGAAGATGAGAGGAAATGGGAACCTGGGAGCGACGTTATCTGGGTTATATTGGTAAAGTAGTTGTAGTAGTAGTAGTAGTAGTGATGGTGGAGGTGGTAGTGGAGGTGGTGGTGGGAGTCCTCTGCCTACAACTCACTTCACGGTTCATCGATGCGTCAGGGAAACTTTGTGAAACACGTTGTAACTTGTAACGACGACGGCGCGTGAATGACTCAAACGGACGACAACAACAACAACAACAACAACAACAACTACTACTACTACTACTGCTACTACTACTACTACTACATCCCAATTCTGAATGACGCTTTCTTTCACTCAACCAACATTGTATATACGTGTTATCCAATCCACCAGAGATAATAAAAAAAATAAAAATAAAATCTCATAACCACATTGTAGAGAAAGGGACAAAATCAGCTCCCATCACGATATTGTGGGTATATAAACGAACTCCAAAATAAGATGAAGACTAATAACAGGCAACGATGGTGTAATCTGAAGCTTTCTCGATGCTGTTACTTATTACTAAGTCTCGTACACACCGCTTGACCAAACATGTGTAGTAAATGCAAAAAACTAGGGCAGACAAAGGAAAGGCGAGAAACGGAGAGAGAAAATTTAACCTGATTGAAGTTGAGTCTCAGGAAACGAAAGAAGGAAAAGGAAAAAAAACAGGACGAAGAGTAGAGAACGAAAGACGGAGGGAGAAAAAGATGATCAAAAGAAGGAAGGAGAGAACTTGAGATGACGAGGAAGAAAGGAAACAGAGACAGCAGTACCCCTAACCTAACCTAACTGACCCTGGTACCTCTATGCAAATCCAGGTGTATTCTGCCCCACCGAGGAGGTCGTGCGTGTAAACAAAACTCATTAGTCATACGACGCACTGTTTACCTGTTCGACGACGCGTGTATTCCCATAAACACGAGTCCCAGGTTAAGAGAAAGAGCTAATACTATACAAACTTTCTTTCATGTTTTGTACGTGTTGAAAGGAGCCGTATTTCCTTATTTTCGCCTTTAATCAACCACTACATTGACAGCTAATATAAGAAACAGTATCCATTTTTTACAGCACTCTCCCTCCTGCTTTGACCTTCTTTTCTTTCTTTTCTCTTGATTCTTTTATGCGATGAGAGAGCTTTTTTTTTTTTATTTTTTTTTTTTTTTTTTGTGGCCTTTGGTTGGCCCCTTTTTTGTAAAAAAAAAAAAAAAAAAAGACAGATCAAGGGCTTAAAAAAGAAAACAATGATGAAAAAAAAGCCCGCTACTTACTCCCCTCATTCTCTCATAGCAAAGGAGACAGATCAAGAACTTAGAAAAAAAGAAAACTACTGAAAAAAAAACCCCGCTACTTACTGCCCTCATTCTCTCATATATAATTACAGGATGATAGTATATTTAACTAATTACGTTGTTGAAAGGCAGGTAATGTAAAGGTGTATTCACTTCTTAACTAAACGACCGTATCCCAAGCTCTCCCTTCCTAAATCACTTATTACAAACTCCAAAACCCACGGCAGCTTCTTAACTATTTTTCCCATGATTGAACTCCACATACTTCACCTCCAAGTACATTTTTCTTAGCCTCTTTACGGCATACTATTACTTTGGGAAAATTATGTTGGGTATGGCCATTAACCCGCGAGAGTGGTTCACTGAGAGCTTGCGACTTCCGGCTTACGACTTTTTTCCAAGGCCACAGCAAAGATTAGCTAGGTTTTCTTGGGTGATTTTCCCGTTAAAGATGATGAAGTCGGGTAAAACTATCACTATACCATCACAAAATTGTCCACGAAATTCCCAGCTACATCTGCGTGAGGCTTTTCAAACAGGAGTGCTGAGATGCCGAGACTTTTGAGAACACGGGGTCTGGCATACTGATACTGGTAGAACTGGTGTCAAGGGAGTGGTCTAGTAAGGGAGAGCTTGTAATACGGTCACTAGCATCACAAAACAGTCCACGAAATTCCCAGCAATTTCGAGAGGCTTTTCAAACAGGAGTAGTGAGATGCCGAGACTTTTAAGAACACGGGGTTTGGCATACTGATACTGCGGAAACTAATGTAAAGGTTTCAGTGTCAAGGGAATGGTCTAGTGAGGGAGAGCTTGTAATCCGGTCACTAACATCACAAAACAGTTCACGAAAATCCCAGTAACTTCTAAGAGTCTTTCAAACAGGCGGACTGAGGTGCCGAGATTTTTTTAGTACGGTCTCTGGCATACTAACACTGTCGAAACTAATGCCAAGGTTTCAGTGTCAAGGGAATGGTCTAGTGAGGGAGAGCTTGTAATACGGTCACTAACATCACAAAACAGTCCACGAAAATCCCGGTAACATCTACGAGTCTTTTCAAACAGGGGGAGTGAGATGCCGAGATTTTTTATGAGTATCTCATTCCCTCATTTTCCTCCCCTTATCATCTTCTCTTGTGTTTCTATCGATGTGTTTCCTCCTTATATTTCTCCCCTTACTACATCTATAAGCTATACGTCTTCTCATTTTTTTTATCTGTTTTTTTCATAATACTGTCGAAACTACACGTATAATGCAAAGGTTTCAGTGTCAAGGGAATGATCTGGTGAGGGTTAGGTTGTATTACGGCCGTCAGAAGTTTGTGGTAGCGTGGAGGGAGTGCGAGTGAGCAAGGCCGTCATTCATAATCCACTCTGTTTACTCGTTCTGAAACACACGCTCACTCCCACAAACATGAACGTCCCAGGTGAAGAGAAGGGCAGGTGAGGTACAGAATTATGCAAAGGCGAGTGTGGAAGGGTAGTCAACAGCGGCTTTATCACGTACATATGCTGGCGGGAGCGGTTTTAACACCCAAATAAGCATCTTCTGTGTTACGATACGTTGGTTAGGTTAAGTTAGGTTAGGTTGGGTTTGGGTTTGGTTTGGTTATGAAGAATTGGATTTGGGTTGGCGTAGGTTAAGTTAGGTTTGACTTGGTTTAGCTAGGTTAGACTTGGGTTAGATTAAGGTTAAGCTGGGTTGGTTTAGCGTTTTGGGGTCTTGGTTAGGTTTGAGTCAGACTAGTTTACTAAATCAGGTCATCTTTAGGCTAGGGTTATAATTATAAGGTAGATTAAGATGGGTCAACTTCAGACACGATTAGGACGGCGCTATAGGCTGGAACCGAACCCAGGAACAGTGAAAGCCTAAAATCCACGCTAAAGCCTTAAGTTAACCCACCGCCTCCTTGTCTCCTCTCCGACCCTAAACATGGAACCGAACCCGGGGACACTGAAAGCCCAAAACCTACGCTAGAGACAGTATTTAACCTACCGCTTCCCTGCCTGCACTCCTCTGTCCGCAAACATGATCAAGCAGGTTCCGATAATTTCTTCAAAGCGTAGCAAAGGGAGGGAGGAACGCAAAGGGAAGGGAAGGGAACGGAGATCACCACGGACCCCCAACATAACTGCACCGCCTGCCTGCACAAGGAGGAAGGGGAGAGCGCTTTAATAACAAATAATTAATGGCACGCTGCAGCTTGGTTACCTCGGCTAAAAGGTTGAATTATGGCATTATCCTTCCCGTGTCCCTGCTCTAGTGGTGGTGGTGATGGTGGTGGTAGTGGTGGTAGTAGAGGTAGTAGTTGTAGTAGTAATAGTAGTAGTAGTAGTAGTAGTAGTAGTAGTAATTATTGATGTTGTTAATGGTGGTTGTATTATAAATTGTAATTATAAGAGTAAGAATGATGGTGGTGGTGGTAGTGGTAGTAGTAGGCCAACACACACACACACACACACACACACACACACACACACACTATGGTAACCCAATTCACCGCGTTAACTAATTTACGACCCCCAATTAATACACAGGTGACCATGTCGGAATCTGTAATTAACCTGGATAATGGTAGCAGGTGAGGCCGCGATTACCTTGCAGCGGAGACTCAGGTAAAGCAAGGTAGGCTAGGTAGGTTGAAAGGGGGGGGGGGGAGGAGTAAAGGGGGTGAGGAGGGAGAAGATGAAGGGGGTGGGGGAAGAATCAAGGTATGCAGAAGGCAGGTAATAAGGCGGAGAGCAAGTGGATCGAGGTGTGTGTGTGTGTGTGTGTGTGTGTGTGTTTCGTATTGACTATAGTATAACGCTTTTCTTTTCTTTTTCCATTTTTACTCCAATTTAACCACTTCTTTCCTTTCTTTGTTACGAGTTGACTGCTATGACGGTTTTTCTTTCATTTTCTTACAATATTCTAACTCCTTCCCTCTCTTAGTTACGTATTCACTGTGGTATAACGGGGTTTTTTTATTCAAACCTCTTTCCTTCTCTTTGTTATGTATTCAGAGTTATAACGTTCTTTTTACCTTATTTAAAACCTCTATTTGTTACATATTCACTGTGGTATAACGTTTTTTTTTTTTTATTCAAACCTCTTTCCTTCTCTTTGTTATGTATTCAGAGTTATAACGTTCTTTTTACCTTATCTAAAGACCCCTTCCTCTATTTGCTACATATTCACTGTGGTATAATGTATATTTTTTTCTATTATTTAAACCTCTTTCCTCTCTTTGACGCGTATTCACTGTGGTATATCGTCTTTATGTATTTACTCATTGTATTTATGTATTTATTTATTCATTTTTTTCTTTTATTCAAACACCCTTCTCTTCTCTCCTTAGTTTACTGTTGTTCGTGCGTGAATCAGGCAAAACAAGCGCGAACCTTCCGAGTCCGACGCAGTAACTGAATGACCCGCCTCGCCGGCCCTTCATTTTCATTAGCAGGATGATTACAAAAACGCGGAGCTAGGTGTGGCGAGCGTGCGAGGCTCAATTATTTAATGGCGCCCCTGTGTTTTATGGTGGTTGTTTGTTTGTCTGTGTCTGTCTGCCTGTATCTATTTATTTATCTACGTATCTATCAGTCTATCTCTACATCTCTGGTACGTGGAGTCTCGTGAGTAACATGAAGGATGAAGCTCAGAAGATTTACCCCATTTCAATATTACTAAGGCTTCACTCTTACACCTGACTAGTTCTATCTGTATTTAACTATCTATCTATCAGTCTATCTCTACATTTCTGGTACGTGGAGTCTCGTGAGTAACATGAAAGATAAAGCTCAGAAGATTTACCCCATTTCAATATTACTAAGGCTTCACTCTTACACCTGACTCTTTCTATCTGTATGAAACTATCTATTTATATATCAATCTATCTCTAAATCTTTCCTACGTGGAGTCTTATGGGTAACATGAAGGATGAAGCTCAGAAGATTTACCCCATTTCAATATTACTAAGGCTTCACTCTTACACCTGACTATATCTATCTGCATGAAACTATCTAGCTATCTATCAATCTATCTCTACATCTCTGCTACGTGGAGTCTTATGGGTAACATGAAGGATGAAGCTCAGAAGATTTACCCCATTTCAATATTACTAAGGAAACACACCCACCCCTACCACCAACACCATCACAACCACAACACTATCCCCCACCACTACCATGACCACTAACCTATCAACCACAACCACAACCACCATCAGAGCTCCAAAAACCCTTGCTCATATCCTCATAACTTAAAATAATTATTGTCGCGAGGGGGAGAGAAAGACTAAGTAAAAGGAGCAAGGAATAATAACAACTGATTCCTCACAACACACACACACACACACACACACACACACACACACACACACACACACTTGAGACGAAAAAAAAAAAAAAAAAAGAGGATAAGACAGAACATGAATACTGAATGTCAACCTTCACCGAGCGTTCCACATCCAATATTTCTTAGTAATAAGTATATAAAAGAAGAGTACGAGTATATACGTCACGCGCGTAATAATGTTTTAATACTCTTCCAGAAACTAACTTGGGATGGAACGAAGTCGTCTTGTTACTCATATCTTTTCCCAGGTAGAGCGAAGATAAATAAGTGTGCGTTTGGAAGCGAAGGAGAATTTGAGCGAGCGAGGCGGCGGAATGAGGAAACGAAGGGAGGTGCAGAGATGGGAGGGGAAAGGAGTTGTGAAGGGATAAAGTAAGGGGGAAAGGAAAACAGAGGGAGAGGGAGAAAATGGATAAGAGAGAAGATACGAAATGAGAGGGATCAGTGTGGTTGTGAAGGAGAACTTGAACTGGAAGCGGCGGGGGGAGGGAAAGAGGGGAAAAAAAAAAAAAAGAGTATCGATGAATAAAGGAGAAAAGGAAGCAGTGTGATGGAAAGGGAGGCAAAGGAAGAGAGAGAAGACAAGAAAAAGGTCAGTGTAGAAGAAAACGAAGGATGGAAGAGAGGAAAAGGAGGGAAATTTGTTAAAAGGAGAGAAAGGGGAAATAGTGAGAGGAGAATGATACGTAAAGGAGAGAGGGGAAGAGTGAACCTGAGGGAACAAAGAAGAGGAGGCGAAAGGGAACGAGATGAGGGAAACTGGAAAGGTAGAAAAATAAAGAGAAGGAAAGGAAAAAAACAGGAAGAGGGAGAAAGGGGGTAGAGAGAAGGAACACAGAATGAATTAAAACAGGAAGAGGGAGAAAGGGGGTAGAGAGAAGGAACACAGATTGAATTAAAACAGGAAGAGGGAGAGAGGGGGTAGAGAGAAGGAACACAGAATGAATTAAAAGAGGAAGAGAGGGTAGGATGAGGTAGAGACGCAATGGAAAGAAAGAGTGGAAAGGGAGAAAATGAGTGAAGAGGGAGAGAGGGGTAGAGAGAAGGAACACAGAATGAATTAAAAGAGGAAGAAAGAATAGGATGAAGTAGAGATGCAATGGAAAGAACGAGTGGAAAGGGAGAAAATAAAAAGAAAAAGCGAGACAGGGGAAAAAGAGAGCAAGAATATGGAAGGAAATAAAAAAAGGGAAAACGGAGGAGGACACAAACAGACACGGAAAGATACACTATTCATAAGCAACTCCCGATCCTCAGCTGATAAGGCGTAATAACACTTTTTTTTTTCCTTACCAGACGGGAGTGGAAAGTTCCAGAGCCCACCCGACCGAGCTTGTTAGATGGACGGAAGGAGGAAGAAGCGTAGGAGCGATACAGATCAGGCACAGACACGACAACCTTGGCGTTAAGATACCCCAGACACGAGAGACTGGACTTGCCTTGGGTCTTAGATTGGTATTGTTAAACGCTTCCACCTCCCACATCAACTACTTCCAAAGACCAAAAAGGAGATCAACCGAATTTTAACGACTGTGTTTTTAGGTTCATGGTACAGTAGAAGGGTCAGTCTACCACCAGGGTCATAAAACTACCCAAGGAAATGACCCAAACTCTCATGAAAGCCTCGTCAAATATGTGAGATTGGGCACAAGAATGTTTTAAAAATATAGCCCTTAGAGGTCTTGGCGGCTCAGATGTGTAACGTATTGGACTCTCTGATCTAAGGACGGTTGTGTTTTCGTTGAGTTATCAGTGAAAGTGAGATCTATCCTTGGGTGAATGGAACTGCGTGTCGTGTCAATAATTCGTTTCTTTACCTTACTACATAGATTCGTTCTCTTCGTCTGATCTAAGGACGGCTGTGTTTTCGTGGAGTTAATAGTGAAAGTGAGATCTATCCTTGGGTGAATGGAACTGCGTGTCGTGTCAATAATTCGTTTCTTTACCTTTCTACATAGATTCGTTCTCTTCGTCTGATCTAAGGACGGCTGTGTTTTCGTTGAGTTAGCAGTGAAAGTGAGATCTATCCTTGGGTGAATGGAACTGCGTGTCGTGTCAATAATTCGTTTCTTTACCTTTCTACATAGATTCGTTCTCTTCGTCTGATCTAAGGACGGCTGTGTTTTCCTCCATAGTTAGCAGTGAAGGTGAAATCTGTCCTTGAGTGAATGGAACTGCGTGCAAATACCTCGTTTCTTATCTTTCTAGCTTCGTTTTCTTCGTCAAGGACACTGATCTAAGGACGGCTGTGTTTTCCTCCATAGTTAGTAATGAAGGTGAAATCTGTCCTTGAGTGAATGGAACTGCGTGCAAATACCTCGCTTCTTATCTTTCTAGCTTCGTTTTCTTCCTCAAGGACACTGATCTAAGGACGGCTGTGTTTTCCTCCATAGCAGTGAAGGAGAGAGATCTGTCCTTGAGTGAATGGAACTGCGTGCAAATACCTCGTTTCTTATCTTTCTAGCTTCGTTTTCTTCGTCAAGGACACTGATCTAAAGATGGCTGTGTTTTCCTCCATAGCAGTGAAGGAGAGAGATCTGCCCTAAGGTGAATGGAACTGCGTGTAGCCAAAATACCTCGTTTCTCAATCTCCCTAACTAGATTCGTCCTTTTCGCCCAGGCAACATAAACCGTACATTAGAGAAACTGCAATAACATAGTGAAAATATCCGTACAGCTGCGTCATTTATCTCTCACAGTCATTACAATTCAATTATAGTATATTATGATGCACTTTTTCTCGAGGACGATACTTGAATCATATTTCCTAGTAAAAGATTGTGTCCTGAGATAACGTAATAACAACAACGTAATAATAACAACGTGACGAAGCTGTTGCCCTCTGGTGCGCGCTGTATTAGTGACTCGCTGGAGCGGACTGAATGATCGAAGGTAATGAAGACTAACAATGCAGCCCAATACAACCACAGAAAATAAGTTTGTGACGAACTGAACAATTACGACTAAATTAATCAATCAATGTCGTTTTTTTTCATCTGGCTTGTTGTCCCTATAATGTACATACAATACTATAATAGGCGAAATTCTAACACATAAAAGTAAGCCGTCCACCCAAACACACACACACACACACACACACACACACACACACACACACACACATTCCATATCATTCACCAAATCCAACATCTGACGAGTGAAATGCTTTACCAAATGAAACAGTAATTATACAACAAAATGTGATGAAATACGGAACACTGAGGTCCACTTAACCTTGTAATACACAAATTGGTAACACACACACACACACACACACACACACACACACACACACAGCCTCGGCCACACCCAGCATGTTCGTGGATGTGGTGTGGTGGAGTCAGCGACGTACGAGTCATGCAGAGAGACAAGCAAGGTCGTCGCCAGCCAGCAGGGAGCATCAGGGTAACGAGTCCTTGAACCACCACCACCTCCCACACCACCCCCACCAACCCCTCCCCCACCCCCACCTCCACCTCCACCACAACTACCTCCCACCTCCACCTCCATCATTCGTGTCATGCCGTGTCTCTGTCCTCTCCTCAGGGCACACGAAAGTTCCTACTCCCTGTGATGAAATTCCCCTGGCTACTCTCTCTCTCTCTCTCTCTCTCTCTCTCTCTTACATTATCACTTACGTCAACACTATTCTGTTTAGCTCATCAAGGCACCCATTTCACCACCCACACTATCCTCTCCCCCTCTCTCTCCACGATCCCTCTCCTGTCACAAACCACATCATCCTTTTTCTGTCCCATAAATGCACTCGACCCTCCAAACTCGCTCCCTGTATCCACTTCCACAAGCCACAAGCCTCAACATTCCATTTTTATACTTCATCTCCGCACCTACTCTCTCTACGCACTCCTCCCTCCTCTTCTCAACGCCTCAATCTTCGTCTACTATAAATCACAAACTTCAGTATCATAATTTTCTTCTGTCTTAAACGTACCCAAGTCATCTTACACACTCCTCCTCCTCCTCCTTCCGATGGTCTTTCCCTGTCATATTTCACCCACAAGTTTAAGTAACCCCATTTCAATCCCTTTCTTTCTCTCTCATCCTCTCTCTCTTTCTTTCTCAGCTACATACATACATACACCCTAGCTACACTTCGTACTTTTCGCGTGCATTATCTTTCCCTGCCACATTTCACTCGCAAGCTTCAGTCACCCCATTTTAATTCCGTTTCTTTAGCTCTCTCTTACTTTCTCCGATATACATACACCATACCTACACACACCCTCCCTTTCGCATCCTCTTCCCCGTTTACAGTTCTAGTCCTCTCTCTCTCCCCAAAATACACCCAATCAATCCAAGACTCCCCACTTTCTATTCCATTCCTTTTCATCTTCCGCATTTTATCCACAAACTTCACCCCCTCCATAATCTTTTCATCTCTACCTTCTAGACTCTACACACCCTCCTTACCCTCTTCCTCCCACTCCTCTCCCTCTTCCACAAAGCCCATAAATCCACACCTGTTACCTTCCATCACTCCTCCACACGCACACCTGACCCGAATCACGCACGGGCCAAGGTTATGACCCCCACCTCGCCCTCCAGGAAGGACACGGAGTTCAGAGGATCGCAGTTCACATGGATACAGACAACATCGGCCTTGCTCGCTGCTCGCCTCGGTAAGCTTAGAGACAGCGCCGCGAGGGAACGTACGCTGAAGTTAGTGGTGAAATTAGTTTAGGGTGAGTTTCTGAATTTGTTACGGTACGGAGTTAGGAATGGAGGCTTCTTATGACAGTTTTACACCTCTGTTTCTCTGTTTCTTTGTTTTGTTTTGTTTTTACTCTCAGGATTCATCACAGCTCATTCAACACATTATGCCGAGTTGTTGTTTTTTCATTATATTACGGTATAGAGTTAGAGTTCAAGGCTTTTTTTCTTATCATTTTACACCTTTACAATTTTCTAGGTTTCTTTAGACCTTTATTTCACTTACAGGATTCACTACAGGGCATTCAACACGTTATAACGAGTTTCTGATTATATTACGCATTGGAGTTAGGGATGAAGGTTCTTTTAGCCAGTTTCACACCTCTATGATTCTCTTTCTCCTCATTTCATCGTTCCTTTATTTCTCCCTCAGGATTTATCGGGGCGCATTCAGCACGGTATGGCTACTTGATTATGTTATGCAATGGGGTCTGAGATGAAGGCTTCTTTTTGACAATATTGCACCTCTATGATTCTCACTTTCTCTACGGTTCTTTTTTTCACCTTCAGGATCCATGGCACACTCAGTACGGAGTTAGGAATGCAAGCTTTTTTGTTTAGCACACTTAGTACGGAGTTAGGAATGCAAGCTTTTTTTTTTTTTTGGCACACTCAGTACGGAGTTAGGAATGCAAGCTTTTTTTTTTTTGGCACACTCAGTACAGAGTTAGGAATCCAAGCTTTTTTGGGGGGGAGTTTTTAACCTCTCTAATAATTCTCGGTTCCTTCAGTCCTTTCTTTTACGCTCAGACTCAGCTCGGTATGGTGAGAGAGTGACTTTTTTATGGCACAAAGCTACCAAAGTTGCCTTATTTTTCTGCAGTTTTACGTTCCCATACTTGTTTTTGCTTTTGTTATACGTTTTCACGGCCACATAATTCATATCGCTCAAAATGGTACGATTAGTTTCTGATTACATTTCAATACGACATAATTATAATGGCTTCTCTTTTTGGCAACGCTACACCTCTAATTTATTTTCTGACAGGGTAATTTGTCTCTCACAGTATTGATAGCGCACTCAGTACAATATGGCAAATTACTGATTACATTACAGTAAAAAAAAAAAAAAGTTAGGGATGTCAACTTGTTTTCAGGTAATTAAGGTGCTTATACTTTTTTTTTAGTTTGTTCAGGTTTGTTTTGTTTTTTTCACTGGTAAAATATATGATGCATTCAATTTGATAAGGTGAGAGAATGACAATTTTACGATATGTACAAAGTTAAAAATGATGGGTTATATTCATGAAATTTTACGATATCCTTTTTTTTTTCAATTTTTACACCCACATGATAATTAATGTTACACACACACACACACACACACACATTACTAACTGTATACACTCATCACTTTCCTTTCAGTAAATGCAGCAAGTCGCACTCCCAGGGGTATCATTATCTCCAAAAGGGTTCGAGATAAAGCCTAATTAAGAATGAAGGCTGGATGAGACCTTGAAACTCAACTAAAACCAAATGGGAAGAGTGAATCACATCCTTAGAACGGGTGAAATTAAAAGGATAAATACTATAGACGATTTACCCAAAGAAGAGATTGCTAATAGAGTTGGTGGCTACTGATTCTCTATCGGTATTAGTAATATTTTTTTCTTAAACTTAAACAAAATAGGAAAGTTATATGCTAATGTTCTTTGCTTTTGCTAAATATTCATAAATGGCACAACAACAATGTGCAGACCAGCTTTAGAGCAAAGTATTAGGCCTTGATATTCTTTAAAACATCACTTTATGTATGTTATGGTAATACATATCTAACAGCTGCCCATTACTCCTACAATCAGCATCCAGGACAAGTCCTTTGGTTAGTCTGGTTCCTTTGCTTTTCAGTTGCACTCATAAAACCTGTTACACTTGCCTGACACATTTCCTAATGATAAAAAGGACACCATTAGCCACAGTAATATTTGTGTGGGCTCTGTATCGTCCAATAAGTTGCTTCAAATTCTTTGAGAAATCACTCCATTTTATATAAAATATGTACAGCACATTGCATTTCCCATTTACTTCCCAGCAACACTGACTACAAGATATTTGTATTGCCTATATGCAGTCCCAGCATAAGCTTCACATTCTCAGACATTTCATGCTTTCTTATTCAAAATGCTGATTCCAATGTTTCCTCCTCATTTCCATTTCATTCATGGCAACCTTCAAACTTCATACCCAAGCTGTGTTGACACTGTTCCCCTAAAATTTTATGCATGTTTACATAGGTTTTCATGCAATGACTGGGGGACAATTCAACCAATAAATGTGAAATGCCATTCAGTGCAAGCAAACTGGATATCTACTTTATTGATGTCCATGAAAGCTCTGACACTGCTACTGTAAGAAAAATTTGCCAACATCTATGAGAACTGGAATGCCTACAAATAAAAAAAAACACTGATTTACATAAATTTGTAACATTTGCATACATACTTTGTTCCTGTAACACTTCATCAACTTCAGAGAAGCAGGAATACTGAGTTCCACTGATACTTGGACTTTCATGACAAAGAAAAATTGAACACTTACGTATTCCCCGGGTTGTTGTTGTTGACGTTCCGTTTTTAGAAAGCTGACATGGGGAAGCAGAAAGCATCACCTACCTGTTCCTTCTCCTCCTGAGTCTTCGGCTGCAAGGTGAGGCTCATGTGTATCACTCCCATGTAGGGTGAGGGGGTCTTGCGAGGCTCCGCCAGGGGCAAGGCAACTTCTGTACACCTGACAAAGTGAATATTGCAAGTGTTGATGAGTGTGGACATCAACATTATTACATCATGAAATCTGGATCAAAAAGGAATGAGAAATATCAATATGCCTGGATTATAAATGTGTCTATGAACAAAATCATTACATGTCAATATGCTTTGAATCATACTAATCCTCATACCATTTCCTACATATGTAGAGTGAGGAATCCAGAAAAAATTATATGTACACAAATACTATTAAGGTTTATGTCTATACTTTACACATTAATATATATATATACAAAAACTATGAATCCAAGTGTGACTACCATGACTCATTGTTATACTATGCAACTTCAGAGCACACAGCTGTGGAAGTTTTTATGCAAAGGAAAATATAAAGAGGAAGTAGATTAACAGGCCAGCTCATTCAAGAAAATTCATCTGAAAAAAATATGCCATCAGCTGATGATATTTAAAGAGGACATTGGCAATACTGAGGAATCTAGAAATCTGCTTGTATGACCAATAAAAAAGGCAACTTACTTGTCAAGATCGAGTGTGGTGAGGTCGATGGTGGCCAGGCCCATGAAGTCGTCCTGCAGGCCCCAGTCATAGTCAAACACCTGCAGGGACACAGTCTTAGAGAGCTCCCTCACAGCAGACTACTTTCCTCAGCTAATAACTGCTTTGCCTTGTCTTTGCAGTGTAAGTGGTGCAAGACAAATGTTGATGTCAAACTACTCAGGGACATCATGAAAAGGATATCCCTGCCTTGCATAGTCTCATACCCCATGCATTGAAGGGGTTTGTATCAGCCAGGACATATGGCTTCTAATGAAAGTCCCATTCCTTGTGGTGACATGCCACTATTAGGAGAATGAGGGTGAAATTTCACACTTCAATAAAACTTTAAATGAACCCGTTTCCAGCCAAACTTATAGTCAATGCATCAAGCACATTTTTAAAGGACACTCGCTAGAACCAATCAAGAACATGTGCTTGAAACTCTTCTTAACCCCTTGACTGCGGATTTCGTACAAAAAGACATCACCAAGCTACAGGAATGGAACAAAAAGTGGCTGCTACAATTCTATGAAGAAAAATGTGAAATCATGCACCTTGGAAGGGGATATCCAGCATACCAATACCACATGGGAAATACTCCACTATCCACCACAGAGGCAGAGAAAGACCTGGGAGTTTATGTAACCAGGCTACCAGTGAAGGAGAAAGCTGTGGCAATCGCAGTAGACGGGTTAACCCCCAGAGTGCCAGCGCCATATATTTACAGCGGTGGATAGGCGCACGCTGCATGCAAGAGCCGTATATTTACGGCGGTGATTTAGAAAAATTGCCACGGCCATATTTTGACTGGGAGGCTTTTCATACTTTGTCAGGACACTTTTCATACCTTCACCCTTTCCGTCACTGACCTTCACCCACCTCCAAGCCTCTAGGGACCCCAAAGGCACGGGTCCCTTTCCTGACCTGACCGCAGTACTGGGAGGATGTCTCACTGAGCAAATAATATTTTGTAAACGCCCAACTTTGCAGGTGAAATGTGTAGTAAATATTGAGTATATAAAATGAACAAAACCTCAATAGCATAAGTGTTTTATCATAGAAGAAATAATTATAAATGAAATAACATAAAACACGGATTTTAGTGACTCGTAAATCACCTAACGAGTGAATAAAGTGCCTAAAATTGTTGTGTATATGTGTTATCTACTTCTAGTTACTTATTTTTATGATATCTGTTGAAAAACAACAACTTACGCACGTTCACAATAAGATATTTTTGTGCGTCAAAACACAAAACCTCCAATAATTTTGCGTGCACATAGCTCGGATCGTAGGCTCGCAGAACCCTTCATATCTTGTGTCAGACCTCTAAGCACTCCAATCTCCTGTAACCCACACCTTCAGCCTCCTTAGTGCCCTATAACAACCTTCTACAGATCTCCAAAGTATGCTCAGCGAGTTACCTGGGGCGAGTATGTCTGCAGGATGTAACACTCCAAATATCGGTAACTACCAGAGCCTAAAAATCATGGAAATGAGAAGAGGTGCGTAGCAAAATGTATCAATTATGTGCTGTCTAATCATTCTAAACACTTTTCTGCCAAAAAAAAATCCAAATTTGCTTGGCACAATGGGAAAGTTTTTGTGAAAAATGCTGGGCACCAAATGGGTTAAACCTTCCTTGGATCCTCCTGAATGTATAATGAACCATGCCAGCAATGTCATGGCTGGTATCATATCTGCCAGCAGTTTTCAAAAGGGGGTTTCAATTCATGTTTACTCCAAGTAAGGAACATATGACTGAGACTTTCATAAAACCTTCCTTGGGACACCATGAACTCAGTATATATGATGCCAGCAAATTTACCTCTGGCTTTCCACCCATCAGGAACTCCTAAATCCATCAAAGGTTCAAATTCACTTTCATTCAGAGTTAAAAACACAAGGGTGAAATATTTATAAAACCTTCCTTGGGACACCATGAACTCAGAATGACAAATGCATGAACTAAAAATGAGTAATGCCATATTGAACCCCCTTGAAAACTTCCTGAGGACGCCCCAGCCTCCGCATTTCTCACCTTGACTGTAACTGGCTCAAATGGATCCTCAATGGCGAGAGTGAAGGTCTCATCCCAAGTGGGATTGAGGTCCTTATAAACAGTCTTGGATTTGTGTGCAAGCTTTCCTCCAACCTTGAACTTGACATAGGGATCACTGGTTCCTGAAAAATGGATAGCGTCAGATTAGAGGATTGGATATATTATATAAAGGAAAAAAATGAGTGAGGTAAATCTTTTTGTGTCTTAGGTTGCTGATAAACATGTAAAAGGAAGGAAAAGAGAAGAAGAAAATGAAAGTGAATAAGCCACAGGGAAGTAAAAAACAGGCATGAGACCCTTTATCACACCATGTTTAACAGCACTGGAAACTAAGAATACTGCAGGAGACCTTACTGGATAACTATATCAACTACATGCCACATATATCAAAGAGCACTTATAAATCTGACTGATACTTAAATGTTTAAAAGATTAGACTTGGAGAGTAAAATGTTCACATTGTTGCTGGCAAAGAAGAATAACATTTCTAATGTATAATTACTGGTGCCCAGCTTTCACTTGCACACTGCAGGTGCACTTCACCTCTCCTGTGGTACACCAAAGTCAGCAAAATAACGAATAAAAAAAAAACGCAGCATAGCAAATCACATCATTTTTGGAAGAGTTTAATGCATCTATTCTAAAAATATTAATGTTGCATTCATCAGCATTAGCCTGTGGATGATCTCTAAAACTGTTCTTTGGTAGGAGTGGGAGAGATATGAAAGGATACGGTCAACAGACTGGTTACGATAGAGACATCTGTGCAGACAATAATTTTGAAGGCTTTCCAAGCATCTTTTTGAGTAAAAAATATAATTACAGTCGTCCCTCAAATAGTACGGGGGTTAGGGACTCAGGACCCCCGTACTATTCAAAAATCCGTATAAAATTAGTGCCCCCCCTAGAAACACTCCTGGGCTGCGTTTGAGAGCGGGAATTGGGACTTACCGTAGTCGGTACGTCCCCAGATCTCTCAAACGCGTGACGCGGCAGCACGAGTTGCCAACTCGGCACGTCCGCCGCTCCCGGCTTTGAGAGGTGGAACGCCTCTGTGCTGTGATGACGTCATCAGCAAATATGGCGGCCCAAACTAACACATAAGTGCTTCCATTGCGTCAGGAAGATCAGCGTACCCCATTTTGCTGCGAGTGAGACGCCGTTACCATAGCAACGACGAGGCTTAGTAAAAGGACGGCCTTTATCTTTACTCCTGCAGCACTCTTGGAGGATTGGCAGTTACTGCAGCAAGAATTTATTTTACACTATGATAGATACAGCGAACACTGCCCTCATTCACGTGGTATGCTCTCCCTACCGCAACGTAACTCATCCCAAAACGTAACTTCTCCTAAATCTGAATTCTTCGATCTGCAAAGTGAACACCTTTCTCGAACACTTTTGGGTGCTTTCAGCAGGTGTTTTGGTAGAACAGTGTTGCCGCTCACGTCATCGGTACTTGGTGCGACGAGCGTGAAATTTTAAAATCCTAAAAAAATTCTTCCATGACAATCTGTATATAACCGAAAACGTACTGTTGGAAACTGTACTATTTGAGGGATAACTGAATAAAGCAACCAGTACTGACAGTAATTAATGAAAAAGACAGTTAATACATTTCACAGCAGGGAAAAAATCAACTAAAAATGGGAAATGGGGAAGGTAGTAGATATTGAGCAGGGAAGTCTTTTTGGTTCATTGTATCCAAGCAGCTGGTAAGTGATATTAGTAACAAATACATATATTGTCATTTATTGTTGGCAATTTTATTGAATTTCCTGAAGTAGGACATTCATTCTTTTCTTATACAATAAAGGAAACAGCTCAAGGGTACACAAAAAGGCCTGATAATCACTGCTTCCGTACAGATAAGTTAGGAGTGTTTGAATGGAATGTCAAAGTTGGTCAGAGAGGCGTCTTGATACTCCCCTCTTGGAAGAGTTTAAGTTGTGGGAAAGAGGGAAATACAGACAAATAAAGATTGCTCCAGTTTTAAGCAGCATACAGGGGCAGACAAGGCCCTGCATGTGATCACCATCTGTGTAGGGTGATAAGAAATGTTGGAGACAGTACAGAATGCCTAACCTTGAGGAAACTGATTTAGCTAGATAGTGGCTTAATGCTTCACGACTCATGTTATAAATCTGACTGGCATGATGCTTCATGACTCATATTTATGTTGGTATGCTGGCTCCTGCAGTCTTATTTATTACAGTACTCAATACTCCAATTTTTTTTTATATAGTTTAAAAAGGATAACGGACTAGTATTTTCTTTAAAGATCTCACTTCTCAATGATTTAAGGTAGTAGGATTTAACAAATTTTCTTGGGAGTTCTTGAATTTTAAAAATAATATTATCCTGTGCTTTTAAGGTCCTGGATAAAGAGTCACATCCCTATATGATGCACACAAACACCACAGTTATCCACATTTCTCTAAAAGGAATATAAAGTGTATGGCATAAAATGAAGAAGCCACGATATCATATATGAAGCTGGGTAGTGACAAAAAAATATAAAACATTGCTGACTAAAAAATATTTTAGAGTTAAGTTAAATAAATATATTTATTTATGAAATGGAACATTATCAGGCAGATTCAACTTTATGATATCTTAAAATAATTTACTACATTAAAAACTGCACTGCATTCATAATAAGAAATGAATATGAATAAAGCTTTTGACAAATAAAACTGCCACATTTAAAATGAAACTTTTCTAACACTAAAACCCTTAAATTTATTTCTATTTCATGCAAAATGGCCAGCTTTCTACAAATGCTTCAGCACTGCATGCACTACACGGCCGTCTGTGAGATGCATGTACAAGCCTTCTCTGGATGCACCGCTGCAGCTTGTCTTCGCCATGCTCTACATGAATTGTCTGCAAGGCCATTTGTCTTGTTTAATGGAAATTACTTATTTGTTTGATTCAAATGCAATCTAATAACAATTCAGTCCAGTAGCAAGCATTTACTTGATGCTTATTGTGCTCCTCATTGCCCTCCAGTCTAACAAAAAGCATAACTAACCATGCATGTAATCACTAAAGACAACTGCAAATACAAACGTTGTCCTGTGGTCTGTATTACCGTTAGTAAGGAAGGCAAATGTAGCTCACAGGTTATTACCTCAATGCTGTGTACAGTGCCAGTATCATAACCAATGAGGTGGATTTTTTCTGTGTCCAAGGGTTGCTGCACTCCACGAAACCCAGCACAGCACTCCCTTCAATCTTGTGTGCTCTGATTTTGTGACACGTCAATTATGCGACCAAACCCCCAAAATGCCACTCTGACAACAATCTAATTTTGCAATGGAACTTGAGCTTTCCAGGTGGCACAGAGAGAAAGTGAGGGGTTCTGCACTAGTTTTGATGGGGAGGGATGGTCTCATTTCTACACACATACATGTAATTATACATTGTATACCATTATATATTGTATCTCAGTGTATTCGTGGGCTCACAATTACCAGATTTACACATTTGCAGATTTCCCACAAAATACACAAAGGAGTCATCAAAGGAATTTTCCCAGTGCCCCTCCAAACATTCATGGTCAGCCCACAGATGATTCAGACATTCCTAAGGAGAGGATGATGTATGCATGCATAAAGCAGCATAAAACATCATGCATTATTCATCAACTGTATGTACTATAAACTGAACTGTAATTTACATAAACTCCTTACAAATGCAGAATCATAACTGTTATGTCCTCACCACAAAGTCTCCACCATTTCGTTTTCAACTTCAGGTGCTTAATCAGAGTGCTTTGGCACGGCTATTTCTGTCCAAACATGTTTAGTATCACTGGGTCAGTACGGAAAATATTGTCCAACACACTCGATCCCATCACCTTACCGCCACGCTGACACATCATCTGTTTGTTTCCAGTTTTCTGTTCATGGGGGTCAGTGTCCCGTAACCCCCATGAATAAGGGGAGAAAGGTGTACGTAATTTGGAACTAACCAACATCATACAACCATACATTCTTAATGTTTTTCCTTCTCCCCCACCTGTCCCTTCACCATTAACTCACTTCCTCTTCTTACTATACCCTTGATTTAAAAAAAAAAAAAAAGGGGAGGGGGAGGAACTAGCTGCACATCTTGTGCTACCATATACAATGCTCAAGGTAGCAGAGCTTGTAGAAATAAATGTATTTGTGAATACTGACATCAAGCACCACTGACTATAGTGGCTGGAGAATGTGAGTGAGCCACTTGGTGAGGGATTGAGCCATGTACCTGAAGGTATCTCCAATGATGGCTTCCTTTAGTTCCCTCTAATTTGTCTCACCCTTCCTTGCCTTCCCAAAGGGAAAAATTCATCACGAAAAAGATGATTTTAGAAAGTTTATATACTGGATCTGCATCACATTCTTGAACTACTGCTTCTTGGAGGGCCAAAAGTTAATACCATTAATCCACAGGATTAGAATGCATGCACAGTCATGCACAGGGAGTCCATATATTGGGAAACAGTCTGCGTCCTGGTAAGAAGTAACACCTTCAAATGCAACTCTAAGCTAATCTGGCTACTAGGTAGGGAGAGAGTTGCCCTGGTGTCAGGAAGGTTGGGGCACCAGAAGAGAGGAAAGTGTGCTCCTGGTGTGTTAGGGTGAGAGGACATCCATGCTGCACTGGTTGTCTGAGGTGCACGCTGACTCGTTAGGTCATAGAGGAGCAACACAGCACAAACACAAGGTTGGTCGCTACCTGCTCTCGTTGTTTCTCCTGACTGGTAGGATGAGTATTGGGGGAGGAGCTTACCGCAGGCGTCCCTGGCCACCAGGTCTTGGCCACGCTTGAGATGGACATGGAGCTGGAAAAAGGAGTGTTGGCGGAGGGCTCGCTGGCGCAGCACAGCCGGATCCTGCCCCAAGAAAACATGGGTGAAGTGGCAGCAGAGAGAAGGGTATTCAGACACATGCATCACCTGACCCTGAGCAGCCGGCCACAGCAGCTGCCTACGTGACCCACAAACAAATCTCCATTGTTGATGGTGTTCAATGAGTGAATTTCAATGTGTTGCCAAGCTATGCATATTGCTGTGCTGAGAAAAACTAAATCCATTTTACCACAGATAATCTTCATTATGTCTTTTTGAAATGTAAGCAGTTCACACTTTCCCAGTAATAATGAGGTTTGAGTGAGAATCCTTGAGCAAATTTCAGTCAATATTGGCAATGATACTAACGTTGCTCTCAGAGGCATATACAGCGTGCCTGTACATCAAGGTAGAGACCTCAAGCATATGCATATAACTGGTGCATTTTGGGGCAGTTGTCAAAGCATTTGGGTGGCCATCATGGGGATATATATTCTACCACATGTTTATAACTCCCTCTTTAAATATCACCTCAGCTCAACCAGTCTTCCCCCTTGCAATATACCTAAGCCCACCAGTGATTGCACACCAAATCAGCATAATTTGAGGGAGGATTGGTTAGCCTGATAGGGTATCCAAATAAGGTTAATTAACAGTTATGGCAAAGGCCACCTAAACTCATGATGCCTTCAGTCTATGACTGTATATAGCCTTGAGATTTAACATGTGTAGCAGTGTTGAATGTGTGAGATGCATGAGAGCAAAGGCAAAGGCTAAATAATCATATAAAATTAAATGATGTGCATGGCTTAGGAGGTGGTCCAGTAACCTGAATGTATCACATTTCTATAACTCACAGTCCTAGTCTCTATAACAGTAGCAACCTATCAGTAATATAGCAAAACTGAGACCCACAGTAATTTCACATGTAAAGTCGACCATTTAAATGGTTATTGATTTTTTTCTGAAATACGTTTCCAAATTTCCTGTTAAAAAAATAGAGTATCTACACAGTCTTATCACACTAAGCTCTTATATATGTATATACAAATATATACCATTTATCTGGGTTCAAAAATATTGCAACCATTAGAAAGAGGTGATGTAAGAAAAGGATGCAGTTCTGAAAATGGCTAGCAACTTAATACTGTGTGGAGTATTGTAGTGTCATAGTGCCACAACTTTTTTATTAGTATGATGAATCCTGGACTTTATCTTCTTCCAAATATTTGTTTTCTGCACTGAACTCAGCTAATGTGCTTGAACATTGTTATATCATATAAATCTACAATCTCAAAAACCTTGACTTTATACAACTTCTGATATCATATGCACAAAAATAAAATTGAAGAGACCAGAGACCTGCCATGATCAGACATCATTATTCTCACGGGGTTTGTCTGCCAGATGAATGGTTCATTACGAGAGCGTAAATACAACTACAAACCATGAATGTGCATCTACGCTGGACATATGGTAAAAGGAATTAGTATGCTACATCATATTGTGTAAATCAGTATACATATAAAACTCTAATGAAAATATTCATCCTATCTATATGAATTGCAGGAAGTAACACCTGTCTGTCCAGTCTCAGTGTATCTGTCAGCCACACTCCCTTCCCAATAGTTAACACACAGCTGACTCCGCTGTATCACTTACTGTAGTGCCATGGAGGTGATCAAATCGCATAACATTCATTACATGATGTATGAATATTTTAATACCTAGAGATCTGCAGTTATTTGTAGTACATCATTTTCCCTCACAGCACTATATGTACTTGCAGATGTTTTGTCATCGAAAATTGATTTTCTAACAGTAAAGAAGCTATAGTAATGAAATTAGAGAGAGAGAGTAGTTGGAGGAATGGTTGAAAATGTTTAAACCACTTTTTACTTATCACTGTTTTCACATCAATTACTGAATCAATGCAAGAATAAAGTAAGAATTCTCAGATGATCAGTAAGAGTAGATTCAATATTTGATATTTTTAATATGCATTTATATTTTATTTTTTGTGTAGCCTAGTCATAAGTTGAGGAGCATCTGTAGAATGGGAGTAGAGGACAAAACTGTGGAAGTTGAAAGAAAACAACAACAGACGTTTGAAGAAAACTGCAACAAAGATGGAAGGAGGTGAGGGAGACTGGCAGCAGTTAGAGGGAAGTAAACTGAGAGCTGAAGAAGAGGTCTGTGGATTAACTTCTGGAAGAAGAGGTAGAGAAAGGGAGACTTGGTGGTGGGATGAAGAGGTGCAACAGGAAACTATAGAGAAAAGAATTGCATTTGGACACTGACAGTGATGAAAAAATGAGTTGGATGGAGGAGAATATAGAGAGAAGATGAAGAAACCTAAGAGACATGTGGCAATAGCAAGGAAACAAGCATGGGAGATGTGGAATCAGAACTCGGACACAGCTAGAAGGAGGCATAGGATGTTCAGGGTAGGTAAACAGATGAGAAAACATAAAAAGTACATACAAGGAGCAGAGTATATACAAGGAAGTACATATAGTAATCAAGATAGTGGAGATTACGATTATTGGGGTGTTCTTTCTTGGCGCCGCAACTTTGGGGTCATTTGACGCCAAAGATATAGTGGAGGGAGAGAAAGATGGAGAGAATATTTTGAAAGACTGCTGAATGTAGAAAATAACAATGAACTGGAAGAGGTTGAAAAGGTAGATGGTTCAATTGAAAATGTAGAGGAGAAACAGGTAGAAAAAGCAGTGAAGAGGATGAAAGATGGAAAGGCGCCAGCTCCATTGGGTGTCAGAGGTGATATGTTGAAGCCAGCAGGAAGGAAAGACAGAAGACATGGAGGCAGTGTGTTGAAGAGGATTTGGTACCATTGGCCACTGGAGAGGCTGAGGCAATGGACAGAAACAGCTGAAAGAGTATCATCAGCTGTTTAACCTCATGAGAAATTATGGGAAAACCTGACATTAAACAAAAGATGATGATGATAATGATCGTGATGTGATGGAAAATTCTGTGATACAATATATAACTGCAGATCTACAGATACAAAAGTGTCCTTAGATCATGTACGATTCTTGTCATGAGATCATATTAGCTCCATGGTAAGACATAAGTGATACCTCTGAGACTGCCTTACAGTAACTCTTGCTGAATATATGGTGCTGGGGGAAGGAAGAGTGACTTACAGATAAAATCAGGATGGGACAAACTCTTCAGTCTTAACAACACACAAAAATATAAGTCTTCTTCTTCCTCCCTTCTTCTTTTAACGTCCATATTTTGCCTTATGGGGTTGGATGTCAAAAAAGAAAAAAAATATTAGTGTTGGTTGTTACTCCTGCTGGTGATGCAGGGCAAGAGAAGAAGACCAACTGGTAAGTCAATGAGTCTACAATATTAAAACTTGTGAACCTTTTACATAAAAACTAAGTGAAATATAAAACTATGCACAAAATACTTTACATATTAGGGTAGGATTTTTTCTAAGTGCTACCATGTAGCAAAATACAATACATTAGGAAAGCTTTCAAGCAGAGTGACAGCAGCAGCCAGGGATTAGAGCCAAAACATTAGTAAAGGGAAGCAAAGATGCAAAGCCAACATGCCACAGTATTTACAGCGAGGACTGAAATACCAACCTCCTACCTTACTTGACAAAGGGTGTGGTGATGCTGCTTCTACTTATGAAGACATGAGAAGGAGAGGGAATGCTGAGGAACAGTCAGAATGGAAGAGTGTGTGATGTGTTTCAATCTATGGGATGGTTGCCAACTCGCATGCACCGTCCATTTTACAGTAAAAGTGCATTTGTGTACAGGCTTATTTCATTTAAGTTCCTGGGGCTGGATTCAGAAAGCACTTACAATGATGTAACTCTGAGATACATCCCTCCACAATAAAATTTGGAAAACATTTTTGAATTATAAGTTTCTGCCTTCCAGAGCTCAGATTGTTGTTTTATTCTGATTATCTGTTTACTTCATTTTCAATTATTGGATTTTCTGACCAGGGGAATTCAGATCTACAGAAATTAAACGTAACATTCATATTAAGAAAACTTGCTCAGACATAAAAAATATTAAATAAAAAGTTGAATATTCAGTCTCAATTTGTACAATATTCAATTTTCATATTTCAGCTCAATCTTCCAGAGTTTTCTTCCTGATCTAAGTACTAAATGGAAAGATGCATGTGAACTAGACAACCTAACCCACATGTTTCATCAGCAGTTACTTGTTGGCAGCTGAAAAGTCTGGAGTATATAGGAAAAGTGATGAAATGATGTTAAGATGTGCAGTGGTGGTGATGGTAGTGGTGTTAGCAGTGGTGGTGATGGTGGTGGTGGATGTAGTGCTAGAAGAGGTAATGGTGGAGGATGTGGTGTTAGTGGAGGTGGTGATGATAGTGTTGGTGAATGTGGTGTTGGTTGAGGTTGTGGTGGTGGTGGGTGTTAGTGGAAGTGATGATGGTGGATTAGGTGTTAGCAAAGTTGGTGGATGTGGTGTTAGTTTATGTAGTGGTGGTGGATGTCGTGCTAGTGGAGGTGGTGGAGGTGGTGGATGTGGTGTTAGTGGAAGTGATGATGGTGGATTAGGTGTTAGTAAAGGAGGTGGATGTGGTGTTAGGTAGTGGTGGTGGATGTCATGCTAGTAGAGGTGGTGTTTGTGGAGGTGATGGAGGTGGTGGGTGGTGGATGTGGCATTAGTAGAGGTGATGGTGGTGGTGGATGTGGTGTTGGCTAAGGTGGAGGTGGTGTGATTTGGGACAATGACGATCAGGGTGAGTCACATCTTGAACTGACCTCCTTTGACCAGACCTCACAGACGGTGTTGGTGGTGCTGGAGGAGGCCTGGGGGGGTGAGGGGGCAGCCACCGTCACACTTTCACCTTCACACAACATCGGCTAGCAATGTTCAGTCAATCAATATTGCATCTCTACCTCAGCTAACTTAGGCTCTCTTACAGGATGGCCTGGATGAAGACACATGACTAGAGAATAACATGCTTTCTCAATCAACCAAAATGAGATAAGAAAACACATAAAGAAAACACAATGACCTATCAATGGTTGGAAAACAGATTTTCCTTTTGTTGAAGTACTATTACTCTCAAATAGGGATCATTTTCTTTTCTTGGAGAAATAAAAACTAAATGTTTCATCTATAGTATTCATTTCTAAACATTTTTCTGTAATGCGATAGTGCAACCACTAGCTCCAGATGGGCTTTCATTGAGATTTTTTTTTCAAAATTAATTTCACTTATTCGTGTATAGCAAAAATAGGGTTGGGAATGTCTTCAATAATTTAAAAAATAACAAGTCTGCATAGTAAGAGGAGAGGAAATAAAAGAAACTGGTGGGAAAGAAATATAACAGTGTTAATGTCACTACCAAGCAATCGTCCTGAGCAGCTCAAGCCATACATTATGTACCCAAGAGCAGCTCCATTCATATTCCTTCCAAGCCAGGCAGCCTCCACCATTAGTAAAGGAACATCCAAATTAAAATCTGAATATAGGAGATAAAGCAGGAGTACCCTTAATAAGCCATTGTCAATTAGGGTGATTCATGATTGCCTCATGTAATCTTTCTTCATCAAATAACAAGACCCTAAGACAATGCAAGGCTTCACTTCTAGAATATATAACTCGTAACCATTTCATCATCTTAAACAATGCTTTAAATATATTTCAAATGCAATGACATTCCCTTCATACAAGTGTAACAGAACAGCCAAATCAGTTGGCCTGGTCTTCCTACCAGCAGCCATTGCATATTAGAGTCCGGCCATTAGGACTTGAAGCAAGAATCAACAGGCACCAACAGTGATATACACCGAGTGCAAAAATTTGGGGAAATGTTAGGTGCTGTAGGGACAAAAAAACTTGACAGAGTTACACCACTGAACCTTGAAATGAGAAGACCACACACCTGTTGGGAGGTATCACTTTCTGCCCCATGGCCAAGGAGTAGGCTTGGGGACGTGTCTAGGGCAATGTGGGTGACACGTGCCGGCGTGGGCGGTGAGAAGTTCGATGCTATGGAGGCTCCCAGGTCACCCGACTCTCCCTGTGCCCCGCTAGTGTCTGTGGGGAAGCAGTTTTTATGACAAGTGGCTAAGTTATGTTTTTCTCTATTCTGGGATTTTCCACCACAGCAATTACATTCACACATTTTAGTGGTGAAAATGCCTCAGCTATGAGTAATTTATATACTGCTAAATAAAAGTGATATGTACTTGATCTTGAGCCAACACTATATCCTTTTTATAAAAACAACATATGGTTAAAAATTCTGAACTTTATACACAAAATTACACTAAGAATTGCAACTTAATAAATGCTGGAACACAAATATTCCGAGCAACATTGACTAGCTGATAAATGAAACATAAATCCATCTCTACTTGTATAACTATGGTTCCCCTTAACATTATGGCACCAAGAAAATAAGTTTAAGTACTCTTTTTAAAAGCACAATAATTTCTATGGAGCTTCATTTAAATATAAATTCAACTGTAATCAGATAAATCACAAAAAGATAGAAAATAAAAATAAGGTGCTTGGCATGCAGAGAAAAGTTTATACAAAGCTTAGGATCACAACACTGAAAATGAAGTTACATTGTAAAATTACAATGTAAAAACACTTGACCCAGCTAAAGAAGACCTGCCACCAAATGCATTCATCATTAAAAAAAGGAGAGATTAAACACAGGCACTGGACCTCGCACCAGCCCTGACTCACTACCCGTGCCCAGGCCAGCAGAAAGGCTCTAATAGTTCCTCTGGCAAGGCATCCTGCAAAGCATTGTTCAAGGGTTCAGTACACTGGTCAGCAATATGTGTTAATCAGCTATCCATTTATTCCCTTATTCCTATCCTGCTAGTAAATCAGAACAATGTGAGGGAACTGGTTCAACGATTAAAGGAAATATTTTTTTGTTATAATTGATAATGATAATGCTACTAGTAATAATAAGTAGTGTGACCCTTGACTAATTAATATATGTAGCCACTTTTTATCTCAAATCAATTTCCATTACCAGAGGATGACAATTATTCCACAGAGGTATCTCAACACCAGCCTCTTCAACCAGTCACACACCAACTCATATTTTTCAGGTGATGGCAATAATTAAAGGGAAGCTACCACTCTGTCAGGACTTTAGAAAGAGGCAGGACACACAGATTTCTATATGCCAGACACTCAAGTGGACAGCACACAGTTGAGGCACACTGCTCTCACACAGGACATGGTGCAGGAGGCAACAAAACAACAGCAACACAGCAGACCCATCTGAGCCCCGAATCATTACCAGGGAAGCCAGTGGATGGTACCTGGGTCAATAGATGCTTCAGCAGAAGCCACTGCCTCCCCAAGTACTTCCTTGTTACCCTGAGACTCTGTATCTTTGGTGTCTTCAAAAATTAAAAAGTATGAATGTTAGGATCTGGAGAGGGATGGAACCATTGTGACTACCTTTAATCAGCAAACGAGGAATCTTAAGTATTTTCTAATCTTTTCTAGGCATAATCAATTGTTTCTGTGCAAAATGAAAAACAAATGCACTTAATCTGTGCAAGATGTTCTATACTACTAATACTTATTCAATGAAGTGGAGCACAGACCCAAGTTAGAATGAGTAAAATTATTTATTCAAGACCACTTGTCTCAACTCAGATTCAGGGCCTGACTATTTAAGTCAGTCACTCCATTCTTGCCCCATGACAGGACCTTCATTTTGCACACCTGCACCTACCCTAGACTGTTCACTGTGTTCAAACATCGTATGTCTTTCACCTGCATCTGATGCTGTTGCTCAGTTCTCAGTCCTCAGTCCTCTTAATTAAAGTGGTACACACAGCTGGTCACCACTATTCTCCCTTGCATAAACTGGTTCTTTGTTCACTAAATTAATCAACTCTTCATATAATGATCTCCATTTCCTGTTAGAATAAGCTAACACATTTGCATGGTAACTTACTTTAACATAAAGTAAGTTGGCAGCATTATCATTACATTCAGTGAAATATAAGGGAAAGACCTGCCACACACAAAGAATTGATCTATCAAGAATAAATGCTTTTTACAAAACCCCGCCCAGGAATCAAACCCAGGCCCTCGAGATACAAGGCGGACACTATGGGCCTGAGCCAAAGGGTACAACCCGGCTGAAGGCCTTCATAGTCCTTATCCACATCTCAGGCCATTACAGGATAAAACAATATGATAGCAGCCATAAAATCATGGAACCTCAATAGAACTGAATTGCTGCAACTGAGTTTTCTGCAAAGCTGCTGTGAAATATCAAAAAATTATAACATCTGAGCACAATGGATACTAGATATACATTAGTATCAGACTACCAGTAATTACTTTTAGAAGACACTAGGACAAAAAAACATAAAGTAACCCACACACCCATAAAAGTGAATTGATGACAACTACAAAATTACATCTTATTTATAACAAACTGGTTAGCATGGTAAGGATTGTGTACTTCAGGCTTATTAATATATCTATAGGCCACCATTGAAGTGAAAATGTTTCTTGAACGATGAAAAAAAATATAGTAAATGCCTGAATTATATCATTGTGCTGCCCAAACTGACCAAATACAGTGACCTCACCTTAGTAACATATAGTGAAACCAAATTGTCAAGTCTGTTTTGGCGTTGGCTCCTGCGGGTCAATTTCTCCCCTCTGCTCTGCCACACAGTCCCAACACCTATTTTTTCCTCTAATATTTTTTTTTTTTTACGTCGCGGCCTATTGCGCCGGTAGGCTTCTTCCCGGTGGGGCCTGATGGTCGGCCCAAGGCGATAGATAGATGTTGGGACTGTGTGGCAGAGAAGAAGGGAGGAGAGAACTTTTGGGAGCCTATGCCAGACCAGCCTCAACATATTTGGAAGACTAAAGCCCTGCCTCGAATGATAACCAAGCATCCCTAAGTGGTCACCTAGCTCCTCATCTCCCTACACCCAGGTAATGTACTACTATCAGTGAATAGCCCACAATCATTCCTTCCCTTCATTGGTCACAAATTCTTATTTCTCATTACCGTTAGAGTTGAATCTGGTGGCAGCAAGGTGGGGGCCTCGGCGGGGGGACATGGTGAGGGGTGTGCCCGACGAGGACTGTTCCGCTGAGGAGTAGTCAGCCGCATAGTCTGTCGTGCTGTCCTGCCTCTCTACACTCACATCTGGCGGTGAATGGAAAATCAATCATTTCAAGTTCAAATCTATACAAACCACTAAAATTATAGTTTTTTTTTTTTTTTTTTTTCAATTACTGTTACTGGCTATATGTATACTGAAAACCTGTTACTCTTTAGTAGGCTAAACACACATACACACACAAAAAAAAAAAATCCTGAAGATTCTGGTAAGGTGATGAAAGAAAATGGAATTAGCTAAGCTAAGGACCAGTCAAACCTCAAAGAAAGATTTCAACACCTTGGACATGGGAAGTAGCACTGGAGCTTATAATTATGTGCAGAAGTCTGGCATCAAAAGAGAGACAATAGAGAAACCCAAACACAATCAACATTATAAACAGTTGCTTAGCATCCCTGTAGCAACAGAGGACCTGAAAGCATAAAATATACAAGATAGGAGTGCAATGGAAAATATCAATACATATGAGGAAAGGGAAGAGACTGCCCAAAGTCCAGGACCTGCACAGAAAGATAGTGAAGTCTTCGGTCTGAATTGCCAACACCATCTGTCACCTTATCTTTGGTATACGTGATGTTTGATGTGGGTTTCGCCAGTCAAATAATGCAAAAGTAAAAATAAGACAAGTAGATATGGTTGTCAGTGATGATTCGCATATTAAGATTTCTATATCAGAATAGTGTGTCAACCACTGAGTGCGTTGAGTGTAATTATGAATAGTACAACGTTGTTGAGTGAGGTCTTTTTAAATATCTGAATCATGCCAGACATGAGGACCGGCAGCATCAAAATCTTTGAAATATGTATAATGAGTACAAACTGTTGTTGCTTAAAGATTTTGTCCCTACACCGAGGGACCTTGGGCCTTTGTCTGGTGACGACCCATGAAGAGGGTGACGACTGACCAACTCGATAAGCTAACACCAGCCAGGGCAGTCTGTTGGCAAGGACTGGAATGCCTCAGATGAGTAAAGTAGATCATGTACTGTTTCTAGAGGAAAAAAAGCAAATCCATATTTTTCAGCAGCAGATTTGGGCAAATACATACTATAACAATCCTTCCTCTTCAGTGTTTCAGGGGCTGGGTAGCCCTATCAAAACCCCCTCACTGAAGCAGCAGCCGTTCTACGCATGCTGTATAGACACGCCCAGCTAGGAGTGGGGCGGGGCCTTCACGAACGTACCCATGGAGGAATATCGCAACACCTACACCGCCATTATGCCTAACAAGTCGGTGGGATTACGGTTCACGCCGTGAAGGACAGACCCAGCGGCGGGCAACAGCAGACACATGAAGGGGCGGTCACCAGCCTGGGAGTCATGGCGGCGGGGAGGGGCTCGGCGGACAAATTCACAATTCCTTACTGAGCTAGTGGAATGTGATCAGCGACACAGAAGCCGTTGACACTCACCTCGAGACGTGTGTCACCCACGTGGCGCGGCGCTGACACTGCCATCAGCTGATCACTGTTTACTTCGTGTCGGCCGTGTGCCATGTGGCGGCTCAACAGATCAAGTTTCCATTTAAGTATTTTAATACCCTTACCGTCACGCAATGGTGGGCACCGCTAACCGAAAAGTTAGCTTCCCTAACTGGTAATCCACTAAAAAGTTAGCTTCACTTACGCTAAACCGCTAAGCTGATAAAGAAATTTGTGGAAGCTAACACTAATCGCTAACCGCTAACTTTTTTGTTTATGGATTTAGCTTCGACTTAGTATTTTGGCTCTAAAACCCTTACAATCAGACCTAGTGACCTGAAATTTCATTATGTTGTAGCTTAGACAGAGCTTTCCAGAACGGTATAGCATGTCATAATCAGATGATGATCAAACTGGGAGGCATGCGCTGGGTGTGTCCTCTTGACATGTGGCCAAGTTGTAAAGGCTCGCCGTCTGTCCGTTAATGATGATCCTCTTGGGGTGGCACAGGACGCACCGGAAGTGCAAGACACTGGCGTTCATCATATCTCTTGATTTAAAGACAAAGTACTTCTCCAGGTGGGGCCACGGGTTCTGAAACTTCTGGGACTCCTGGCCGTCAGCTTGAGCGTGTACTCCGCCTCACCCACAGCTGCTGCCAACTCCTTAACAGGGTCCAGCATCCCCAGGCGGAACAAAAACGTCCTCACTCGGGTCACCTTCCATGACGTTGATGATGATAAAGCGACAATACTGAACGCAACGACAACACGGTGACAACGTCGCAGCTGAACTGAACAAAGTTCATGCTGCACAAAGATGTCCATCGCAGTGAAACACGCGGACTTTCGGAATAATGCCCATTAAAAATTGGTTCAGTTTTTATGACTTCATTTGCTATAAATTAGAGTATGTCGTTCCTCAATCAATAGAAGTAATGATGCTACTAATAATGATGACAATAATAATAATAATAATAATAATAATAATAATAATAATAATAATAATAATAATGAAAGCAGCGGTGGGAGGTTGTGGTCCGCGCACAGGAGCAGTGAGTGTGGCTTCTTGTTCGAGTATATCTCACCAAGGTCGTGCATTCACAGTGATATACAGACGGCTGCCTGCGCAATAATTTTCACATTCATGGCATCCAGCAGGCTTAAAATCGTTGTGGTACCCCTCGAGTAGAAAACCGGCGATATTATAGTCAAGAAAGCCAATACAGAAAGAAAAAAAAAAAAAAATCCCCCTCCCACATGCAATAAAAACTAACCATGAAAGAACAAGCTGGGGTCGAGTGAGCCTTCAAGCTTGTGAATTCCCACGTAATGACAAGATGGGGTTTTCATGGCCGTGTGGGGAAGATCAATAACTAGGCTACACTGAAAACTCCTTAAACGTATTCAGCTTCTGCTTTTCACACGTTCCTTGCTGTGGCTGTTGTCAATGCCTATAACTCCAAAATAATGCCATTGCGATGTTTGAGCACTACTTCTCCTTCGACCCTTTGTGTAAGCCTGGGATCATGACCTTGTGAGCCGCGTTACTGAGCCGTGCGAGCGACAGAGAGCGCGTCATGCAAGGTGATGATCCTGTTCGGTAATCTCAGACGCTTCCGCCTCTCATATCAACTATCTCCAACAAGGTTCTCATGAGCGTTTTTGTAGGTTCATGGGATAGAAGAACAGTCGAACTACCGTCGGGGTTGTAAAATTACCCCTGGAAACGCTTATAACTCCTTCGAAAGCTTGGTTAAATGTATGTGTTTGGGCGCCGAAATGTTTAAGATGACCATGAGAGCCGTGAGACATACCTGGGTGGGAGTTGCTCCTGACGCCGTCCACCAGCACGTCCTTCCGCCGCGCCACCATCTTGCTCTCCTTGCTCAGTGTGCGGTGAAACTTCGTCTGAAAAAAAAGGAAGTTTGGTTAGAGACACCGATGGCGAGTATTGTGTTTGTTTTCGTCCCTTAGTGTCGACAGTAATGCGGCTGAATGATTACTTGTTACGTGTTTTGTCAGCGTTTTGATTTCTTTTATATATATTTTGAGTCCCTAAAATTATCCCTTTTGTGAGTATGCGTTTCACGTGTGTTTAAAGAGCGCCTTTTATTCTCGTCTCACACAACAGCGTTACGACACAAAGAATACATCCGAGCACAAAACAAGGAACACTGATAATAAAAGAGAGTAATACTGTAAAACACACGTACATGTAGGCTTAGATAGCTTGTGTAAACGGACCTCGAAATCATGAGGATGAGTGGAGCCGAAACAGTGATCACAGGTAAATACATCATTGGAAGTAAAACACGTACACGCCTAATAAAGCCTTAATAGTCACTGCCGACCTTAGAACCGTAGCATTAATATAGTAACGCCGCATAAGAGATGTTTAAACTATCGTCTATATAAACATTCTACCGCAATCTGGAAGTGTTATTATATTTCTGCCATACAAAACTGACTGACTGAATTTTGGACCGTCTATATAGAGTTCCACCGCCGCCTAAGGGTTAAACTATGGAGCAGCCTGGACACTGAAATCATCCTGTCCTGTCCGAAAGCAATTATACTACGTCACGCTGATATTGGATTAACGCACCCTTAATCGATCAAGGCCTCTTTGCCATGACTTAAAACTACTCTTTCATTCTGGCCAAATAAAAAGTATGAAAAAGTAGTTTATCACCCGCTGGATAATATTTTGTGTTTATATAAAAATGTGAAAATGGACCAACGGACAGTCAGACAGGTTTTTAGTACGATGAATTTCAATGTAATTTTATAAAGAGCGGACACGCAATTCAGACCGTGCAGCGCGGCCGTCACGAAATCAATATGATGGCGCGAAAACGTTGTTACACGGACGTGATTTGCATAATACCAAAACATTTCACGACTAAATGATTTCATCGTCGCCATTATATGTTGATTATCTCGGTTCCCTCCAATAATGAGTGTGTGTGTGTGTGTGTGTGTAAAACCTACCCAGCTGGGCATTGTCAGCACACACACACACACACACACACACACACACACAGGTAAGCACCAACCAGAAATGTATATAAATGCTTCCCTTTCCAACCAATTACTATCCATATAAACTTAACCATGAAGATTAACAGTAATTATGCAAATACATTAATACTACATACAGTAAACACGTGAAACTAAATCAACTTACCCAGCAGCTGACATTGTTAATATTGTTACACCGTTGTTGTTATCATTATTATTATTATTATTATTATTATTATTATTATTATTATTATTGTTATTAGCTTCACAACACGCAGACAAACAAATCATTAAGAAAGACACGAAAACACTTGACGGGACAACCTGGAAATGACCTCAACATCCTCCTGAGGGTCTTCAGGTAGAGGTGAATTAATTAAGGAAGGTCTCAGCAAGGAAGGTCTCGGGCTGGGTCTCGGGGTTATTTATGGCAAAGAAAAGAATATCAGAGAGAGAGAGAGAGAGAGAGAGAGAGAGAGAGAGAGAGAGAGAGAGAGAGAGAGAGAGAGAGAGAGAGAGAGAGAGAGAGAGAGATGTGTGTGTGTGTGTGTGTGTGTGTGTGTGTGTGTGTGTGTGTGTGTGTGTGTGTGTGTGTTAATATGTTTCAAGGTAAAAAAAAGTCACGAAAAGAGAAATGACAGAACCAATGTTGAAAAAATAAATAAACAAGCAGATCTTTTTACAGTCACACTTGAAAGATGTCGACGAAAACACCAGAGAAAAAAAAATAGACACCTACAAAAAATGGTCTTTCTTAATTGAGTTTGGTAAAAAAATATGTAAATAAAAAATAAAATAAAACATGGAAAAGGACACAGACAGACAACACCTCTTTTACATACGTACATACATCCACACAAAACAGACACAACACACAAAAAATATAGACAAAAAAACAAAGAATCCAAACTACACACTAGCAAAACATTATTAGCAAAACAATACTTAATGGAAACACTAACAACAACAAAACATAATAAGTAATGACGTATACGGTTATTACGAACATATATTTTTAGTCACCATATTAACTGAAGTATCAACAACCACATAAAAAAAAGTAAAATATCGAGGGAGAAATGTAAGTAAAAGAAGCATAAAGGATGGATGACAGAGTGGACTGGGGTGGAGAGAGAGGTGGGAGGGGTAGAGGGGGAAGGGGGAGAGTGACCGGGCCAGCGTTGCCAAATTATCGTACACACCGTATTCCATTTTCGTAGTTTCTGACTGATAAACTAAAGCAAAAACAAACAAAACAAACATCAATAAATTGCAGTTTCAACGCTAAATTTAATATCCTTTCGTTATTTCTGTAGGTACGAGAGTTTGAGGCTTAAAAATGATAAATACAATGTGGTGAATACGATAATTTGGCAACGCTGGACCGGGCGTGTAGGGTTGAGGCTTGAGGGACAGGGGAGTCTAAGGTTATATCCCGCCTATACATCACCTCCAGGCTTGACAGAGGGGCGCCGGTGGAAGGGAGAGGGAAGAGGGAAGAAAAGGGAGAGAGGGAAGTCAATCAAAAGTGTGAGAAGTCGACACAAGAGACGGAAATACGTGAAATGGGGATGTGGGGACTGTGGAAATGTGAGGAAAGCTGTCATGTGTGTGGGGGGGTGGGGTGGGGGGGGGAGGGGCAGTGTCGGCCCTTCCTATGCGCTCACGACGATCAATGTGTCGGGTTACAGATCACTGGGGGCCTTAGGATGTGTATATAAAACAACACAAAAAAATGAAAATCGGGCATGTCGAGATGGTTCTTTTGTTATTCCCCAACACATTCAAGCAAAAATTATATATATTTAATTACTTTACATCGTTTAGGACAGGGATATAACTTGTGAGGTGAATACATAATTATAAGGGAAAATGTGGACTGAGCCGCGCGCGGGAATGGGGGGGGAAGGCTAAAAAATAAATCCTCAGAAAGGGCCTCAGAAAGGATAGAACCGGCACTGGGTGTGGTGGGGTAGGAAAAACTATGAATATCTATTTGAAAATGGGAATTGGGAGATTTAGAGGAAGTTGATTTCCGTCAGTATGCAACTTGTGGGAACTGAATTACATGATAAGCTGAGTGTGCGTATGAGTGAGTGAAAGTGTGAGTTGCTGAGTGCGTGAACGAGTAAGTGAATAATCGAGTATTAAGTCAGTGAATCCAATATCAGTCAGTACATCAAACTACAAGCGACTGACAAAACAAGAACCCCAGGTAGAATTAGAACAAGGGACGAAGAAAAGGAGGAAAACACAACAGAATGATCAGCCTGGCGCCCGAAGATAACGCGGACGAGTAAAGTTAGAACATCAATAGTGACACAAGCGTTAGGAACCATCACACAGGGCGACATGTAGGGGCGAGAACATCATTTCCCGTTATCTGTTATATTAAGGGATAAGTAAGAGAAAATGGGTACGCGTTAAAAAGGGAGGACGGAGTTAATTAATATGAGCCTCGTTAGTAGAGAGGAGCGGAAAAGGATCACGCTAAGAAGGAAAAAAGAATATAGACTACGTAAAAATGAGATGAAGGGAGAAAAAAATGATTAATATGGTAGTTAAAAGGGAGAGAAAAAGGAAAATCACGTTAATGAGAGAGAAGGGAGAATAGAGATTAAAAACTTACTCTCAATAGCAGAAAAAAGGAAGGATTGAGAGTGTGGGGCATGAAACTCGTATTAGGAGAGGTAGGAGAGGTAATCAAGTAAGAAAAATAAGTTAGGTAGAAGGGAAATTTTGCTCTAGTAAGGGACAGGGGAGGAACGAGAGGAAAAGGATAATAATGAGGAGGAAGAAGAGGAAAACGAAGGGAATGAGAGGAAAGTTAAAAGGAGGAAGAAGAGGAGGAGGAGGAGTCAAGGTGGGGAAATGAGGAGTTAAGAGGAACAAGAGGAAAAGGATAATAATGAGGAGGAAGAGGAGGAAAAGGAGGGGAATGAAGGGAATGTTAAGGGGAGGAAGAAGAGGAAGAGGATTCAAGATGGGGAGATGGGGAGCTAAGAGGAACGAGAGGAAAAGAATAATAATAATGAGGAAGAGGAGGAAAAGGATGGAAGGGAAAATTAAGGAGAGGAAGAGGAGGAGGGGGAAGGGCACATTAGTTACGAAATCGAGGCACACGTTAAGCAAATGAATCACGCTAGGCTGGGATGGCACAGGAGGGGTGGGGTGGGGTGGGGGAGACTGTAAAGGGGAGGCAAGGGAGGGGCGTAAAGGGTCGCGGGAAGGAGGGGAAATTGGCGTTAGTGGAGCATGGGGAGGCGTTAGTGGCTTTGGGAGGTTATTATTGTAAAGTGTAGCCGTGGTGTTAAACCTTACGTGGCTCTTCTCGAGACAAACCTTCAGTCTGAGCTCGGCAGCCATCTTTTTAACTCTCTGGGCGAGGAGAAAAGACGAGGAGAGAAGAGTTAAGACGATGGTAATGATAATAGTAATAATAATAATAATAATAATAATAATAATAATAATAATAATAATAATAATAATACATTCATAATAACTAATAAATTAAAAGCAGTGATTTAGGTAAAGTTTAGTGTTGAATTTGCCCTGTGTGTGTGTGTGTGTGTGTGTGTGTGTGTGTGTGTGTGTGTTGATGGTCATGACTACTAAAATTCTGAAAAAGGAAAATAGTAAACACTTGATTAACACACACACACACACACACACACACACACACACACACACATCCGTTACCTACTTCCTTGATAACGCATTTATAAGAAGAAAAAAAAATAAGCTACCCGCGTTTCCCGGAAGAGAATGAGATAGTGTGTGTGTGTGTGTGTGTGTGTGTGTGTGTGTGTGTGTGTGTGTGTGTGTGTGTGTGTGTGTGTGTGTTGATAATAATAAAAAGATGCAAAAAAAGTAGCAATAATAATTCCACCAGTCTGCCGGCACTGCCATACGAACATGCACAGAAGAAAGTAAATCTACCAACACTTGATGAGAGAAGCGAGGGAGGAGTGACATAATTAAGATGGATAGAGAAGCGAGGGGCTACGAAAAAGTCGACAAAGATGATTTATATGACAGTGGAGGAAAAAGAGGACACGAGTACAAATTAAACAAGCCTAGAATGTAAAAAATATCAAGAAATTCAGTTGCCCACGAGTTTCAGGATAAGATGGATAAATATGGATATGGAGGCGGGATAAAACGAGAATATTTAAACGATTATGACTCAAATTATGTAAACTGTAACTAGATAAACATGACTGCACACACACACACACACACACACACACACACACACACACACACACACAGTTCGCGTGGCCATACACATTATTCTCCCTATTAATGAGTCGTGTCCACGCTGCAAACACGCAATTAACGACACTTTTAATGGGCCCCGAGCGTTGTTACAATGTCCCTCTGATGTAAAAAGCAGCGTCACCTTACCTGCCCTCCCCAACCCCCCCCACACACACACATTTTACCTGCAACAACAACTAAAACAATAACATCCAAAACTTCGACCACCATCACTACTACCAGCGAATACTATGACCACCACCACCACCACCAGTACCTCCATCAAAGCCACTACAACCCCACCGCTCCACCGCCATCACTACCCATTATTACGACAACCACGACCACCACCACCACCAAAAACCTCCATCAAAGCCATTACAACCACTCCACCACAACCCCCACCTCCACCATTCCCACCACTACCACCATCATCACCACCACTGCATCTAACCACTACGACACACACCATTATCATAACCCATCAACACTAACAACCACCACAATTCACAACCATCATCAACTCAAACCACTACCATAACAACCACCATCACCACCACACTCTTCACTGTCACTACTTTTGTTCACGTCTTTGCAAACACACAATACTTTCTAAATCTAAAAATCTCTCTACCTTCTTTTTTTACGACAAAGGAAGCAGCTCTAGGGCAACAAAAAGAGAGTATAGAAAAAAAAAGCCCGCTAATCGCTGCTCCTACAAAAGATACGAGTGAAAACTGGCCACAAGAGAGGTCAGTTTCGAGTGGAGAGGTTTCCTGATACACTCCTCCTCCTGTACAGAACTAACTTGACGGTCCCTTCCTTATCCTCTCCTTTCCCTCATTCCCTCTACACGTCCCTCCCTTTATCCCTTCAGCATCCATCTTCCCATTCTTCATCTTCACCACACACCCTTATCGCTACTCCTATACCCTCCCCTCTTCTCTTTCTCTTCTCTCCCTCTCTACACCTTCTTTCCACCCTTCCCTCTGCATCCATTCAGCCACATTTTGCTTTTTATCAAATATTCTATAGACGGAAAAAATGACGTGACTGATTAGTGAGGAGAAAGGTAGATGCAGGTGAGAAAATGCGATGTTGTTAATTAATAATGTCATATGGTGTTATAAATTTTTCTGCAATTTCGGCTGTTTGAGTGAGAAATGGGGGAGGAGAGAGAGAGAGAGAGAGAGAGAGAGAGAGAGAGAGAGAGAGAGAGAGAGAGAGAGAGAGAGAGAGAGAGAGAGAGAGAGAGAGAGAGAGAGAGAGAGAGAGAGAGAGAGAGAGAGAGAGAGAGAGAGAGAGAACCATCACCACCATCCATTAATGTTGCAGGAGCCATGAATGAGAGCGAGCGGACAACAGGCAATACTTTCTCTTTTTTTCCACCGCCGCATCATCGACAGTCAATCCCGCGGAGAGTAAAAATTCATGGGGTTTTTTTTTTTTTTTTTTTTTTTTTTTTTGCTGTTGCTTATTTTTTTCCTTTTGCGGTTTCAATTTAGTTCTCGCTGGATAAAAAAAATGTAGCTGATTCTAGTTGTGAGTATTTTTCTGGTATTCTTTCTGGCTGTGAGTATTTTTTTTGGGGGGGGGGGGGGTTGAGAGTATTTTTTTGGTTGTGAGTATAGTTTCTCGTTGTGAGTATTTTTTTCTGGTTGCGAGTATTTTTTCTGGTTGCGGGTATATATATTTTTTTTCTGGTTACGAGTTTTTTTCTGGTTGTGAGTATTTTTTTCTGGTTGTGGGTATTTTTTCTTGTTGCAATTATTTTTTCTGGTTGTGAGTATTTTTTCTGGTTGCAAGTATTTTTTTCTGGTTGAGTATATTTTTTCTGGTTGTGAGTATTTTTTTTCTGGTTGCGAGTATTTTTTTTTCTGGTTGCGAGTATTTTTTTTCTGGTTGCGAGTATTTTACATTCACTGTCACTGATGATTCGCCTGCCACCCGCCTTCTCCTGTTCCTGAAATATAACCGCTGCTAACTCGCTCTTCTCTCTCGCCTTCTGACCCCCTTTTTAGCGATTTCCATGTATATCCTCCATTCTTTTAAACACTACGAATACAGCTAACCTACTCCTTTTCTTTCGTCCATTACCCGTTTCCTAATAACATCATTCTCTTTCTTTTCTATATCCTATAAATACAGTTAATTTATTCCTTTTATTCTGCCTCACACAATCTCTAACAACGGCCATTTATCTGATACCTTTCAATTCATGACCTTTTATATTGTCTGCTAATCATCTTAATTTATTTGTAGCTCCCCATCCACCCATTCACCTACCAAGCAAACCTCACTCTTCTTTTTATGTTATTCACGCCAACTCACCATTCATCCTACCAGCACTAATTTACTCATGCATTCATCACTTACCCAGCGTCTCCTTTAGTCCCTTATTCAGACTATTATCGCATTTCCCTCCTCTTTGTACACTGACTCACCATTCATGTTTATCTTCACATACACCGCTTACTCACACACTTTCTTTACTTTCACCTGAACACACAATCGTCCTCCCCACCTGGTCCTTTGTTTAATCCCTTCCTCAACACACCTTACACCTTCCCCTTGCATACACACTTCCTTCGTAAGGAGACCCCACCACCTCCAGCCAAGTCATACCTCCCTTCCACTTCCTTTCTCACTCTCACGTTCAGCACCAAGGCTTCCCAACGACGAGGTTTCGGTATATTACAACAGGTGATGAATGAGCAGAATGCCTAAAGGATGATGTATAATACTTTTCCGGTAAGCAATAGAAATAACTACTCATGCACAATTTAAAGTCCATTACCGTACTTGACTCATTACTTGACTAGTTTTAGCCCAATAACCTATCGACACAACTACATTTTTTTTCTTCTTCCGGTTATCTATCTCTCTGCTATTTAATTCTTTTACTGCATTTTCTTTTGCCTCCACCCATTCACTGACTCAACCCATACTAATACAATGTTTTCTCACACACACATGCAACTTCCACCGTTCTATTTCACCTCTTTGTAATCAAGCACTTCCTCCCTTCCTTCTATTACTCCCACCCACTCAGTCACGGAATGGACTCCCTCTTTTATATTACCATCTTGCACTCACACCCCGGAAGAACTCCCTCTCCTCTGTTATCACCTCCCACTCAGCTTTCTCAGTTATATTACCACCTCAAAGCCACACATCTAAATAAATACCACGTTTCCATTGCCCTGAGACACACACACTCACCCAAAGTCATCACGAACTCATTAAGCAACTACCTTCCTAGTCTTTAGAATCAGATCCTACTCACTCACGCAAACAACAGCCACCATGGTCTTGGCTCCACCCACACGCCCGCCCACTCGCCGCCCACCACCAGCACTTGCGTGGGTTAGCGTGCCACATCTACATATATATTACGCCAATAGCACCCCACCGAGGCACTCCGCGGCTTAATTAAACTCCCTGGCACAGTGCAGGAAGGGGTGGACATTGATTCTGCGTTGACATTGGTTCCGGCACGCCCGCTGATGCGCACACACACGCATAAACAAGCAAGCAGACACGCATAGACAGGTGCAGCCCTCCGCCCTTCCTCCTATGCTCCACACACACGAGGGAAGGCATGACTCGGTGGAGGTGAAGGAAGAGTTGCCAGAAGAAAGAGGGAAAGGAGGAAGGCATATGATGGGGTTTGAGAGCCTCGAGCAAGACCGGCAGTTGATATGTTGCCTGGCTTCTACTCGGAAAGCTCGGGTTCCATCCCCGGCACTCAGTGGTGTTCATTACGGATATTTTCACTGTGTTATTGCAGTTTCTCTAACACTTCAAGGCGGTTTTTTTCTTCTTCTTTATATTACGAGAAGGAAGGAAGGAAGGAAGGATGGAAGGAAGGAAGGAAAAAAGGAAGGTAGGACAGAAATGACCGAGTTTGAAAAAAAATTAGAAGGGAAAAGAAAGGAAGAAAGGAAGGAAGGAAGGAAGCAAGGGCAGAAAAAAAATAGAAAGGAAAAAAGAAAGAAATATGAAAGAGAGGGAGGGAAGGAGGATGGAATAACGGAGAGAAAAAGAGGAAATGAAAGAGGGAAAGAAGGACGGATACAATAAAGGGAAAAAAAGAAAGGATAAGAAAACAAAAATTATTAATTCACCAAGGTAGAATAATGGAGAGGAAAAAGGAAAGGAAGGATTAAAGTAAAGAAGAAAGGAAGGAAGGAAGGAAGGAAGGAAAAACGCTCTCCTTCCTTGCTACACACGAAACTAAAACAAGAAAAAAAGAATTGTATGTTAGACTGAACTCGCCGCCTCGTTTTATCTCTGCTTTAACCTGAGCTTCCCTAATAAGCCCACGACTTGCCTGAGGGTTGCAAAGATGTTGTCTAATAGTAGTGTGTGTGGGGGGGTGGGGGGGGGTGGGGGGGAAGTGAAGTGAGTGTGTGGGTGAAGCGAAGTGTGTGAGGGAAGTGAAGTAAGTGTGTGGGGCAGTGGGGCAATTGAAGTGAGTGTGTGGGGCAATTGAAGTGAGTGTGTGGGGCAATTGAAGTAAGTGTGTGGGGAAGTGGAGTGTGTGGGGCAATTGAAGTGAGTGTGGGGGTAAAGTGAAATGAGTGTGTAGGTAGGTAGAAGAATGTGTGTGTGTGTGTGTGTGTGTGTGTGTGTGTGTGTGGAGGGTACGTCTATCTTCCTTTCTATCTCACGAATGGTTGACTGGAAGGAATATAATTATGACAATCACTGGAGGAGAGAAAAATTGAACCACTGGAAACTTTTTTCGGATCTACAACTACCAGGAAAAGTTACAATGAAGTCTGCCGCTCCTTCGTGTTATCTCTCAACGAAGTCATAAGGAGGAAGCAGTGCGATGGTTTGTGGGAAGGATGAGAAAGACAGGAAAAGTAGATGATAATGAGAAGAAAAAAAGCTACTGTGGAGGAAAGTTAGATTTTACTACATATCAGAAAAAAAATATAAACCCCCTGAATATTGAAAAGCTGAAGTGTACTAAAATGGAAAGCCTATAGACGGGTGAAGGGAAAATATCACTAACAACAAACATCAGCAAAAGAAAGATAAACTAGCAAGAAACGCCTTAAAGTATTCAAAGACCTCAGTTAAGGGGTGAAAGGAAGTTTGCCTAAGACTTCCAATTCCCTCTTCTATTTCCAATTTCCCCTGAGCCTGAGCCATTTGTCACCTCGCCCTGGGTACGAGCGGCGAGGCGAGCCAGGTGTGTGGACGGGGCGCGCAGGTGAGCTCTCAATTACCAGCCAATGTCACGGAGGCACCGAGGAGGACATGAATCAGGGGGGTAAACAAAGCAGGCACACACACACACACACACACACACACACACACACACACACACACACACACACACACACACACACACACACACTCTACGAGGAAGAAAAAAAGGAAAGAAGGAGGGAAGGGAGAAAGAAGAAAAGAAAGACGGACAGACAGACAGACAGACAGACAGAAAAGAAAGAAAATGAAAGAAAAAAAAGAAAAAAAGAAAGGAAGGAGGGAAGAAAGGAAAGAAGGAAGGAAGGAGAGAAGGAAGACGAGAAGTAATAAAAAAGAAAAAAAGAACACACACACACACACACACACACACACACACACACACACACACACACACACACACACACACGAAACCCACACACACACGATCGCATCTCATTAGCAAATTGGATGAAGCGAACAAAGTCGACTGATTGCTTATCTAAAGAGAATAATGACATCAGAGGATCATCCCATGCACCCAGTGAAAGCGAGAGAGAGAGAGAGAGAGAGAGAGAGAGAGAGAGAGAGAGAGAGAGAGAGAGAGAGAGAGAGAGAGAGAGAGAGAGAGAGAGCTAATAATCCGGTATATTAAGTCAAACATTCCCATTGGCGTCGCTCCTCTGTAATGACGCCGATTGATTGCCACGCGAGCACACCTGGATTACTGGACGCCACCACCTTCATCATACAGGCGAGGGACGTCAGGTGAGAACGAGGCGGAATAACAGGAATTCGCCGCATTGATAGACGTAAGTATAGTTGGAAATTTGTATCGTGTGCGGGGTAATGAAAGAGGCTGTGATTAGAAAGTGAAATGTGAATGCTTGACACCGCAGAGTTTTCCCGGTTATCTTCTCCATGGTTCCCTCGGGTTTTCCTTCTTCTATTCTTTTTTCTGCTTCGTCTCCTTCTACATCATCTTTATTTTTTATTTTTCCTTTTCTTCTTGCTTTTATTTCGCATTCTTCTTACTCGTCACATTGTTATATATTATTATTTTATTGCCATTATTTCTCTGAGTTTCCGCCTATCTTCAACCTATAATTGGCTTTTCCCCACCCAAAGGCATCTATCGTTATCATTATTACAGTTTTACATCGGCAGAGAAGACAATAAACAAATAAACAGACAGAGAGACACATATAAATCGACAGATAGATATAGACAGATAGACAAAGAGGCAGAGACAAGAGACAGCGACAGACAGACAGCGACAGAGACACAGAGATTGAAAGAAAAAATGAGACAAAAACAACAATAAAGGAAAGTTACCCATCCAGACAGACAGACATACAGACATCAACAAAGACAGACTGGTGGCAGCGCTCATGGGAACACGCAGCCTCTCGGGACACGTTCCTTCCAGTCTGCTTTATCCGCTCAACCTCCGAAAAGACGAGGCGCAAAGGGAGGTGACCAGCGGCGTCTCTTCGTCCTTAAAACTTTTCTGAAATCCCTAACTTTTTTATTGAGAGAGAGAGAGAGAGAGAGAGAGAGAGAGAGAGAGAGAGAGAAAGAAAGAAAGAAAGAAAGAAAGAAAGAAAGAAAGAAAGGAATGAAAGAGAGAGAGAAAAAATAGTTACTCTTTTGATCGGAGAGAGAGAGAGAGAGAGAGAGAGAGAGAGAGATGAACATGGTCGTTGCCACAGTAATGAAAGTGAAGAGGAGAAAGGAGTTAACTTTTGAGGCTGCAAGGGGACCACAAGTGCTTTCATCTTCCCCTCCGTGTGTGTCTTGTGTCTTGACCTTTGTGTGTGTGTGTGTGTGTGTGTGTGTGTGTGTGTGTGTGTGTGTGTGTGTGTGTGTGTGTGTGTGTGTGTGTGTGTGTTTCTATGAACTTGCGTGACTGTCTCTCTTTTCTCTTCTTCAGCGACATTTTGTATTCCTACCATCGACTTTCAATCTTACGTTATCACACACACACACACACACACACACACACACACACACACACACACACACACACATACGAACGCACACACGCACGGAAACAAAGGATATGATAGTTTATATCTGTCCACTCGCATCCAATTGAAATACCTTGAACAAAACCAACTAATCCTGATAAACACACACACACACACACACACACACACACACACACACACACACACACACACACACACACACACACACACTAAATCAATCTATCTATCAATACGAATATAAATGCTGTAATAAGATGATGAATAAATAAGGATAAATTAACAATAAATTATAAACAGCATATATGTAAAGAGACAAACCTAAACGAATCATCATAAATAAGAAGAAAAGAAGGACTAGATTAACACAGTAGATAAATGAAGAGACAAATTAGAAAAAAAAACATCAGAAATCAACAAAAGAAAATAAAAGAAGACAAAACCAAATATATGTACATACGTTAAATACTAATAACAAGATAAAAAAGAAAATAACACCCTCAGAATGTTACAGGATCCTATTTTTATACCCTTGAACCATTATCTTACACCATACAAAACACTAAACACACACACAGACTACACAACACACAGACACAACCCCCAAGCTTACCCTGAGAGTGGTGAAGAAAGAGGGCGCGGGGCGGGGCTGGGTGTTGGCGCGCGCCCTCTCCCCCTCCTCAGACTTGCGGGCGCCCAACGTCGGGGAGCCCTTGGGGGAGGCCTCGCTCGACCTGCCGGGAGAGAGAGGAATATATGAGAAGCGAGGCAGAGAAGGGACGGAGGGATATACAAGGGGGATTTAGAGAGTGAAAGAGCATGTGGTTATACATTTTAATAAACGCTAGAGGGGAGGAAAGGAAAAGGGAAGGAGGGATGAATAAGGAGAGATAAAGAGTGAGAAAGCAAATAGTTATACATCTTAAACGCTAGAGGGATGGGAAGGAAGGAAAGAGAGAGAGAGAGAGAGAGAGAGAGAGAGAGAGAGAGAGAGAGAGAGAGAGAGAGAGAGAGAGAGAGAGAGAGAGAGAGAGAGAAAGGGGGGGGAGGTCATACAACTTAATATTCGTGAGAGGTGAGGAAAGTACGAAGGGAGACAGGGCTGCATGAGGGAGAGAAATAGGAAGAGGGAGCATATGGCTATACATCTTAATACACGCGAGAAGGGAGAGAAAAGAAAAAAGTGAGAGGGATGTATAAGGGAGAAGGAGGTAGAGAGGGAGAGAGCTTATGGAACAACATCCTACATCCTACCTGATTTCTATGAATGGAGAGATACTAAATACTTGTAGAAATATTTAAAAGGAAAAATAGGGGAAGTGAGGATGAAAAATTGAATCTAAAGTAAAATCTGAGACGGAAAATAAAGAACAGGGAAAATCTGAGGTAAAGGGGACGAAAACAAGATGAGAAAGAAAGAAAGGAAAAAAATATCAGCAACAGAATAAAGTGTAAAAAAAAAGAGTGTGTGCTAAAGAGTGTTGATGGGAAGGACTCAAGAAAGGAGGATGAGGAAGGAGAAAGATATGAAAGGAAGGAAGGAAGGAAGGAAGGAAGGAAGGAAGGAAGGAAGGAAGGAAGGAAGGAAGGAAGAAAGGAAAGAAGGAAGGAAGGAAGGAAGAAAGGAATGAATGAATGAATGAATGAATGAATGAAGGAAGGAAGGAAGGAAGATAAGAATGGAGAAAGAAAAGGAAGGAGGGAAAAGACAGGTAAATGAAACAGGAAACGACAACTGGGGAATGAAATGGAAGGAAGAAAAAAAAAGGAGGAAGGGGAGGTGGAGTGGAAGAAAGAAGGAAGGAAGAAATAAAAGAGAGGAAAGACATGGAAGAAAAGTGGACCAGTGAGTGAAACAGGAAACGACAGTAGCAAGAAGATAGAAAGAAGGGAAAATAAAAAGGGGGAGGGGAGGAAGGGGAAGCGGAGTGTAGGAATAAAGGAAAGAATAGATAAAAGGGAGGAAAGACGAGGAGGAGAGATCAATGAGTGAAACAGGAGGCAACAACAACAACAAGTATATTTAAGGAGCAGGAAACGCGGAACAGGTGCAAGTGATCATTAACATTCCCCAGGTGGTTGTCAGTTGCAGGTCTCCTCTGATCCTCTCCTTAACATGCCTCCGCGAAACTGAGACCAAGGGAGAGAGGAATAGACGAGAGGAGAGACGAGGAGAGGAGATGGAGGAAAAGACAGGGAAGAAGGAAAGGAGACACTGAGGGAGAAGAGGAGAGGAGAAGGGGGTAAGGATAAGAGAAGGGAAAGATGAATTAAGGCAGAGAGGAAAGGGAAGGAAGGAAGGAAGGAAGGGAGGAGAAAGCGATGATAGCAAGATGGAGAAAGCTGAGAAGGAATGGGATGGAAGCGAGAGGGAGAGATGAATATGAGGGAGTACAGATGAAGGAATGAGAGGAGGAAAAAGAAAAAAGCAAGAGGTAGAGACGAAGACAGAAGTGAGGAGAAGAATCAGGGAGAGAAGTAGAAGAGAGAGGGTGAAGAAAAGAGAGGAGGCAGGAAAGGGAGAAAGCGTGAGGGAGATTATTATGAATAGAAAAAAAATGGAGAGTTTCAAAGGAGAGAAGGAGGAAGAGGAGGAAAGCGTAAAGGAGCGACGAAGAAAAAAGACTAAAGGAGAGGAACCAGGGAGAGAGGTTGGAGGGAAAGGGAGAGTAAGAGAGAGAAGGAAAGCATGAAGGAGAAACGAAGAGATTAAATGAAAGAAACGAGGGAGAGGAGGTAGAAGAGGAGGAAGACGTGAGGAAAGGACGAAGAAAGAAGAGTAAAGGAGAGGAACCGGGGACAAGAGTAAGAAGGAGAGGAAGAGGAAGAAAAGGAAAGCATGAGAGAGAGAGAGATAAAGAGGGTAAATGAAAGAAACGAGGGAGAGAGGGAAGTAAGAGGGAGAGACGGTGAATGAGCCAGGGGATGAGGAGTGAGGGAGTGAAGCGTGAGGGAGTGGAGGGAGGGGGAGCTGAAATGAGGCCGGAGGGGAGGCATGGCTGAAGTGTCGCATCAAAGGAGTATCGCCACTGAGGAGCCCCTAATGTTCCCACTTCGAACCCCACTTTTGGTTTGTGAAGAGAGTAAGATACAGATTCACCACTAATTAATGTTTTCTCGTTTTTGTTTTCTCTCGTTCATGATTCTTTTTTTGTTTTTTGCATTGATTTTCGAAAGTGTCTCAGCGTTTACTAGTCGTGTTTTTTGTTTTGTTTATTCTTCTGTGTGTGTGTGTGTGTGTGTGTGTGTGTGTGTGTGTGTGTGTGTGTGTGTGTGTGTGTGTGTGTGTGTATGTCTGTGTTTGTCTGTTTTTTCATATCTCTATCGGTATGAGTGTCTGCTTTTTGTCTGTATATGTTTGTATTTGAGTCTGTGTGTGTTTGTTTGTGTGTTTGTGCTTGTGGGGTGGGGGGTGGGGGTGCTCTCTCTCTCTCTCTCTCTCTCTCTCATGGCAACAGTTTACATTTTATTTCACTAACGAGGATCACGAGTAATAAATCATAAACGTCACATCACAGAGCTAGACAAACATCACTAACAACAAACAACTAACATCAAGCAGCGGACGTAAAATAAAAACAAAACGTGTATATATATCCCAGGCAGAATATTTATAACACAGCGAGGATAAACTGTTCAATAGCCTCATAGTTTATTATTCAGTTTTACACATTCGAATTACCTTTATTTAGTTTTGTGTAGCTTAATTGTGGGTTGTTTTCGTTATGGCAAACACTGCACGAACATAAACAATAGAGAGAGCAAACAGTTCTATATGTGCACTGTTTTATTTGGTTTATTTGTAAGTTTATATCTCCATTAAATTATCCTGTCTGCCTTGTTTACTTGTTTCCTCCATTTTCATCTGTCTGTCTGTATGTCTACCTGTCTCTTTGTCTGTCTGTCTCTCTGTTTGCATCTCTGTCTGTCTGTCTGTCTCCTTTTTTCTCTCTCTCAAAAACAAAAACAAAAAATACACACATTTACTCTTTACTTTCAACAGCGGGTTTTTCTCTAATGTAAAATACACTAACTAATTAATCCAATCACAATGCATTTAGTCTGTGTGTATACCTTCCATTAGCAGGAGCAACATGCTGTTATCACGTGCCGTTAGGGGAAGTCAAGGCAGCAAAAATGAAGCCGGGTCAAGGGACGCTTCCAGAGGCTCGATCGACGGCAATTATCAGTTATCCCTCAATCTATAAACGCTGGAGTCCTATTAAACGACTCATTTTCTCGTTTTATCCTCGTAAGATTTTCGTCTGGAGAGGCCATCAGCGGAAAGAAGGAAGGAAAGACGGGGAAAACGCTAGAAAATTGAGGATTGTATCAGGAAACCGTAAAGAAAACCTGAAAAGGACGGACAACGTTTTGGAAATGACGGAAAAAAGTAAAATTAACGGAAAAAACTAGAAAAGGGCAGAAAAGAGCTTGATAAAGAGCGGAAAACAACCAGGAAAGGGTAAAAAAAAACTCTGAAAAGCGAAAATGAGGTGGTATAGAAAGTAAGGGCTGAAGGGGACGAAAAGTAAATGAAAAATGACAGAAGCGTTGAAAAGGGCAGAAAAGATTTGGAGAACGAAAAAGCTTAAAAGGTCTGTAAAGAGCTGAAAAAAAGGCACAAAAAAAGCTGGAAAGGACGGAAAAGCTTAAAAAAACGGAATAGATCTGAATGGGACAAAAAGAGAGCTGAAAAAGAAGAGTGAGTGAGGAAAAGAGCGTCAAAAGAGCTGGAAAGTGTGGAAAAGAACTAGAAAGGATGGAGAAGAAATAAAAAAAAAGTACGGAAAAGACTTAGGAGTGAAAAGAGCTGGAAAAAAAAGGAAAGGGGCTGTAAAAAAGGTGTGAAAAGGTGAGGGATACATTGACTACAAGGAAAACAATAGAAGGTGAGACAGGCGAACGAAATTAATAACAGAGCTCAGAGGAAGGAGGTGGGGAGACCTGAGCTACTGGGAACCGCTGAGCCTCAATAATGAAGAGCACGGACAGGGAGAACACCGAGGGCTTTGTTTGGGGTCGCAATACAGCCATAAAACCCTTCGTTCGTTTCTCGGAAGGTACGGCTGAGTCTTTGTCATGAAAGCTACCGAAGGAAAACACGTCGATGCCTCTGTTTTGGGAGGTCATGACCCAGCTTGTATCTGCTGAGTCTTTGTCCTGAAATCGATAGAAGAACACATCGCTGCCCTATTTCTGAGTTTTGGTGAGGTCATGACCCCGTTCGTGTCTGGGAACATAAGAGCATTAGGAGTCTGCAGGAGGCCAGTAGGGGAACACATTGCTGCCCTGGTTATGTGAGTTTTAGTGAGGCTGTGATCTCCTTTGCTTGTAATTGAGAATGTATACAGCTGAGTCTTTGTCCTGATATCTACTGAAGGGGAACGCACCGCTGTCCCTGTTTTAGTTTCTTGGTAAGGTCATGAACCCTAATTGTGTCCGAGTCTTTGTCTAGAAATCTGCCGAAGAGGAAGACAACGCTGCCTCTGTTTTGTGAGGGTACAGCTGAGTTTGGCCTGATATCTACTAAGGGGAAACACACTCCTACCTAGTTTTTTAGTCGTAGTGAGACCGTGACCCTTATTCCTGTGTCTGAGAAGGTACAGTTGAGCCTTTGTTTTGATATCTACTGAAAGGGAACATATTTCTGCCTTTGTTTTGAAGTTTTAATGAGGTCATGATCTCCGCTTGTGTCTGAGAAGGTACAGATAAGTAAGTCTTTGTCCTGAAATCTAGCGAAGGGGAACAGATGTTTGTCACTGTTTTTTTTTTTTTTTTTTTTTTTTACATCAAAGGATACGGCTCAAGGGCAACAAAAAGAGTAAAAAAAAAAAGCCGTGCCTCCCTTGCCTGTGTTTGGGTCTTTGTCCTAAACTCTACCGAAGGGGAACACATCGAAGCCTCTGTCTTGGAAGCTTCAGGGAGGCCGTGGCCCCTTCTCGTGTCTGGGCCATTGGCGATGAAGGGGCCAGTGTCCTCCAGCGCCATCGAGAAGGGCGTATCATGACATCTCAGATAAGAAAGTAGTGTTTATGGTGCTGACCCGTGGTGATGCGTGGTGTTGTGTAGTGTTTTTTTATGTGTTTGGGTGTTGTATGAGAGGGTAATGAACGCTGAGGAATGAATAATTACGTGTGTGTGTGTGTGTGTGTGTGTGTGTGTGTGTGTGTATAGGAAAGACGTGATAGATAGATAGATAGATAAATAGTAGGATAATGAGAGAGATAGGAAACGAAAACGGCAAGCAGACAGATAGATCGACTCAGACAGAAAGACAGACAAAAAGACAGAGAAAGAGACAGAAAGATCGACAGACAGACGGACAGACAAAGACAGCGGCGACTGGTGGAACAAAGGCATTTATAGGAAAGAAGGAAAGAGGAGCCCAAAGCCAAAGGAACGAAAAGAGGCAGAAAATGAAATCCCCAATTAGAGGAAGGAAAAATTACAATGAAAAGAAATGAGACTCGAAACTGGATTAGCCTTCTTTAGTGGCCTTTGACGAGACAAGACAAGACTCGAGCCGGACAGGACCTCCCTCCCTCTCTCCCTCTTTACCTCCTGTCTTTTTTCGTCTTTCCTTCCCTGCTTTTCAATCTTTCATTCTGTTTTTCCCCATCTTTCCCTCTCTCTCTTTCTCTCTTTCCCTCACTCTCTTTTTTTCTCTTCCCTTCCCTTTCTTTCTCCCTCTCTACGTCCCTCTCTTACTCTCTCTTTCCCTTCCTTTTCCTCCGCCCGTTCTCTATCTTTTCTTGCCTCTTTTTCTCCCTCTTTCCCTCCTTCTCTTTCTCCCTCTTTCATTTCTTCTCCTGTTTTCTCTATTCCTCCCCTCTTTCTCCCCCTTTTCCTCCCTCTCCCCCACTTTCTTTTTCCTCCTCTCCCTTCACCTCTTCCTCCTCCTCCCTCCTCGCGTGTCGACTGGTCAATTGTTCCCGGCAGACAAAGAGCGTCGTTCATGTCCTTATCGATCTCCGAAATTGTCTTCCTTCCGGGGTGCTCTCATCATGCCCTTCCAGACCGTCTCCCCCGAAAAGCCCGAGGGAAGAAGGACAGATGGAGGCGTGGCTGATGGGACACTCTGGAGGCCGGGGACGGAAGAGGATGAAGAAGCTGGTTATTTGTTTTCCTTTTCGTCTTCCTTTTCCTTTAATGGGTTTTTTGGGACGGAAGGCACCATGGTTGACTGGACAATCTGGACGCCGTTGACTGAAGAGGGTTAAGAGATTGGGTTATGTTTGGTTCCCGTCTCGTCACCCGTTTTCTTTAGTGTGTTTTGGGTTGGAAAATCTAAAAAAAAAAAAAGAGACTACAAAAGGGTAAAACTAACTGAAAACTCTTTAATCCGTGACCTGAAGAGTGTTTTAAAGGGTTGTTCTTATCTTTTTTTTTGTCTCGTTTGTTTGGTTGCAAGATCTGAAAACGTGTTGGGGAAGGGAGTAGAGGAGGAGAAGATGCAAAGTTGCTAACACTATCTTATGAAATCCTTGGAATGAAGAGGATTAAGGGCCGCTTTCACAGTCGTTTTGTTTGTTTTGATCGTTATCATTGGCGGCGATGGCTGCTACAGTATTTCCACTTAGCCTAATGGGTAGTGGCGGCTGCGTGGTTAGCCTAGCCACGCACCTTGCCATGGACACACTCTCAACACCTCTCGCTTCCTCTGCAGCCGCCACTACCCCATAGGCCAGTTTCACGTGGAAAACTATAACGTCGATCGCGGCCTTTGGTAACGATCAAAACAAACAAAGTGACTGTGAAAGCGGCCCTAAGTACCAGCTCCATAACCTCTTTTCCGCCGTACACTTGATTGTGAAAACTGGACGAGTGTTTGTGGTCGGAGCGGGGAAAGGAGGAGGTGTTTGATATGGTATTGTCTCCTGAGGTACGAAACACCACCTCAAGGGCATTGTTCTCTTTGTTTTCTTTTCACCATACAAGTTCCATAACCTCTTTTCCGCCGTACACTTGATTGTGAAAACTGGACGAGTGTTTGTGGTCGGAGCAGGGAAAGGAGGAGGTGTTTGATATGGTATTGTCTCCTGAGGTACGAAACACCACCTCAAGGGCATTGTTCTCTTTGTTTTCTTTTCACCATACAAGTTCCATAACCTCTTTTCCGCCGTACACTTGATTGTGAAAACTGGACGAGTGTTTGTGGTCGGAGCAGGGAAAGGAGGAGGTGTTTGAAGTGGTATTGTCTCCTGAGGCACGAAACACCACCTCGAGGCATTGTTCTCTTTGTTTTCTTTTCACTATACAAGTTCCATAACCTCTTCTCCGCCGTACACTTGATTGTGAAAACTGGACGAGTGTTTGTGGTCGGAGCGGGGTAAGGAGGAGGTGTTTGAAGTGGAATTGTCTCCTGAGGCACGAAACACCACCTCGAGGGCATTGTTCTCTCTGTTTTCTTTTCATCAGTGGTACTTCACAGGGCAAACAGGGGAAACCAAATGAAAACTGAATGACCGAAGAGACGGAATGCGTAAACGATAATATAACGGGAATCCTGTAGCGCGAGAATCCTACTGAATCCTTCTTACACTAGCACGTACCGTTGCCAGATTATCGTACTCAAGAGTCTCAGTGCATAGCATTTACCGGTTTCTGACGCCTAACTATTGCCAAGAAACATCAGGATCTAACTCTTTTAAAGATAACTATAAATGTGTTTCATTAGTGGAGCCCAGAAGACAGTTTTGGGGTAGGGAGTCGGGAAATATAAGCGGCTGAGTACGACAATCTGGCAACGTTACTGTCACGTACTCTCAAATGCTTTCGGGTCTCACAACAAACGTTCCCAAGGGCCACAAAGGAGATCAGTCGTGTTCTTATGAGTGCTTTTTTTCACATTCATGGTGCAGAAGCCTTGTCAAACTATCACCAGGCACACACATACACACACACATGAAAATACCAACAACTTCTGCAAAAGCCTTATCAAATGTGGGTGTGTAAGCTCCTAGGTGCTTCTACTCAATCTTCTCCTCTTTCTCCCCTTTCCTTCTCCACCTCCCCGCTCCACTCCCCATCTTCTATTCAATCTCCTCCTCTTCTCCCCTTTCCTTCTCCACCTCTCCGCTTCACTCCCCTTCTTCTATTCAATCAACTCCTCTTCCTCCCTTTCCTTCTCCACATCTCCGTTAAACTCCCCTTATTCTATTCAATCAACTCCTCTCCCTCCTCATTCTTTCTCCACCTCTCCGCTTCAATCTCCTCCTCTTCCTTCACTTTCTTTCACCACCACTCCGTTAAACTCCCCATCTTCTATTCAATCTCCTCCTCTTCCCTTTTCTTTCTCCATCTCCCCGCTCCCCTCCCAATCACCTTTCCTTCTCCATCCCTCCGCCCCACTCTTGATCCTGTATTCAATCTCCTTCTCTTCCTCTCCTTGAAGACAGAAGGTTTCCAACGCGAGCGAAGTTGAAAGACCAGGTGCCCGCGACAGGGTTTAGGAGGTAATAAAATTTCTGTTGATTTACTCAGCAGGACGGAAAAAAAATGTAAAAGGTTCTCGCCGCTAAAATTTACGGCGAAAACTGCCATTACTAATAATTAAACTGTCCGGCGCGCGAGCTAAATATTAAAAAAAAATCTCTCTCTCTCTCTCTCTCTCTCTCTCTCTCTCTCTCTCTCTCTCTCTCTCTCTCAGTCCTGTTTTCCTTCGTTTTTCCCTTCCTTTCTATTCCTCTATATATTATTTTCCTCCTTTCTCATTCACTCCCTTTTCCACTTCCACTGTTATATATATTCTCCTTTCTCTTTTTTTTAACCTCTCTCTCTCTCTCTCTCTCTCTCTCTCTCTCTCCAACACTTTATTTATGTCATGGCTGATTTTGTTTCAGTCAGGGAATTAATCACATCCTTTTTTTCTCATTTAATAAGTTTTTCTTTTATGTCATTCTAATTAAAGAAATAAATATGAAAGAAGTATATATTAGCTGACATGAACTATGCCTTTAATACTTCAGAATGATTCACGAGACACACACACACACACACACACACACACACACACACACACACACACACACACACACACGAACTCTAAAATGATACTTCCCTCAGAATAAAAGAAGCTTGAAGATTAGAATAAAAAGTCAAGATATCAACGAGAAGAAACGAAAAAAAGAAAAAGAAAAATACGAGAATGAAAACAGGCGACAGAAAAGAAGGAAATGAAAGAAAAGAGAACTGAAATTTTACGAACTTTCAACACCGTGCTTTCGTTTGGGATTAGACAGGTAAATAGATAGATAGATAGATAGATAGATAGGCAGATAAGGGGGGAGAGTGAGGGAAAAAAGAGAAAAATGAGCAAGGAAACTAAATAACAATGAACGAGGAGAAAGATAAAGAAAATAGAGAAAACGACTTAACATCTTGAAATATCACCACCACCCATGTTCTTTCTACTCCTGTTTACTCTCATCCTTCTTTACTTTCCTCCATTAAACTTCCCTCAACTTGCAACCCTTGTCTCTTTTCCTTCCAATTCTCTTCTCTTAAACTCCCTCCCACCCCTCCTCTCCAACCCCTGTCCCCGTTTCTCTGTTACCCTCCGTTTTCTTTCCGTTTTCTTTCTTGTTTACGTTTTCTTTTTCCTTTCCTTCCTCTCTAATCTTCTTACACCCTCTTTCCTCCATCTGTCTCTCCTCGTTTTCCTCCCACCCTTCATTTTTTTTTTCTGTAACTTTTTCGTTGACCTCCTCTTTTTCCCTTTCTTCCTCTTTAACCTTCTTACCTACTCTCTCCTGCATCTGCCTCTCTCTCTCTCTCTCTCTCTTGTCGTTTCCCTCATAACTTTTTCTTTATTTCCTTTCCCTCTTCTTTGTTTTCTACCTTTTCCTCCTTCCTATTTCTTTAACCTCCTTATCCACTCTCTCCTCAATCTGTTTCTCTCTCTCTCTTTCACTTCGTTTCCCTCCCAACCTTTTCTTTCTTCCCTTTCTCCTTTCTTCCTTTACTAAGTTTTACCATTTCTTCGTCTTCATCTTCCTTCCACTCCTTCGTCTCCTTCAATTGTCTCCCTTTCTCCGCTTCCCTTTTCAACCTTTTCTTTCTTTCCCTTCTCCTCTTCTTCGTTGATTCTGTTTTACCCATTTCCTAGTCTTTAACCTTCTTTTCTCCCTCTTCCCTCTTTTACCTTTTTTTTTTTCAGTTTCCCTTCCACTAGTTTTCGTCTTTCCTGTCTCCTCTTCCCCTTTCCATCCCCTGTTCTGCATTTATCTCCTTTCTCTTCTTTTAAATCTTCTTACTCCCTTTCTCTCCATCTCTCCGTTACAATCCCCATCTTCTAATCTCCCTTCCCTCTTCTTTATCCTCCTTTCCACTTTTCTCTTCTCTGTTTCTCCGTTCTACTCCCCATCTTCTTTCTCCTTTCTTTCCTCTTCAATATCTTCCTCAATTTCCTCTCCTCTATCTCATCGCTTCATTCCCCATCTTCTATTCCCCCTTCTCTCCTCTTTAATATCCTTCTCACTTCCCTCTCCTTCTCCATCATTCCACTCCACTCCCCATCTTCTATTCTTCTTTCTTTCCTCTTTAATATTCTTCTTACTTTCCACTCCTTCTCCGTCTCTCCGTTCCATTCCCTATTCATTCCCCTTTCCTTGTTCTTTAAATCCTATCCACTTCCCTCTTCTTTCCCATCTCTCCACTCCACTCCCCATCTTCTATTCTCTCTCCTCCTCTTCCTCCTCCTTGACCTTCACCCCTTCATCCTTTAGAGCTTACCTGTAATCCCCTCATCACCCTAAATCTACCTGGACTTTCCCCTCACCTTCGCGCGTAACTCCCTTTTCTCCCCTCCCTCAAGTTCCTCCTCTCCCTCCCCTTTAAGTGGTTCCCCTCTTTTTCCTCTTTAATATTTTTACTTATTTACGCTTTTATTTTCTCATTCCTGTTACCTTTTTTTTTACTTCTTTTTTTCCTCCTCTTCCATATGGTTATTTTTTGTACTCAGATGTTCTTTCTATATCTTTTATTTTTCTTCTCTCTCAAAAGCCTTTATTTTACTTCCTCTTTTGGCATTTTTTTTCTTTTCCATAACTCACATTCCCATTTTTTCCTTTTTTTTCTCTCCTTCCATATTCTTCCTTTTGTTTTGTTTTTATTCCTACTCAATTTTATCTTTTTTTTACTCCTTTCAATCCTCTTATCCATCCTCTCTCCAAAGCCCTTATTTTCCTTTTCCTTTTTGTCGGAAATTTCTCGTTTTTCTTCCTCGTCATTCTTTCCTTTCGCTTTCCCTTGCACCCATAACAACTCTTCCCCTCTTTCCCTCCCTTTGTGTATGCCTATCTCTTTATTTCTAGCTAAACGTCCTTTTTAACCTCTACTTCATATCCCTTTCTACATTGTTCTTTATGTTTTATACTCAGAATATTTCCCTCTTTTTCCCATCCTTTTCCTCTTCTCTTTTATGTGGATGTTTATGTCTTCCTCTTAATATGCCTTTCCTCTTTACGACTGCTGGTTCTTCCCTCTTTCTTTCTTTTTCTTTCCTCTTAAGCCTCCTCTTGACTGTGGCGTTCCCTTCTTCTTTGCATGATGTTAAGTACGGTACAACTTTTTCCTTTCTCTCATATTTTCTCTCTTTTCTCCCCCTCTTTCAAGGTCTCTCATATTCCTCCTCCTTTTTTTAATTGTCTTTATCATTTCCATCTTATAATATCTTCTCACTCAGTCCTCTGTTTTCCTTTCTCCCCCTCTGTCAAGGTCTCTCATATTCCTCCTCCTTTCTTTTATTGTCTTTCTCATTTCCATCTTATAATATCTTCTTCCTCATTCTTCTTTTTCTTTTCTCCTCCATGTCTCAAGGTCTCTCATGTATTCCTCCTTCTTTCCATCTCTTCCTTTTTCCTTCGTCATCCTCCTCCTCATCATCATAACAATAATCATCATCTTATCATAATTTTTTCGTTTTATTTTTCTTCTTCGGGAATTTAACAAACATTTTTATCGTGTGGACTGGCGGACATGGCTTAAGGCTTATCCTCCTCCACCTCCACCTCCACCTCCACCTCCTCCTCCTCCTCCTCCTCTTGTTCCCGTTCCTTCTGCTCACGAGGGGAACAGAGGACCACGACATAACTCTTTCACAAACCGAAGCCGAGGGAAACAGGGAAAGAGGGGAAAAGACAGAGCAGAATAAAAAAAAAAGAGGAGGAGGATGAAAATGGGGAGAGAAGGTGGAAGAAGGTGAGTCATGTTCGCCACTGCATCTGAAAATTGTGAGTTGATTCCTGCCCACGCAAACAAACTCTATGGAAAAATAAATTAAAAACACAGCGAGGAAGAAAAAAAAACACAGAGAGGCATCGGGTTCCATGGCGTGGGCGGGAGAGTTTTGCTTAAATCCTGTGCGAGTGTAAAAATCGCTCCACTGCAAAACAAATACTTAAATGCACTCGTACAAATACATACATAATACATATATACATACATACATACACACACACAGTCAAATACCCACACATGCATGAATAAGCAAAATAAACACGATGAAAAACTATAACAGACTTGGTGGAAAATATGAAACGCTAACCAGTATAGTAAAAGAAAATATTACTAGTGAAAGAAAACATTTACATTACTCTTATAAAAAAGGAAAATCTGTTCATATGTCTACTGGTGTTTATAGCTTCATTATATTCGTGTTCTGTGTAATATCTCTTCTTCTTCCCCCCCCCCCCTCCCTTAGCCCGGTGACATAGTGGCCAGAGTGCTTTATGGGTGGTGACAGTAGTGGTGGTGGTGGTGGTGGTGGTGGTACTAGTGGTGGTGGTGGTGGTGGTGTGGTGTTGAAAGTGTTTTTGCCATTATTGCTGTTGTTGGTAGTGGTGGTTGAATTGCTGTTGTTGTTGTTGTTGCTGTTGTTGTTGCCATAGTGCTGGTGGTGGTGGGCAGGGTAGAGGTTCGCCTTCAAGATGTAAGCACTGAGTAATATAAATAAATAGACAAACAAACAAATAAACAAAATAATTAATGCCTAAGTCGGATGGGCTTTGGAAACTATGAAAAAACGCTTCTCTTCCTCCTTCTCCTCCTCCTCCTCCTCCTTCTGCTTCTCTTCTTCCTCCTTCCCATTCTCCATCATTTACACATAATATGAATATCTTTCTTTTGAGCGTGTGTGTGAGAGAAGAGGAAGAGGAGGAGGAGGAGGAGGAGGAGGAATAAAGAGAAGGATAAAGAGGGAGGGAAGGAGTTATGAGACGCGGAGAAGGATATTAAAGGAGGATATGAAGGAGGGGAAAATACATAAAGGAGAGATGAAGGAGGAGGAGGAGAAGGAGGAGGAGGAGGAGGAGGAGGAAGAAGAAGAAAAAAAGAAGAAAAAGCTGGAGGAGTAGTAGCAAGAGTGTGAGGAAGAGGAGGAGAACAACAAAATGAAGGAATAAAGGAATAAGAGGAGAATGTGATGACAGACTTTGAGATGAAGAAATGGAAATGAAGGTGAAGAAAACGAATATAGCAAAGATGAAACAAGAAAGAGATGAAAGAAGTGAAAGAGGAGGAGAAAGAAGAACATGGAGGAGGAGGAGGAGGAGGAGGAAAAGGGAATGAGAAGAGAAAGACAGAGAAGAGAGAACACAAGAAGAAAGTATAAGACAAGATATAAAAGATGAAAAGAAATAGGAAGAGGAGCAAAACAAGGATGATGATGATGATGATGATGATGATAATGACAAAGAGGAGGAGTAGGAGGAGGAGGAAGAGGAATAGAAGGAGGAGTTGGGAGTGGAAACAAAGGAAATCTACGACTCCATTCTCTTTAGCACGTGCAAACTAGTGAAATATTGACGAAGCTTGGACGTGTGTGTGTGTGTGTGTGTGGGTGTGTGTGTGTGTGTGTGTGGGTGTGTAAGCGGAGACGTTCAGGTCCGAGAGGGAGGGAGGGAAGAAAGAAGGGAGGGAAAGAGGGAGGAAGGGAAAGAAGAAGGGAGGGAAAGAGGGAGGAAAGGAAAGAGGGAGGAAGGGAAAGAGGAAGGGAGGGAAAGAAGAAGGGAGGGAAAGAGGAAGGGAGGGAAAGAGGGAGGAAGGGAGAGAGGGATGAAGGGAAAGAGGAAGGGAGGGAAAGAAGAAGGGAGGAAAAGAGGGAAGAAGGGAAAGAGGGAGGGAAGAAAAGAGGAAGGGAGGGAGAGGGAGGGAAGGAAAGAGTACGGGAGGGAAAGAGGAAGGAAGGGAAAGAGGGAGGGAAGAAAAGAGGAAGGGAAAGAGGGAGGGAAGAAAAGAGGAAGGAGGAAAGAGGAAGGAAGAGAGGAGAGGAAGAAAGAGGGAAAGAGGAAGGAAGGGAAAGAGGGAGGGAAGAGGAAGGGAAAGAGGGAGGGAAGAAAAGAGGAAGGGAGGGAAAGAGAAGGAGAGAGTGAAGGAAGAAGATATTTTTTTCTTTGCTGACGAGAACGATTAAAAAGTCAATTAGTGTTGCAGGAGTGAAGATTAAAATGACGATGGGAGTAATAATAATAATAATAATAATAATAATAATAATAATAATAATAATAATAATAATAATAATGACAAGAACAACAACCTGTATTTCCACCTCCTCTGACGCAGTAATTATATGGAAAAAGAAATTATATATTAAACATTTTAAAAACAAGGAATATATTTGTATGTTAATGTGTCGTGCTTCTCTCTCTCTCTCTCTCTCTCATCCCTCCATTATCGCCTTATCTTCTTTTCATCCTCGAGCTTCACTTATTCTTTTCTCTTTCTTTTCATCTTTTTTTTCCTTGTTATTCTTCACGTTTCTGGATTATCTCCATTTTCTCCGTCCTGTTGTTTTATCATGGGTTAATTTCTCTCTCTCTCTCTCTCTCTCTCTCTCATTATTATTATTATTATTATTATTATTATTATTATTATTATTATTATTATTATTATTATTATTATTATTATTATTATTATTATTATTATTATTATTATTATTATTATTATTATTATTATTATTATCATTGCTTTGTCTGCAGTGCGTTCTCTCTTCCATAGGACAAAGCGAACCAGAAACACTAAAGGTGACGTGTTTGCTTGTTTGTTTGTGTTTGTATAATCGTGTGTGTGTGTGTGTGTGTGTGTGTGTGTGTGTGTGTGTGTGTGTGTGTGTGTGTGTGTGTGTGTGTATTTCAAAGCCTTCCATGTTGGCGTACCCCCACAAAAAAAAAAAAAACATGAACAAAGAGGAAGGAAAAAAAATACTACCATTACATTTTTTTTTTCATCTCATTTGTAGTTAATTACGGTAAGAGAGATAGAAAAAAGGACTTGAATAGCGACAAGAGAAAAAAACACAATCCCCCTCTCAGGCTTTCATTAGTGCAGTTAATTAGGGAATAATGGCGCACTTTCATCTTACTTCCCTTCACGCACAGCACAAGTTACTTTATTTTTACGCCGCGAGGACACGATCTTGTCATAAAAGTGTCTCATTATTTAAGATTTACCGGAGCGTGAAAAAAGCAGACATGCCGTTGGGCCGGTGAACGAAAAACACGGAAGCGGAAAAACAATATCTGGCGGGGAAAATATTTAGTGAACGACGATTAGAATCTGACGTTCAGTTGACTGCTCCGACACAATCATCCGCATTAATCAAGCAAATGACACTGATAAAAAAGGGTTATTGTGTACAGGTACGCGAGCTAAATACTGCTTTACATATGAATAAAAAACACATGGAAATTAATTAATATAATGTTAAGCCTAATTGTAGGAAATAGAAAAAGCATTCCTCACACCGCTACAACAATACTTTCCAACATGAGCATAACAAATATATTCACGTTCAGCGTAGAAAAGTTTCCTTTCGTGTGTTCTCTTTAGAAAATAGGGTATGTTGGGGTGACAAAGAACATAGAATATATTGGGGGAGAAAACAACATAGGATATATTTTGGTATATGAACTCATGTTTCGTTATGTTTTTACTTTTTAGTGTGCAGAAATTCTAAATACACGGAAATATATATAACGAGTAATTTACGGCTATGGTGGATCATGCTGCGTCCATTGATATCCCCAATGAACGTGTTGGGACACTGATGGTCGAGAAAATGGTGTTATTTTTCACCCCCAGATTGTTTGCTTTTAACCCCATATCAAGAAACAAACAAATTTTTTTTTATGTATTTCACACACACACACACACACACACACACACACACACACACACACACACACACACACACACACACACAAATAATAGTCTAAAACATTTTATTCTTTGCTATGTTCCGCAGACACCCATGCCTTTTCCTATGAGGTTATAAGTTTGTGTTTGAAATTGATATTAAAGTCTGTGGTCCATCTTTAAGGTAAATTGTTATATTTTCCCTAAGTCACTTAATAGCAAAACATCAACATTTCTCATACCAGTTATCTAATTCCTCCATTTTGGGATACGTAGAAAAATGCACAGCTATCTCTCGCAGGGTTCAGGCGAAGAAATATTAGGCTTGGTATTATTAGTCTTGCGAGTGGAGAGGCAATGCGGATGATGGACGGTGTGGGTGTGGGTGTGTGTGTGTGGGTGGGGGGGGGGGGGGGCGTGTAAGTGTAGTCGTAACACCTGTAATCAAACACAAGGGAGAATATTTACCTTGCATCGTCACCCTCACTTACCATCATCGCTACTGACTTTCCTCACGCGACACACCCATTCTTTACTCTGTCCCTGTACTTCCTTTCCCTCCCTTATCTTTGCCTCTGTTTGTTCCTTCCCTCCCTATAACTCACACTTACCTCTCTCTTATATCCTTCTAATTTGCTACCTTATCTTTGTTCCTTTTTTTCCCCTCCTTTCTTCCTTCCGGTAAGTTGCTTTTATATCTCTCTACATCTCTTTCTCTCTCCCTTTCCTTCTTTCCTCCCCCTTGCCTCTTCCTCCCTTCTAATTTGCTAACCCATCTTTGTTCCTTTTTTTTTTTCCTCCTTCCTTCGTTCCTTCCTTCCTTCCGGTCAGTTTTCTCTCTCTCTCTCTCTCTCTCTCTCTCTCTCTCTCTCTCTCTCTCTCTCTCTCTCTCTCTCTCTCTTCCCTTCTTTCCTCACTCTTGCCTCTTACTCCCTCGCATACTTCCCTCCATACCAAACTCTTCTCTCCCTTCTATACCATCTCCCTATTCCTTATACAACACCACTGCCTTTTCCTGCCACCCTTCCCTCCCTATCCCACTTCGCTCACCCTCCCTTCCATTCCTATCTCTCAGCCACACACACCTGCCGAAGACTTAAGGCTCTTCCCCAACTCTAAGTTCCTCGAGATCAAGGTTTGCCGAGGGATGAGCCCGCAGTGGAGGATCTAATAGTGTCTGTTTCTTAGGGGCAAAATCTGGTATATCTATTGCCTTTGGTACGCCCTCAGACAATAGTATGTGGAAAGAGGGATACAATAAAGTGTTATGAATATTGATGAATACAAGAAGTGCCGTATTTTACTTCTGTTGCATCCTAACGAATCTATCAACACATTTTTCTCTCTCTCTCTCTATATATTTTTTTTAGGTAAACAATCTGTTCTTTTCCTCAAACTTCACCCTCGTTTTACCCATTCAATCCCTTGCTAACTTCTAACCTTCTTTCTCCTCTCCCTTTATATATATTTTTAGGTAAACAATCTGCTCTTTTCCTCAAACTCCACACACACTTTACCCCATTCACTCCCTTGCTAACTTCTAACCTTCTTTCTCCTCTCCCTTTATATTTTTTTTAGGTAAACAATCTGCTCTTTTCCTCAAACTCCACACACACTTTACCCCATTCACTCTCATGCTCACTTCTCACCTTCTTTCTCCTCTCCCTTTATATATATTTTTTAGGTAAACAATCTCCTCTTTTCCTCAAACTCCACACTCACTTTACCCCATTCACTCTCATGCTCACTTCTCACCTTCTTTCTCCTCTCCCTTTATATTTTTTTTAGGTAAACAATCTGCTCTTTTCCTCAAACTCCACACACACTTCACCCCATTCACTCCCTTGCTAACTTCTAACCTTCTTTCTCCTCTCCCTTTATATATATTTTTAGGTAAACAATCTGCTCTTTTCCTCAAACTCCACACTCACTTTACCCCATTCACTCTCATGCTCACTTCTCAACTGTCTTTTCTCTGTTACCCTCCACCGCCCCTGCTGCTTCCACTGATAATAATTCATTTTGCCTCCTGTCTCCAGCATGACATGAATAATTATAACTCTTGACTTCACCTCTGTACAATTACGGTTCCTGTTACTGACTTTGCATATTGGCATTTCCCTCTCTATAACATGATAACTTTATTGCCTGATGTATTAAAGGGGAAATACCGTAATACCAATAAGCTACGATTACCAGGAAGTGTCCCCCAGCTGAACGTGTAAATGAATAAATAACTAGAGAGTATATACACCAAATTTATTTCTACAGTTATTTGACTTAGCACACACACCTTCAAGTGTAGTAAAAGCAACTTGAGGAACCCTGTATGAAAAATAAGCGAGGATGGAGTGCCTTCGTCTAAGACACTGTACGAATATAACTTCTTTCTACAACCATGTGACTAAATTTTCAGCCCTCCTTCAAGTATAATAAAAGCAACATGAGGAACCCTGCCGTGAAAAATAACAAAGGATATAAAGCATTTGTCTAAGATAGCTGCTGTACAAATATAAGTAACTTCTTTCTACAACCATGGGCCTAAATTTTCACTCCTCCAAGTACTCAAGATTTGGAACAGTAACAGAATGAAGGATCCCGCCCACATTCGAAAAATAATATGTACAGTACTAAAAAATACATATAATTCTAATACTAAGTGACTAAACTCCTCCAAGTACTCTAAATGTGAAATAGTAACAAAATAAACGATCCTACAAACACTTGGAAAAACAAATCTACACAGTCCCTTTCTTTAACAACAAAAATACATATAATACATTTTAAATACTCCGTGGCTAAACTTTCATCTTTAACGTTCCTCTTGGGGAGTATCAGAAACCCCATGTCAAGAGTAATACATTTCAAATACTGCGTGACTGAAAATTTCATCTTTAACGTTCCTCTTGGGGAGTATCAGAAACCCCAATTCAAGAGTCCCCATTAACGACGCACGTCAACGCTGGTCTGGTGAGGTTAAGTTCAGTAACACACGCGGATCGGTCGGGTTGGGAGGTAACACGCACGACCGGCTCTCCCTCACTGCCTCGGGACTCGAATACGTGTCCCCGAGCTCATTTTTGTGCTCCACGGTTTTTACATTCGGAGGGGAGAACGAGGGAAAGGACAGAAAGAGAGAAGAGACAGAATAGCAAGTAACAGAAAATGAAGAGAAGAATAAGAAAAATAATAGGAGTGAAGAAGTGGATGTGAAAGAGCAGTATGAAGAAGAGTAAAGAGGGAATGATATTGAAAAGCTGCAACGAAAAGAAGAGAACAGCAAGTCGAAAGAAAAAGTGATGAAAGCGAAAATAACAGGAAGTAGAATACAAGAAAGAAAATAATGGGAAAAAGGATAAGAGTGAAAAAGTGAATGTAGAAAAGTTTGAAGACGAGAATGAAGGGAATAACAAGGAGGAGCAAAAACGAAAAGGAGAAGAGGACATAAAATCGAAAAAAAAAGCCATCAAAGTCGAGAGAGAGAAGAAAGAATAACAAAAGGTAGAATACGACAAAGAAAAGAATGAGAAAAAGGATAAGAATGAAGAAGTGGACGTGAACAAGGAGGAGTTTGAAGACGAAGAAGGAGGGAAGAGCAGGATTAGAAAGGAGAGAATAGAAAATCGAAAAAGCGACCAAACAAAAAGGAGAATGGAAAAAAGGACAAAAAGGGACAAAAAGGGACAAAAAACAACGCACATACAATTTCTGGCCCTGGACAAGCCTGGCATAACACACACTCCTCCATCAAACGCTGCGACTTACGGGGAACTCATCAATAAGTGCCAAACGGTCTTCACGCCTCTTCTTTTTGATATCTTTCTATATAACACATCGACATTTACTGGTCCTGGAAGCTCGTGAGATGACACCCGTTTTCTTCCACTTTACGATAAGGTTTAGGGGGGGTTTATGTATTTGTTTAAGTATTGGTGTTATCTTAAGTCTTTGTGTTGTAATGTTGAGTATTAGCGATGTATTCTTAAGTGAAGGGAGAGGTGACAGGAGGAAGTTGAGAATGAGTACTGCTATAGGAGGGTGAATAGGGGAGAAAGAGGAAGAACGAAGGTAAAAAGACAGTTGGAAAATTGACTGAGAAAATGGGATGGGAAAGTTAAGCTGCATAGGAGAGGAACAGTTAAGTATTTGTGTTGTAATCTTAAGTCTTTGTGTTATAATCTTGTTTTAGTATTGCAATCTTAAGTATTTCTTGTTATAATCTAAAGCCTTCCTGTTATAATCCTAAGTCTTTGTGTTGTAATAAGTCTGTGTTGTAATCTTGTTTTAGTATTGTAATCTGAAGTATTCGTGTTGTAATTTAAGTCTTTATGTTGTATTCTAAATTATATGTGTTGCAATCTCCAGTTTTTGTGTTGCAATGTAAAGTGTTCGTATTGTAATCTGAAGTCTCTGTGTTGTTGTCTGAGGTCTTCGTGTTGTAATCTGAAGTCTCTGTGTTGTTGTCTGAAGTCTTCGTGTTGTAATCTGAAGTCTCTGTGTTGTTGTCTGAAGTCTTCGTGTTGTAATCTGAAGTCTCTGTGTTGTTATCTGAAGTCTTCGTGTTGTAATCTGAAGTCTCTGTGTTGTTGTCTGAAGTCTTCGTGTTGTAATCTGAAGTCTCTGTGTTGTTATCTGAAGTCTTCGTGTTGTAATCTGAAGTCTCTGTGTTGTTGTCTGAAGTCTTCGTGTTGTAATCTGAAGTCTCTGTGTTGTTATCTGAAGTCTTCGTGTTGTAATCTGAAGTCTCTCTGTGTTGTTGTCTGAAGTCTTCGTGTTGTAGTCTGAAGTCTGTGTTGTTTTCTGAAGTCTTCGTGTTGTAATCTGAAGTCTGTGTTGTTATCTGAAGTCTTCGTGTTGTAATCTAAAGTACTCTCGTTGTAATCTTGTATATTCGTGTTTTATCTTATTTGTTTCTGTTGTAATATTCAAAGTGGATGTTTTGCTACCCCAATCTTCAGGAAACCTAGTCACGTCGCTTTTGTTTACTTCACGAAAGGCAGTAAGGGCGTGGCTGGGCGGGTGAGTGGCTGGGTGGGTGAGTGGCTGGGTGGGTGAGTGGCTGGGTGGGTGAGTGGCTGGGTGGGTGAGTGGCTGGGCGGGTGAGTGGCTGGGTGGGTGAGTGGCTGGGGTGGGTGTGTGGCTGCTGTCTGGCTTCTTTCTTTCTTCGGCGTGAGGGTGTGGCCGACATGAGCTACGAAGTTTGGGGCGAAGGAAAGAGTATAGAGTCTAAAAAGTATTGAACTCCCTCAGATCCATGTCCGGAGGGGAGAACACAGGGAGACCATGAAGGAGAAACACTTTTTATGAACTCTGAATCGTGTGAATCCGTATGTTTGTAGAGGGAGAAAATATGCGTAGAGGAATAAAAGGAAATTAAATTAACTCAGATCGAAGGTCGGGTACAAGAGCAAAGGAAGAAACAACACCAAAGAAGAGACTATTACATTTTCCGAACATCTTTACTTGTTTACTTGCAGGAATTGATGTCTGTGGCAAGAAAGACGAATATGAAGTTAGAGAAAAATACTGAACTTCTTGAAACCGATGAACAGAGGAGGGAAGGAACGGATACTACTGAACTTCTGAAACCGATGAACAGAGGAGGGGAGGAACGAATACTACTGAACTTCTGAAACCGATGAACAGAGGAGGGAAGGAACGGATACTACTGAACTTCTGAAACCGATGAACAGAGGAGGGAAGGAACGGATACTCCTGATCTTCTGAAACCGATGAACAGAGGAGGGAAGGAACGGATACTACTGAAATTCTGAAACCGATGAACAGAGGAGGAAGGAACGAATACTGAACTTCTGAAACCGATGAACAGAGGAGGGAAGGAACGGATACTCCTGAACTTCTGAAACCGATGAACAGAGGGAAGGAACGAATACTACTGAACTTCTGAAACCGATGAACAGAGGAGGGAAGGAACGGATACTACTGAACTTCTGAAACCGATGAACAGAGGAGGGAAGGAACGGATACTCCTGAACTTCTGAAACCGATGAACAGAGGGAAGGAACGAATACTACTGAACTTCTGCAACCGATGAACAGAGGAGGGGAGGAACGGATACTACTGAACTTCTGAAACCGATGAACAGAGGAGGGAAGGAACGGATACTACTGAACTTCTGAAACCGATGAACAGAGGAGGGAAGGAACGAATACTACTGAACTTCTGAAACCGATGAACAGAGGAGGGGAGGAACGAATACTACTGAACTTCTGAAACCGATGAACAGAGGAGGGGAGGAACGAATACTACTGAACTTCTGAAACCGATGAACAGAGGAGGGAAGGAACGAATACTACTGAACTTCTGAAACCGATGAACAGAGGAGGGGAGGAACGAATACTACTGAACTTCTGAAACCGATGAACAGAGGAGGGGAGGAACGGATACTACTGAACTTCTGAAACCGATGAACAGAGGAGGGGAGGAACGGATACTACTGAACTTCTGAAACCGATGAACAGAGGAGGGAAGGAACGGATACTACTGAACTTCTGAAACCGAAGAACAGAGGAGGGGAGGAACGAATACTACTGAACTTCTGAAACCGATGAACAGAGGAGGGAAGGAACGGATACTACTGAACTTCTGAAACCGATGAACAGAGGAGGGAAGGAACGAATACTACTGAACTTCTGTAACCGATGAACAGAGGAGGGAAGGAACGGATACTACTGAACTTCTGTAACCGATGAACAGAGGAGGGAAGGAACGGATACTACTGAACTTCTGAAACCGATGAACAGAGGGAAGGAACGAATACTACTGAACTTCTGAAACCGATGAACAGAGGAGGGGAGGAACGGATACTACTGAACTTCTGAAACCGATGAACAGAGGAGGGAAGGAACGAATACTCCTGAACTTCTGAAACCGATGAACAGAGGAGGGGAGGAACGAATACGATAACGAAGGGTACATTTGAAGAACGTTTTACTGTTTTACTTTCATGGTATAATATGTCTGAAGCAGTACAAGAGTTGAAGAGGTAGAACTGTTAAAGGAAATGGCTACGAATGAGAAGGAGAAAGAACAGGAGCTCGAGAATGTAGACCAGACACACAAGGGAGAGAGAGACAGAGAAGTGAAAGGAAACACATGAAGAGAATGAAAACAAAACGATGGACAGGAAAGTAGGAAATCAATGAAGAGGAAGAGAAAGTAAAACAAAAGAACAAAAATAGCAATCTTCAACTCCCTTCGATCAATGTAAGAGAGGCGAGTGATGGAACACGGAATATGACGCACTTCTGAGACAACATTTCCTTTGAGTTTGTGTAGTTATTAGTACGTTCCGGGCGTTAAAGAAGAAAACTAAAGGGTAAAAAAAAACTAATATTGAATTCCCTAAGAAAAATGGACTGAACGGACGAATAATGGAAAAGAAACACGTCTTACCAACAGTTTTATATACTCGTTCGCTTGTTAATACCTCCCTCAGATCGATGGGGAGAGTGATGGCAACGATAACAGTGCGTAATAAATCCTTTTTCGAAACCCTTTTACTAGTTTCTTCGTTTGACTTACTTTCGCTGATTGTCAACTGGTTTCCTATACTCCTCTAGCGTGTACATTAACATATCCATTCACATCACTATTAATTCCTTTAGTGTGGAGAAGAAGAGTCCTGAAAAGTGCATCAAAGGGATTAGTAAAGCGTAAGAGAACGATCCACATCCACAGCCTCGCAAAAGCTACACACAGCAACAACAACATCACGGATTAGTCAACGAAACACACAGAAAACGAAACTTGATGGAGCCAGGCGACACACACACACACACACACACACACACACACACACACAGAGCTGAATGCCTCAATCAAATAGAGCCAGGTGCCATCCCTCACAACTTT